>NC_083575.1:32763714-33127047 GCF_027579695.1 Neoarius graeffei | reverse complement strand
AAGGGGGTGAAGGATAGCTAGGCCCATCCTGTCTACTTAGCTTGTATGCATCACTTATCTTTAAGCATACACTAACACTCCCGATCACATTTATCAACCCAATAAAATAAAATAAAAAAATTAAAAAACCCTTATGTATGTTACAGAATGGACTTCCTCGGAATCCTGTGCATCCTCCTCACCCTACAACTGAGTCAGTCAAGTGAGGTGGTGGAGCCTGGCCCCCCAGCTGGCATCGTCCTGCAGGAGGCTTCTGGGCTCCTTCTTACAAACTGTCGCATCCACACTCAACGGGTATATGCCCGGCTAGACCCATGGGCCGTATACCGCAAACACCTCAAGTCACTGATACCTTCGATCGACGATAACGGACCAAATGGCGAGATATCTAATATAGTCGTATATGCTAGACGCACCACTACCCATATGCTAGAACAGTTACAAAAGTTCATAGTCACCGAGGAAGAGCTGAGCAGTAACACACATCAGAAAAGGTTCCTTGGGGGTTTAATTATCGGTGCATCTGCCATTGGATCCTTGTTTTCTATTGGTCTCTCTGCAGCCAACACAGTCAGTTTGAATACGTTGAAAAAAGAAGTTAGCATTCTGCAAAAGGAAATGCCAGAGATCCGAGAGAAACTGCTTATCCAACAAGAAGAGCTGCAGGGCTTAAGCAAATCCCTGCAGGGAACTATATTAACCGTTAACATGCATACTGATCTAATCTATAACACTATGCAGACTGTAGACAAATTGGCTGAAATAATCAAGAACGAGATCAAATATGTCAGAGTAGTAAGGGATTTAATGCAAGACCTGCTTAGAGAAGTAGGTGACTCAATCAGTTCCCTGAGTAGTGGCAAGGTCCCATCGTATCTTACACCCCTTAGCTTGGTGGAGAATATACTACAATCCACCACTACTACTAACGTGCATTCCTCCAAATACACCTGGCATATAGTCTCGGCAGTGCTATCCCCATTTTTGTGAGTCCACAAGATTTCGAGATAGGTTTCATACTAAATCTACCCATCATTGAGAGAAACAACATATATAGACTCAAGTCTGTCCTCAACGTGGGTTTCTGGAAAAACAATGTTCGCATACACATACAGACACCACCCATGGTAGTATACCATGACGACAACCCCTCTGTCTACTTTATTCCCAACCTAGAGATGTGCACCTCCACTAAAGACATCCACTGGGTCCGCCCAAGCAACCCATTTCTTAGAGACACTACGGATCACCTGTACGGTCTGAGGGCAAAAGCGCCCAAACAAAAGTGTGTAGGTCAAATGTCCGCAAAGGACGAGGAAATGAAAACTAGAGTAGAGAGAGCTGGTAGTCGGTGGGATGTTAACACTCCAAAAACTGAAATCTTGATGTCATACAACCAGCACAACACAGCCACAAGAATGAAAATCCCAAACCAAACGGTGTTCCTTAGTGTACCACAGGGAGCCACCATTCACATAGGTGACATCACCCTACACCATCTTAGTACTGACCAGTACGATTTGGAGATTGAGATGATAGATGCCTTCGAAGGTTATGATCTTGAGATCAGTAACACCCTCCAACAGCAACTGCTGGTTGAAGGGACCAAAACGGTGAAATTTAGTTTAGGACAGAATGGAGTTTCGACCATAGTCTCCCAAAACCAGGTCAGAGAGTCACCTGACCTAGAATTTACCATACGTCTGATTGTTTTGGGACTTATTCTCAGTGGCTGGGTGTTTTCCGCTGGCATCGTATGCATGCTACACAAACGAATAGCGACACTATACACCAAGCTGGATAAAGGGGTCTGCGTCCCTGACAGTTTTGGCCATAGTAGCACACGCTTTCTGGCCAAACCACCTGCTGCCTTTACCTTGCCAGAAGATTAGGTTTAACACCCTAAACACTAACACTTCTTTTCTCTACTCCACTTCCTCTCTTTTCCTGTTTTATTATTTTCTTTGAGTAGGAAATGAAGTATATATGTAGTGTTCACTGAAATGAAATATATGTAGTGTTCACTGTTTAAATGTTGAGGTAACCCTAATCTAGTTAGATAGTGATTATATGCCCAAGTGCCTATGGTGATTATATGCCCAAGTGCCTATGGTGATTGTATGCTCAAATGCCTCTACCTCCAACTGTCTCACTGGAACTCACAAGTTTACACAGTCTTCACAGGACACCATGAACTGTGCAGAACAAGTTTACCTCAAGGACTATGGACACGGCGATGATACGGTATGGTGCTCTCAGTGCTATGACTCCATCATACCCCTGAGACCAAAAGGGGAAATGTAGGTATCATGCAACATCTTGTGTCTAAGAACTATAACTCCCAGCCAACTTCCGTGTTGGCTTGGAGTCGTACGTCACGCCTGGGCGGGATCACGTACATCACATTCTTCAGGTTCACATAAGAGACTTGGAAACTCCATTTTCTTCGTCTCTGGTGTCTGAACTCAGCGGAGAACAGACCATAGAGGGACGCTCACCATCGGACCGTCCGAAACCATGAATCTTTCTTGCAAGAAACACGTTTTAGAGCGTTTCCCTCCTTCTGTCCACCCTTGATCACGGTGGACTCCGGAAACACGCGCACTTTAACTCAAGTGAGTTATAAACCGGTTTTTCAGTTATTTTTTCAGTACGTACTAGACTGCAACCAAATAGGCAGTTTATTGGTGTTGGGAGCGGCTGGACCATCCTAACCCTGTCTGATCAGAACTTTCTTCTCACGAGCTACGAAGATCTGCAAAGAAAACTTCAGAGCAACCGCTCTCTCTCTCTTCCACCGAAGCGCTTCCACACAACCTCCCCAGCCTGCCATTTCTACAGAGACTCTGCTTTCTACAGAAGATGAGACTTTTGCAGTAAGAACAGGCATTGGGCAGAAGTTTAAGTCTTAGGAATTAGTTATTCACTTAATGTGAAGTTATATGAAGTTAAATGAAGTGTATACACTGAATTTTGGTTCTCTATCATTTGTTTGTTGATTTAAAATTGGTTAATCCATAAGTTTGTGCATGTCTCTCTCTCGCTCTCTCTCTCTCATTCCTTACTAAAATCCTCAATTTCATTCTTATTATACATTTTGACCTTAAGATTTCAGGGGGTTTGATAATGTTATGAGTGTGGAATTCTTTTGTTACTTAGAAAACACGTGCCCAGCAGGCCTGACCAGGCCTGATATACATACCAACACATCAGATAACATTCTACACAGCCTGGATCTTCTTGTCACGAACAACATTCCAAACTTCACATCCCCCTCTCTTTCACACACACACACATATTCATATACACACACACACCTCATTGTATATATTCCAACTGATTATCCATTTTTGATCTTTGTATAATAAATTAATTTATTATCAAAGCTGTGTGTATTCATCTGCTGTTTCGATATTTTGAAGTTGCCCAATCTCCCGAAGAATTCAAAGGTGTAGACAATTTATGTAATATGGTAAGTGATCAATAATAATTTGGAAGATATCATTTTAGCTGTTTGGTAATTTATTGTTAAGTACCAGGATTAATGGTATGATTCACTAAATGATTCACTAAATGATTCACCTGAGTGATTCACTTCAAACAATTCAAATGAGACTGATTCTATGGTATGATTCAATTCAAATGAGTCAAATTAAATGATTCAATAGGATTTATTCATTTTAATTATTAACCTTCAAATTTAATGAGACTGATTTCATGTAATTATTAAAGATTGATCACTTATCCAATCCTAAATAAACAAAATCATTAATTACACCTACAACAGACAAACAGATAAAACCTGTAAGAGCATGGAGGCATATACATTTTTATATGTGGCTAGGTTAAAGATCTAGGGATCAGGAGCCTACAAGATAAAATCCTGTATAATTTATGCCTGGGTAAGTAGGAACTTCTGGGCTCTTTGTATGTGTCTTTGTGATGGTTGCTAGGATGTTACAAGTTTTAGTATCAGGTGTAAACAAACCACAGCCACTCAATTCTCAATCCTTCCTGCTCTTATCTTCCAGGTAAATCATTCACAAAGTTCCACAGAAACCCCTTTAAAGACCTGGGTATTATGCATATTATGTATTATAGTGACCATAATCAAACAGTAATCAAAACACATGTGTCAGGGTGCAGGGGAGAGCGGGGAGAAGCAGACTGCAGACTGAGCCAAAACGAAGAGCAGGAATCATACTCAGAGTAATGGGCAGGGGTTAAGTAGGTGAGGTGATTGCTGAGGAATGAATGACAGGTGCAATTAGTAATCAGGTGACAGAGGGCACTGTGACTCTTGGGTGTTGTAGTCCAGAGCAGCTATGTTTGGAGGCTGTTCTGAGCTTGTGTTTTTAACACCATTACTGAGAGAACCCCCCCCGAGGAGCTCCTTTCTTGGTTGCCCTCTCCCTCTAGGTGCAGTTAGGATGCTGACTGTGGAACTCCTGTATCAAGAGTGGATCCACAATGTCCCTGGAGCTCATCCAACTTCGCTCCTCTGGACCATAGCCTTCCCAGTCTACCAGGTACTCCAGCTGACCTTGTCTGCACCGGGAGTTCAGGATCTTGTTTAGCTGATCTAATAGATGGATTCACCTTCAATTTCTGGGGAGGGGGGCTCTTGAGTGGGTGTGTTCATGTCTAGGGGACCTTGAATGGCTGGTTTCAGGCAGGAAACATGGAAATTTGGTGCCGTTCTGTTGTGAGGTGGGAGCTCTAGTTTGTAGGATACTTCATTGATTTTGCATAGAACGTTGTATGGGCCGATGTACTGAGCTTGCAGTTTTTTGCATGAGTTGGGCTCCCTTAGATCCCTTGTGGGATCGGATCCCTTAGATCCGATCTCCTGGAAAGTATTCCAGATTTTTACTTCTGTGTTTGTCTGCATATTGTTTATACTTTGCATTTACTAGTTCTAGCCTTTGGTGTACTTCTTCCCATATCTGCTGGCTATGCTTGAACCAGGAGTCAATTGCTGGTACCTGGGTGGGTGTGTCATCCCATGGGAACAGGGGGGTTGATAGTTGAGTATGCACTGGAATGGTGTCAACTGTGTGGTGGAATGTTTGAATGAATTTTGTGCATACTTGGCCCATGGGAGGAACTGTGCCCAATCTCCCTGCTTTTGCATGCAAAAGATGCACAGAAAGCATCCCATCTCCTGATTGGTGCACTCTACCTGGCCGTTGGATTGAGGGTGGTAACCAGATGTGAGGCTTACTGAAACTCCTAGTCTTTCCATGAAACTGAACTATAGTCTGGAAACAAATTGGGGACCCTAGTCACTCACTATGTCCTTGGGGATACCAAAATAACAGAAGACATGGTTAAAGATTAGTTGGGCAGTTTGGAATGCATTGGGTAGTCCTGATAATGGAGTAAGTCTGATTGCTTTAGAGAATCTGTCTATTATTAACACAATGACTGTGTTACCTTGGGATGGTCATAGGTCTGTGATGAAGTCTATGGCAATGTGTGACCAGGGTCTCTGAGGTACCAAAAGAGGACATACTGTAATTTCTCGGCAGGTGGAGCACATGGTACTTTGGTTTGGGCGCAGGCTGAGCATGAGGACACAAAGTGATTGATATCTGAAATCATGTTTTCCCACCAGTATTTGTTTCTTATCAGTTGACATGTGTGGTGACTGCTGGGATGACCAGTGGCAGGGGATGCATGTGCCCAGGTGATGAGTCTTCCTCTGAGGTCGGGTGGGACATGCAGAAGTCCAGATGGGCAGTTCTTGGGAGGAGTCGGGGGTTGTGACTATTTGATCTCCTTGTCTAAGTCCCAGGTGATGGCTTGTGCAAAACATTCTGGTGATAAGATGGGAGTTGGTTCAGGGGTGTGGGGTGAAAAGTTGTGGATTCAAGAGAATGCATCCACTTGGTATTTCTGTTGCCAGGACGATATGATATTGTGAATGGAAAGTGAGTGAAAAACAGGGCCCACCTGGCTTGTCATGGGTTGAGTTGTTTGGCAGTCTTTAGGTATTTTAAGTTCTTGTGATCTGTTAGTATCATAAATGGGTGTGCACCACCCTCCAGCCAATGTCTCCACTCCTCCAGGGCCAGCTTGATAGCCAAGAGTTCTCAATTGCCAGTGTCATAGTTCTTTGCAGTGGGTGTAAGATTCTTTGAAAAGAAAGCTACTGGGTGCCACTTGGGCCTCTCCCTGAATCATTGCAATTCACCTATGCCCCCTCCTACTCTTGTTTCAGATGCATCTACCTCCACCACAAATAGTTTAGTAGAGTCTGAATGTTGTAGCATGGGAGCAGAGATGAAGGCTGCCTTGAGCTGGCTGAAGGCTTCTTCAGCTGCTGGGTTCCACTGGTGGTGACGTAGCCCATTCTTTAACAACGAGGTTAGAGTTGCAGCAATGATGCTGAAACCCCAAATGAAGCACCAGTAGAAATTCACAAAGCCCAGGAAATGTTGCAACTCTTTCACAGATGTAGGAGTGGGCCAAGATGTGACTGTGGAGATCTTAGACTGGTCCATGTTTACCCCTTCAGAACTGATAATGTACCCAAGGAATGAGATCTGGCAGACATGAAATTCGCATTTCTCTGCCTTGACATAGAGATTGTTTTCAAGTAAGCAGGAGAGTACAGACCTGACATGATTGTGGAGACTGTCTTCATCTGAAGAGTAGATTAATATGTTGTCAGTGTAAGCTGTCACAAATTTCCCCAGCATATTCCTGAAGACATCATTGATCAGGAACTGGAAGATGCTTGGTGCTAAAGAAAGGCCATAAGGCATTACTAGGTATTCAAAATGGCTGGCGGTGGTGCAAAAGGCCATCTTCCACTCATCCCCTTCTCAAATTCTGACCAAGTTATAGGTGCTGTGTAGGTCCAATTTAGAAAAGATTCTGGCAGAATGTAGTTGTTCCAAGGCAGAGGACACTAGTGGAAGTGGGTAGGGGTACCTTACAGTGATTTGGTTCAGACCCCGATAGTCTATACATGGCCAAAGACCTCCTCCCTTCTTTTTGAGAAAGAAGAAGCCTGCTGAAGCTGGTGACGTGGATGGTCTGATGTACCCTTGGTTCAAGGCTTCTTGCATATACAACCCTGATTCCAAAAAAGTTGGGACAAAGAACAAATTGTAAATAAAAACAGAATGCAATAATTTACAAATCTCAAAAACTGATATTGTATTCACAATAGAACATAGACAACATATCAAATGTCAAAAGTGAGATATTTTGAAATTTCATGCCAAATATTGGCTCATTTGAAATTTCATGACAGCAACACATCTCAAAAAAGTTGGGACAGGGACAATAAGAGGCTGGAAAAGTTAAAGGTACAAAAAAGGAACAGCTGGAGGACCAAATTGCAACTCATTAGGTCAATTGGTAATAGATCATTAACATGACTGGGTATAAAAAGACCATCTTGGAGTGGCAGTGACCCTCAGAAGTAAATATGGGAAGAGGATCACCAATCCAACTAATTCTGCACCGACAAATAGTGGAGCAATATCAAAAAGGAGTTCGACAGTGTAAAATTGCAAAGAGTTTGAACATATCATCATCTACAGTGCATAATATCATCAAAAGATTCAGAGAATCTGGAAGAATCTCTGTGCGTAAGGGTCAAGGCCGAAAAACCATACTGGGTGCCCGTGATCTTCGGGCGCTTAGACGGCACTGCATCACATACAGGCATGCTTCTGTATTGGAAATCACAAAATGGGCTCAGGAATATTTCCAGAGAACATTATCTGTGAACACAATTCACCGTGCCATCCGCCATTGCCAGCTAAAACTCCTATAGTTCAAAGAAGAAGCCATATCTAAACATGATCCAGAAGCGCAGACATCTTCTCTGGGCCAAGGCTCATTTAAAATGGACTGTGGCAAAGTGGAAAACTGTTCTGTGGTCAGACGAATCAAAATTTGAAGTTCTTTATGGAAATCAGGGACGCCGTGTCATTCGGACTAAAGAGGAGGAGGACGACCCAAGTTGTTATCAGCGCTCAGTTCAGAAGCCTGCATCTCTGATGGTATGGGGTTGCATTAGTGCATGTGGCATGGGCAGCTTACACATCTGGAAAGACACCATCAATGCTGAAAGGTATATCCAGGTTCTAGAGCAACATATGCTCCCATCCAGACAATGTCTCTTTCAGGGAAGACCTTGTGTTTTCCAACATGACAATGCCAAACCACATACTGCATCAACTACAGCATCATGGCTGCGTAGAAGAAGGGTCTGGGTACTGAACTCTCCAGCCTGCAGTCCAGATCTTTGACCCATAGAAAACATTTGGCGCATCATAAAATGGAAGATACGACAAAAAAAGACCTAAGACAGTTGAGCGACTAGAATCCTACATTAGACAAGAATGGGTTAACATTCCTATCCCTAAACTTGAGCAACTTGTTTCCTCAGTCTCCAGACGTTTACAGACTGTTGTAAAGAGAAAAGGGGATGTCTCACAGTGGTAAACATGGCCTTGTCCCAACTTTTTTTAGATGTATTGTTGTCATGAAATTTAAAATCACCTAATTTTTCTCTTTAAATGATACATTTTCTCAGTTTAAACATTTGATATGTCATCTATGTTCTATTCTGAATAAAATATGGAATTTTGAAACTTCCACATCATTGCATTCCGTTTTTATTTACAATTTGTACTTTGTCCCAACTTTTTTGGAATCGGGGTTGTATTCCTCCATAGCTGATTGTTCAGTTAGGGACAATAGATAGATATGATTGCATGGAGGAGTAGTGCCTGGAAGAAGGTCAGTTGCACAGTCATAGGGACATTGAGGAGGCAGGTAACATGCCATACCTCTGCTGAATACTTCTTTCAAGTCCAGATAGCATGCAGGAACATTGTCTAGAGAATCGGGCTGTGGACTCTCCATGGAGGTGGATGAGATGGTTAGTTTAGGATGAAGAAGACAGTTTTGAAAACATGCTGGTGACCATTGAAGAATGTCTTTATTTTTGCCAAGAGATTAACAGGACATGGAGTTGAAGCCAGGGGTAATCTAGGATGATGTCATGATGAGCAGTTTGGGTGAAGAATAGAGAAATGAGTTCAGGGGGTGTCATGGCTCAGATGGCTAAGACACCTTACCATAAATCCGGGGACCCGTGTTCGATCCTGACCTGAGGTCATTTCCCGATTCCTCCCTGTCTCTCTCTCCCGCTCATTTCCTGTCTCTCTACATTGTCCTATCTATATAAAAAAAAATAGAGAAATGAGTTCAGAATGGTGAGCTCCCACCTGAATCTGTAGAGGGGTTGTATGAGTAGAGATTAGTCCATTCCCAATGGGACCTGTCAATGGTCCTTATGTTAAGCAGGCTTTGCAAGGTGTCTGTGGGGAGGCTGAATCTCTGGACGATTGAACAGTCAATGAAGTTCCCCTCTGCCCCGAGTCTATAAATGCAGAGAGGATATGGGTCAAGTCTGGCAGCTTCAAGAGTACAGGTAATTTGAAGGGTTGTGCTTTACAACTAAATATGGAATTCACTGGGTTGAGTGGACTATTAACTGAGCCAGAGCACCCCGAGGTGGACAGACAAGACATTTAGCAATGAGATGGCTGGACTCACCACAGTAGAAGCACAGACCCTCTTGCCATCTTCTCTCTCTCTCTCTGATTGTTTTAGCTGAGCATGAGAAACCTCCATAAAAGTGGGCATGCTAGTGGCAGGAGACAGATTAGTGGTAGGTTGCAGAGAGGGTCTATTTGTGATGAGGTGGTCCAGACATATGGTCAAATCAAGGAGTGAGTCGAGGGATAGATGTTCATCACGATAGGCCAATTCATTCAGCACCTCTGGACGTAACCCTTGGCAAAAAGTGGCTTTTAGTGTAGGCTCATTCCAACCACTACCAGCAGCCAATGTACGTAAGTCCAGGGCATACTCTGTGACTCTTCTATTTCCTGCTTGATGGACAAGAGACTCTCTCCAACCTCTATTCCTTTGGGTTTGTGATCAAACACTCGCTTAAACAGATCCAAGAAATGATCATAGGAGTGTGTTCACTGCCGTGCTCCCATATCACACTAGCCCACTGTAGAGCCTTGCCTGTGTGTAACATGAGAAATTTAGTGATCTTCTGTTTGTTGGAGATTCCGGTGAGTGAGGAGAAATATAGGGAGCATTGAAGAAGAAATCCCTTACAGTTTGATGCTTCACCTGAGAACTTCTCCAGTAGTAAAATGAGCTGAACGCAGAAGATGGGGGCCTCTGACATAACAGCAGTGAGCTGCGCCATCCTAGTGTTGAGGACGCTAAGCATCTGCTGATGTTCACCTAATAAGTGCCCCTGAGCATTGAGTGCAGTCTGCTTTGCCTCCTCTGCTGCATCCATTGGTGGCAAAGTATTCTGTCAGGGTGCAGGCACTTACGGATGCAGGTGCAGGGGAGAGCGGGGAGAAGCAAACTGCAGACTGAGCCAAAACAAAGAGCAAGAATCGTAATCAGAGTAACAGGCAGTGGCCGGTCGATAGGCAAACAGGATAATGCAGAGAAAACAATAGAGCAAGGTTGAAGACTGAATGTAGATAGTAGTCTAAACACAGGAAGTCAGGCAGAAAGTAAATGGCTCAGTAAAGTTAGGCACGGAAACACTAAACAATACTTCGTGACATGAGTGTGTGAGAGCTGGGCTTAAGTAGGTGAGGTGATTGCTGAGGAATGAGAGACAGGTGCAATTAGTAATCAGGTGACAGAGGGTGCTCTGACTCTTGGGTGTTGTAGTCCAGAGCAGCCATGTTTGAAGGCTGTTCTGAGCTTGTGTTTTCAATGCCGTTACTGTCAACATGAGGACTTAAGCACTTTCTGAACTTCAAAACATCACGAAAGAAGAGAAAATGGCAAGAAAAGCAATTTGCAAATCCAAGTAAAATAAATCAGAGGAATTTACAAACCTTTCATGAAGTGATCACTGCAAATTCAAGCATTCTTCAACATGGCTCCCCTCTATCACAGTGAAAGGTTCAAGAGCCACCTTTCTCGTCATCTTTTGGTAAAAGCTTTTGCTCTTTCACCTGTTCTTATCACTTCACGGGGAACCTGGAAGAAACTTTTATCAGTTTCACAGTTTGTTCGATTCAAGCAGCCCAAAACAACACAAGCATAGGGCATTTTAATGACTACTAAGGCACCACCATGATAGTAATACTTTGTAAACAGTGAGCTCAGCTGACCACCACTTCCTGTCTTGCATATCTAATGAGGCGGATGTGACGTTGGATACAACTCAGCAATTGTACCCTACTAAAAATTAGCTTCAACTTGAAAAAAAATTCGCAGCTCACTAGATGGCATTTCACAGCTCACTAATGGGTCATGGCCCAGTGGTTAAGAAATGCTTATCTAAGGGATCTGACATGTGTATTCAGTGAGCATATCAGCAATGTCGGAAGGAGCTAAGCCAACCATAGATTTAAAAGCAATAAATATTTTTAAATCAATTATTTGTTTAACTGGGAGCCAATGAAGAGACGTTAAGATAGGACTGATGTGTTTGAATCATTTTGTTTCAGGTAATATTCTGGCTGCAGCATTCTGGGTGAGCTGGAGTTTATTTAACACCTGTTTTGTCAGTCCAGCAAAAAGTGCATTAAAGTAATCTAGTCTACTAGATATAAAAGCATGAACCAGCTTTTCAGAGCCTACCTGAGACAAGAAACATCTAACCTCATATATATTAGTGTATCTCAAACAATTAGAATATCGTGAAAAAATTTTTTTGTAAATTAATTAAAAAAGGTAAACTTTCATATATTCTATATTCATTACACAAAGTGGCGGCACGGTGGTGTAGTGGTTAGCGCTGTTGCCTCACAGCAAGAAGGTCCTGGGTTCGAGCCCCGGGGCCGGCGAGGGCCTTTCTGTGTGGAGTTTGCATGTTCTCCCCGTGTCCGCGTGGGTTTCCTCCGGGTGCTCCGGTTTCCCCCACAGTCCAAAGACATGCAGGTTAGGTTAACTGGTGGCTCTAAATTGACCGTAGGTGTGAATGTGAGTGTGAATGGTTGTCTGTGTCTATGTGTCAGCCCTGTGATGACCTGGCGACTTGTCCAGGGTGTACCCCGCCTTTTGCCCATAGTCAGCTGGGATAGGCTCCAGCTTGCCTGCGACCCTGTAGAAGGATAAAGCGGCTAGAGATAATGAGATGAGATGAGATTACACAAAGTGAAATATTTTAAGCTTTTTTTGTTTTGGTTTTAATGATTATGGCTTATAGCTCATGAAAATCAGATATCTAGTATCCCCAATTATAATATTTCCTAAGATCAATCAAAAAAGGATTTACAAGAAAGAAAAGTCCAAATTCTGAAATGTATGTTAATTTATACACTCAATACTTGATTTGGGCTCCTTTACCATGAATTACTACATCAGTGTCTGTGGCCTGTTGCACTGCTGAGGTGTTATTGAAGCCAATATTGCTTTGATAATGGCCTTCAGCTCATCTGTATTTTTGGGTTGAGTGTTTCTCATCTTCCATTTGATAATACCCCAGCAATTCTCTGTGGGCTTCAAGTCAGGCGAGTTGGATGGCCAGTCAAGCACAGTAATATCATAGCCAGCAAACCATTTGGTAGTAGTTTTGGCACTGTGGGCAACTGCTAAGTCCTACTGGAAAAGGAAATCAGCATCTACATAAAGCTTGTCAGGAGATAGAAGCATGAAGTGCTCTAAAATTTCCTGGTGGATGATTGCATTGACATTGGACTTGATAAAACAGTGGACCAACACCAGCAGATGACATCCATCCATCTATCCATCCATCCATCTATTATCTGTAGCCACTTATCCTGTCCTACAGGGTCGCAGGCAAGCTGGAGCCTATCCCAGCTGACTATGGGCGAGAGGCAGGGTACACCCTGGACAAGTCGCCAGGTCATCGCAGGGCTAACACATAGACACAGACAACCATTCACACTCACACCTACGGTCAATTTAGAGTCACCAATTAGCCTAACCTGCATGCCTTTGGACTGTGGGGGAAACCAGAGCACCCGGAGGAAACCCACGCGGACATGGGGAGAGCATGCAAACTCCACACAGGAAGGCCCTCGCTGGCCACTGGGCTCGAACCCAGGACCTTCTTGCTGTGAGACGACAGTGCTAACCACTACACCACAGTGCCACCCCTCAGCAGATGACATAGCACCCCAAATCATTACAGACTGGGGAAACATCACACTGGACTTCAAACACTTTGGATTCTGTGCCTCTCCAATCTTCCTACAGACAGATAAATGGGTGTGTACAGACAAACACAAAAGGGGCATTTGTTTGATTGCCAACCACTGACTGGCAGATTGCTTAGTCCTTTGTTTTTTCAGGGTCCTTTGCATTTACATAAACTTTGGTTTCCAAGGCCCTAAGATTTCCTGACAAACAATACCATAGTATTTTGTGAGAGATTAAGGACTGATGTCTCTGAAATTCATAATTAAAATCCAACAGTTGTCTGAAATGACTTTGTGTGGACTTCCATGCACTAAGAAATGTTTTTTGAGCTTTGTGATGACTGCTGTAGATGTTATATTACAAAGTAGCTCTTTTTCAAAACAGAATACCTTGAACTTGAACCTGAATAAAAGTTGATTAGGATAAGATGATGTTGACCATTCCATTCAAAGATATCTGTTGTGACATTTGACCAGGGCAGGTCTGGAGTAATGTGCAGTCAGAATGGCGCTTCCTGATTATGAAGCTTCATACTGTTGCAGACAGATCATGAGGTTGTCACCCATTCGATGTCTCTGTTCATGTTGGGCCAGAACACAATTGTACCTCTCATCATGACCCTGTCTTCTATGCTGAGTTCATCTCTGTGGGGGAAGTATTGACAGAGCTTAGCTGAGAGTTTTGTCTGATGTTTTGACCAACCCTGGATAATCATTTAGCTTAGGTGTTGGAATGTTGGGTCTGAAGATGTGTGTTCCCTTAGTTTGTTGAGCCTTGATGAAGAGATGTGTTTGACTGACATGAACTAGAAGTCTGCTCCCTTATCACTATGTTGCTCTGTGTTTTTCTGAGAGCATGTGACAAATTAGGCTATTGTAAAATTATATTTTTAGAGTATCAGCATCATAAGTTGCAGCAACACTGGCACAGTGTGTATGGGCTTGCAGTATTGTGACCAGTGGTTGGGGAACTGTTTCAATGTGGACTTGTTTCCCATAGATGTAATTGCTGAAATTTGAAATAACTGAAATTTGGAATGAATTTTCCAAGGTAGTTGATCGTACCTAGGAAGCACTGTAATCTGTGGATGTTGTCAGGGACTGCATGCTGGAATACCTCACTGGCTGAATTAATTCAAAATGGCATTCTAAGAAATTTGAAACTTCCAAAGGGTGTGCTGAATGTTGTTAGCATGGATCAATTGTGATCCAGTTATATTTGTCAAAAGGAGCTCTTAGTATCAAGAACTGAGAAGACTGTTGGGTTCTGCATTTTAGTGGCAATCTCTTCTACATTACATATTGGATTATGCTGGCATTTATGGGCTTTGTTGAGATCTCTGGGGTCTTATGCCATCTGAATTATTTTTGTGGGCAGCGACCATTGCTGATATTCATTCTGTAGGTTCTGAGACTGGAGTGAGGATGCTCACTATTCTTTACAATTCTGCTTTGACCTTGTCTTGCATGGCTACTGGAATCTTGTGTGTAGATTTGATGACAGGATTCTCTTCTGGGTCTAACTTCATTGATTAAGTCTCTGGGAGCTTGCCCATTTCTTCTTTAAAATGGTCAGCATATTTAGCTTGGATCTGCTTTGAGAAGGTTGGAATATGATCCACTGCAACATGATGGACTTTGTTGAGAGATATTAACCCCATGTGAAGACAGTCTGACAGGCCTAGTAAAGGTTGTAAATTTGTCTTCACCACATAAAACTGAAGGCTATGTACCTCATGTAGCATCATATGGAATTGATGTGTGGCAGTGGTGAGAATTGTGTGGCCAACTGTGTAAATCTCCTTGCCACGATAAGAAACCAGCTTTGTGTTTCTTGATGTGCATAATTTCTTTAAATATTTAAAGGTGATATACCACAAGTTGACATTATTTCCACAAGTTGATAGTTCCCTGAGATCCATGTTAAATGTCTGTGACATGCTTTGGTCAAAATGCCACAAGGATAAAGCACCACACCACCCTTCTCATCCCATCTAAACAACCCTGTTCAAAATGGCCAATTTCAGTGCCTGTTCCTTTCAATGATAATGAACCACTGCTCACCTCACCCTTCCTCATCTCCCAGCCAATCAGGTCATACTTTCCTCATCAATATTTATTCACAAAGCCATGAGAGGAGATATTCAAATGAGTGGGTGGTGTAATTCTAATGAGTTCCCCTTGTGACATAGAAAGGAGACAATAATCTGAATGGCTTGTTAAGCACGATTTCTGAAATAGGCAGCCCAAAGCAAACTGACTGGGTTGTCTTATTTTAGAGTTTGTGGGTTGGTAGGTACTCAAGATATCCAAATCTATATAGACAAGCACTGAAAAGTGTGTTTTTCATAATTTGTCCCCTTTAAATGCTGATTGCTGTGAATAAAGTTTCAGGAATTATGCTGCACTTGGCTCCTGTGTCTGCTTTTAACCCGACTGGTTTTCCATTGAAATGTACAGTGCAGTGTGGTCATTTAGTTTTGATTTGTGTATAGTGTGAAGGAAATTTAGTGAATGAACATTCCTATTCTCTGTGTTTCTATGCCTTTGGCTCAATGGCTGGTGATAAGCACACTGCCTTGTTTATGCCTGACCATGCATCTGCAGTGCTTAATTAGAGCACACCGGTTTGTCTGCTTTAACAAAGAGCCGATGTCTAACTTCAAGGCCAAGCCTTGAGCCAATCATGTACAGACATGAACAGTAGGTGAATGCCTTTAGAGTATAATAGATAACAGCCACTAAGACACAACTCAGAGTGCGCACTCTCGGCATCACCTGAGGTGGTGTCTTCTTCTTCTCTTCTTCTTCTCTTCTTCTTCTTTCCTTCCCCTGTTTTATATCTCTGTTTTATAAGCTCTACTATAATAAATAACTGAAAAGACAACTGAAAAGCATTCTGAAGTGTTTATTAGAAGTTTCCATTACAATTTGGCATCCCTGGGTAGGCCCTATGTGTCTGATCCTCGGACGATGGGACACTCCCAAGGCCATGGTGCGGAGCTGAGAACTTGGACGAGAGACCAGACTGTCAGGGCTCACTGAACCAGTAAGTGATAACTTTGCATTCTTGTGTAAAGAAATTAGTGGAAACAGTATTTAAAGACTGATGTAAGAGATGGACAGAAATTTGTCCTAGTCCAGGAGGACTGCTAAGCTGTGGTATCATCAATATGTTTGCAGAAATGGATAAAACACAATTTTGAGACAATAAACTGCGAGTAGTTTATTGGGTTGTGTAAGAGAAAAATCCACCTAAGTGACGACTGGGTAACGGCTCACCTACTTGAGAGAGTGAAGTAAGGGGGCGTGTTTCGATGGATTCATATTCAGCGATTCGTAACTGGGAAAGAATTGAATCTTGCTCCCTTTGTTCTGTGTGAACAACTGGCCCGTCGTAGGAACGGATTAGAGAGGTTCAATTATGAAGTCGCCAAGACACACCGGTGTGCACGCAAAATATTGATGAATTAACAGAGTACTGTCCTCCTCCAAATTCTGAAACAGAGAAATAGATCTTGTACACATGTGTGAGTTGTCTTTGAGCTTGTTGTGCTAAATGATAACTACTTTTAGCTTAAGGTATATGTCAGACAAATTGTTTACTAATAAGAACATACCTAAAGGATTATTGTGTCACATTTTTGGACATAGTCCAACCTATTCTTCTTGTGATCCTAGTAAAGAAACTCAGCCATTGTTGTCACAACCTATTGATATAACAGTGTACGATGGGGAACAGAAACAGCAAGTTAGGGAAAGAAAAGAAAAAAGCAAGTAAGCCTGAGGCTACATGTGCTATAATAAGAATTGGGCATTCCTATGACAGCCCAAACATCCAGTTTATGAAAACCTCATATGGCAAGGATTGTTTGGCACAGTTTGACATATGGGTAAAGGACTTAGGATTTCCTGAGAAGGGCAGTTTTAGTCCCAGGCAGATAGAACAGTTAGAAGAAAAGTTGAAACAGAAGGAAAAAGAAGAGTCTGCAGATGATAAGTTCTTAGGGGACTGGAGGGCATTTTCTGCATGGAAAGAAGAAAGACTTAAGAGAGAGTACAAAAGAGAGAAATGACAGGCAGGGCTCTCACCCTCTTCTCAGTGTTTGAAATTTCAGATGGACCCTGACCTGGAGTCTGCCCCAACAGCCCGACACACACTGCCTCCTCAGCAAGGTGGAGCATCACTCCCACAAGTGCCTCACCCACAGAAAGGGGGAGAAGTCGAGACAAAGCAAAAAAAAACCCCTAAGCCTCTGGAATCTCTCCCAGCCTACCAGCCGCCTCCAGCGTCAGCGCCTCCCCTCACTTCTCTGTCACACAAGAGAGCCAGTCTTGCATATGGCGACGGAAGAGACACCCTCCTGGACCTGACCACATGCTCACCAGTGGGTCCACAAGGCTGTAACCTAAAGTCTGAAGTTCTTCATCTTCCAACGGTGAAAGTGGCTGGAACTGACTGCGTGCTTCTAGTCCACAGACCCTGGATGACAGCTGATATCAAGGAAAGCATGGCATCCCTTCCCAACATGAGAGAGGTAGGAGGAAAGAGATTTGGTAACGAACTGTTGATATTTTGCAGAGAATTCCGACCAACCACCCATGAACTTTGCCACCTGCTCATGACCAAAATGGGTATAGATTGGAGCAAGGTGTCCAGAGAGTGGCCAGAAGCCAACCAGCGGATGGCAATAGTGAGTATAAAAATACCCTCACTGCTCTCTGTGCTCATCTGATCGAAGCTTTTCCCTTGAATATAGACATGACTAAGATCAATATGTGTAAGCAAGAAGATAGTGAAGTGGTGTCAGCGTTTCTTGCTCATCTCACTGCCACGCATGAGAAACACAGTGGCCTGACCAGGCCCATGACCCTGGCTGCAGTGGAGGGCACTCCTGAGCCTCACCAAGCTCAAGCAGTATGCTGTGCACACAGAAAGGCTGCTGAAAGAGACGGAGAAGACAGAGTCAACAAAAAGAGACCAAGACCTACATGCCGCCACTCTCACTCTTCTCCAGACTGCTCAGCCTGGACCTAGAAGAAGAGGTCGAGGTAGGGGCCGAGGCAGGATGACCTGGGGTGACCCGCCCTGGATGAAAGGCGCAACCTGCTACCACTGCAGTCAGAAAGGACACATTGCTCGAGATTGTCTCCACAGTAGCAAACAGAGGCCCCATGAGGAGTACAGCAAAGCAGACTGACGGGTGGACTCTGGGAATGGGCCCTGCACAGAGAACAGGGGAGGTAACACACACACACCTGATGATACACATAGACAGGAACATTCACATAATGTTAAACACATTAGTAGCAGCACCTGCATGCAACAGCAAGACTACACAGAAACGCCCAATACACCAGTCCAGGTAGATACACCTGAAGTTGCATTAAGTTTGTTAAAATACACAACTACTCCCTTCTCTAAACTCCCTTGTATGCCCCTCACTGTATGTGGGCATGTGTTGACTTTCTTAGTAGATTCTGGAGTGGGACACTCAGTCATACAACATGGGGTACTTCCAGTAGACCCACCGCTCAGCACAAATTCTATTCAGATGATGGGCATCTCAGGACGACCTGTAACCAAAACTTTCTCAGTCAACCTCCCATGTAAAAGCGAGGGAGGAATAGTTATGTCCCACTCATTCCTCATCTCACATACATGTCCAGTAAATTTGTTAGCACGCTATTTAATGTCCAAATTAGGAGTAAGTCTCACATCCACTCCAGATGGACTAACTATTGAAGTAAATGAAATGTGCGGTGTGCAGTATGGTCTTGGAAGCCCCCTGTATGTGTATGTCTGGCAGCTCTGCTCAGATCAACTCACACAAACTCCCAAACACCTTGAACAGCTTGCACACTTGAACACCTCATCAGTTGACACAGATTATATGAAAGAGGAAGATTTGCATTTCACAGCACATGTTCACCAAGGGCAAGATGTAGAGTTTGAAAAGACTTGGTTTGCAGATCCCCACACACGTGAAAGATTCATCTTGACCTTCAAAACTACATATTGGTCTAAACATTATTGCGCTGTGCAGGTCCATCTTACTTGTTGTCCGAACAGCTGCATCAATGTTCATCGCAGTGTTCTCAAACATGTTATGTGCAGCCTCATGTCAGAGGACTTTGAGGTCGGTTGCTGCCAGCATGATTTCATTGACATCGTTAATTCCATACCCCATGTCTCATTAGCAAAGCCACGAGCCACCCATTGGAAAGATGTGGGGAAATGGGTCAAGAAGTGTGCAGCCAATGGCAATGAATGGTCCCAAACAGAGGACCCTAGTGTGTTGTTTTGTCAAAGGTTTGGGGTCTACAAACAAAGTCATGCTATGCGTGTGCATGTTGAGTGCAGTGTAATATTAGCCAATGATGACCAGGGTACTGGGGACCCCAGCCATAGTGGCCTGTTTGTCTCTGTTTCCACAGGCATAACTCCAGCAGAGGTGCACCCCAAATTGGCGAGAGTTCCAAATTCTGTCTGGGCGAAGGGTAAACATGATGTAGGCCTAATAAAGAATGCTGAACCAGTGGTGATCACACCAAAATCAGATTTCAGGCCTAGAAAGACCCAGTACCCACTCAAACCAAAAGCAATCGCAGGTGTAAGACCGGTCTTTGATTCGTTGCTGAAGGCAGGTGTAATTGTCCCTTGTCTGGACTCTCCAGTGCGCACTCCTATTTTCCCTGTTAAGAAGGCAAGAAAACTGTCCCAGCCCAATGAGTGGAGGTTTGTCCAAGATCTGCAAGCAGTCAATGCTGCGGTTGTTCTGTGTGTGCCTGACGTACCTAATCCATACACCATTTTGGGCCTGTCAGGTTCCCGCTGACAGTAAGTGGTTTTCAGTGGTGGACTTAGTAAATGTATTCTTTTCTATTCCTCTACATAAAAACAGCCAGTACTAGTTTGCCTTTATGTATGATGGTCATCCATACACTTTCACTTGTTTGTGCCAGGGTTACTGTGAGTCCCCAACCATATACAACCAGTGCCTCAGAGACAGCCTCGCTTCGTTAACTTTGTCACCAGGATCGGCTTTGCTGCAGTATGTTGACAATTTAATGATTTGTGCCCCAACTAAAGCTCAATGTGAAGATGACACCATAACGCTACTGTGACACCTCGCTAAGGAGGGTCATAAGGCTAGCCTCACAAAACTACAGTTTGCAAAACAGAAGGTGCATTTCTTAGGGCATGACATCACAGGGGAGGGGAAAATGCTGTCTGCGGACAGAGTCTCAGCTATTCAGAAAATTCCCAAGCCGATCACTGCGAAAAAGTTTTGTCATTTTTGGGTATGTGTTCCTATTGCAGAGCATTCATTCCAAATTATTCCATCCTGGAAAGCCCAGTGAGAGAGCTCGTGCATGGTTCATCCCTCACCACTTCGTCACCTGTCGTATGGACACCAGAGGCTGAAAAAGCATTCCTGGCCCTAAAGAGCGCTCTGCAGACCACACCCACTCTGGGATTGCCTGACTGCAATAAACCATTTGTTCAAACTGTAGATGAAAAGAAGGGTTTCATGACCTCTGTTCTTTTGCAGAAGCACAGGGATAGATTAAGACCTGTAGCCTATTTCATCTCATCTCATTATCTCTAGCCGCTTTGTCCTTCTACAGGGTCGCAGGCAAGCTGGAGCCTATCCCAGCTGACTACGGGCGAAAGGCAGGGTACACCCTGGACAAGTCGCCAGGTCATCACAGGGCTGACACATAGACACAGACAACCATTCATACTCACATTCACACCTACGGTCAATTTAGAGTCACCAGTTAACCTGACCTGCATGTCTTTGGACTGTGGGGGAAACCGGAGCACCCGGAGGAAACCCACGCGGACACGGGGAGAACATGCAAACTCTGCACAGAAAGGCCCTCGCCGGCCACGGGGCTCGAACCCGGACCTTCTTGCTGTGAGGTGACAGCGCTAACCACTACACCACCGTGCCGCCCATAATAATATATATATGAGATAATTTTTTTTAGAAAGAGAGAGAGAGAGGAAGACTATTTTGGCAAAACATACTAGAAAACTATTTTGCAGAGGCCTTTTTAAAACTTCCTTAATGGTGTCACTTCTGTCAAGGAATTCTCACTTGTTCCAATCGTCTACATCAAAATCTGTAGATGTCCACAAGCCCCGGTTTCTATTGGCTGCTGTTTTTTGAATATTACTGTTAAATCTAGTGTTATAGTTGTTGTTAGGTTAAATTTTATTATATGTAGGTTATATGTAGGTTTAGTTAAGTATTAATTCTTGGCCAAGAATTCAGCAAATTATTCTGTGACAAAATTATATTATTAGTTGAAATGACCTTATGTCTCGGCTGGACATTGTTTGGGAACATTTTGTTTATTTTTTGACATGAATGTGTATTTTTGATCAGAGAGGTGTCTGAAAGATTCGCCAAGGTCTGTTTTGATGTCAGATCGACCCACACACACTCTGAATCTGAAATGGTAGAATTAAGGTTGCATTAAATAGTTCATGTTAGTTAAGACTTCGGTTTTAGAGCCTTTTTAAAAGATCCTTTTTTGGACTATTGCATATACTATGGTAGTGATTTGGATTTAATCAATGCATTTCATGATTAATGTTAGTTTTATAGTTTTAAGTTAGTTTCATAATGACATTATAATTATTGTTAAGATCTTATGATTCTAAGGGTTTTTAGTTTAAAAGCATTAACCTAATTTAGTTATGAGTTTAATTCTGAATCCTGTTAGTTGTTTAATTGTTTTCTCTTTCAGACATATTCTCATTTTTCTTATGTTTAAGTTGCTCTTATTTTTATGTTTATTTTCTTATAACATTCTTTGTTTTAACATTATTAAAGACATATTGTTATTTGTTATTTGGCTTATATTGATGAAATCAAGATGTAATTTACTGACTTAGCACACATTCATGTGTTAAGAAATTATGTTAGCTATTAGATCCTTTTCTGTGTCTTTGACCTTCTCTGAATAAACTCTGTAGACTAGACATTATCTGTGTTTAGAAATTCCATGCTCTATGTTATATCTGACCATAAGCAGATACTCTGATATCTGTCTGTACCTTACTATCATATGTCATGGTCAGAAATATGTTATTATATTATGATTGATTCAAGATTTATACACACACTTCTACATAGACGCACACACACACACACACACACACACACACACACACACACACACACACACACTCATATGAAGACAAAACATAAACACAGAGATGCTATAAGATGTTTTCAAGAATGTTTTCATTTCGACAAAGTGACTGTGTGAATAAACTGGCATGTGAAACCTTCCTGGGTCTCCTGTCTGTTTCTCTCGCGGTATTCGTCCCGGATCCGAGGGGCACGAAGAAATCAGGGGTCTCCGACTGGGTTACCCTAACAATTTGGTGGCCCGTACAGGGAAGTTACTTCCAACCAGGTGAGTAAATTATTTTAATTTTAATTTATAATTTGATTGGGTAGACTTCCGCCTGGTTGGTAGTAATTTAAAAAAAAAACAAAAAAACAGTTGTTTATAATTCTGGTTATGTTCTTGGTAATCCTCATGTAGAGGCACAGGACATTTCTATTTTGGGGAACCTCGTAGACTTTTGTTTACGGGACGTTTTGGTTTGAACCTCGTAGAAGAGCCACAGGAAGATTGGTAAACCTCGTAAAAATACGGGAAGGTGATCCTCGTAATTTGTTTATGGGAAGAGCGTGCTTTTAATCTCTGATTGACTGATTCCTTCATGCAGCCATTATGGGGGGTATTTGTAATAAGGAGGTACTCAGACCCGATTCTGAAGATACTCCACGGGATTGGATGAATCGATGTGATTTAGAACCCTACACTACTCCTTGGTTAGACCATTTAGCCGAAAGGTCAGAAAACAACCTCAGTCTTTAATCTATCCTCATGCAGGAACTTTTAAACCAGACAATCTCGTTTCGGCACATAAACAGATATATGAAGGATTTGGCAACCCAGAATGGGATTATGATTATATGACCAGAGGCTATTTAGAGTGGATTAAAATGAAGACAATATGGGATGATTTTCATGGAATTAAAGAAACTAAAGAGCAAAAGAATTCAGTACCACATCCTAAGCCTAATGAAAAGGTAAAACCTGCTTTACTTAGATCCACAGCCTCTGCTCTCCCGCCGATATCCGGGAGAGCAAGAAACATACTTGCTAACATTCCTGTAGATACACCGGCGAATGCTTCATGTCCCGCTGAAAACGTTCCTAGCGTATCTCGTAACACAGGTGCTAGAAGAAAAAAAACCCTCTGTAATGCCGTTAAGAAGAAATGAGACAAACGATTCCAATACAGATGACGACTCTGATGATGATAGCCCCATAAATGCAGCTTGTGTGTGGGCGTGAAGAGGGAGAGGATATAAGATCGATCCGCCTTCGGCATCAGAATTAAAAGATATTATTAAGTTGTTGCCTTCGATAAACAATCCACTCAACTTTGTAGAAATGCTCTTAAGAATGTGCAGGCATAAACAACTGGTTGGTGCAGATTTTTGTTTTATCATGCATGCCGTTCTCAGCGATAGTTATGATGAAGCTGCATTGCTGGCTGCAGTGCCCTGCCTAGGTCCTGATAATGATGAATACAAAGTGATTGAAACGAAGATAGAAGAAGATGGCCGAACCATTACCAAACATGTGATTAAGTTCTACTGGAAAGAGACTGATAGAGCTATGACAGAATTAAAGGACCAATTGACGCATTATCTGCTCTCACGAAAACAGGCTAGCCGTGATCTTTCACAGGTTACTAATTGTAAACAGGAGAAGGCTGAACTCACTTCAAAGTTTTTGACATGCTTTAGCGAGACGTGGACTTGTTTGGGAAATATGCCACTGAATCAGCAGCAAAACAATCCTCTCTTTATTTCGACATTTTTGAATAATTGTCGTCCTGATATACAGAAGGTTTTGAAAAATCATTTGAGTGACCAGAGTAATATGATAGTGAGAGCTCTAGGGGAAAAAATTAGAACTTTGGAGGGAGATGGTATTCTGGATACTAAGCAGGTGGCCTGCCTTTCTGTTGCTAGTGGTTACTCACAGCCCCGTGAGGACATGAATAGGCAGAAGAATTGGAATTGGGGTAATCCACAAGCCAGGGTCAGCAAGCGCTCTACCACTTGAGCTAATTCCCCTGCTGTGGTTGAGGTTTTGTCCAACTAACTACCACACGCCCCTCCCCAAACTGCACTTCCTGACCTGCTTGTTGCTCTCTGGAACCATGCCTGAGTTTCCATTGGTTGTTTGTTTATTTTCAAGTGAGCGACTGCCCAGAAGTGGACTTTTGTTCTGGGGGAGTGCGTTCTGACTCCCATTTGCATGAATCCCAGGTGGTAAGCTTCAAGGGTTTTGCCCCTAAAACAACCCAATCTCCTCACATGGAGTCCCTGGCATGCTTCTCACACTTTGGGGGCAGGCCTCAGGAAGCATTTGTTGCTTCATTGTTCAATGAGAGCAGCTGGCTGGAAGGTGGTGAAAAGTGCCTTTTCAGGACAGCAGCATGCTTTTCCCCAGCAGCTTGAAGAATACAAGCAGGTAAGCATCATATTTTCAGTTTGTAAAAGCTGTCTCAGCTGACTTTGCACTCGAGCGAGAGTTAGAATTTCATAGTGGATGGTGGGAATATGACAAGCCTGTTGAAAAATGTGACTTGGAGATACTGAGGTCAGTCGGCAATTCAAGGAATAAAGCCAAGCAAACTGAAAGGGATCTGTGATAGCTCACCTTCGGAGCTCATCAGAGGAGCATATCAGCAGAAAAGTAGTGTGCAGTTAGTTGATTTGGTCATTGCCAAGGTTGTGGGTTTAATCCAAATAGTGGCTGTTTTCACACATGTGCTGCTTTGAATGTGGCGAAAGAAATTTGATCTTGACTTGGCTGAAAGTGCAGATGATTCGGCTGGTTTGCAAGATGACAAGAAAGTTTTTCTCTGTAAAATGCAAGCCCAGGGTCAGTGGGTGCTTTGGAGAATGTGGGCATCGATCCCACTACCTCTTACATGCTAAGCAAGCGCTCTACCACTTGAGGTAATTCCCCTGCTGTGGTTGAGGTTTTGTCCAACTAACTACCACATGCCCCTCCCCAAACTGCACTTCCTGACCTGCTCACCTCAGCAAACTGAAAGGGATCTGTGATAGCTCACCTTCGGAGCTCATCAGAGGAGCATATCAGCAGAAAAGTAGTGTGCAGTTAGTTGATTTGGTCATTGCCAAGGTTGTGGGTTTAATCCAAATAGTGGCTGTTTTCACACATGTGCTGCTTTGAATGTGGTGAAAGAAATTTGATCTTGACTTGGCTGAAAGTGCAGATGATTCGGCTGGTTTGCAAGATGACCAGAAAGTTTTTCTCTGTAAAATGCAAGTGATGTGGCAGGTTTGGAGAATGTGGGCATCGATCCCACTACCTCTTACATGCGCCTACTGTGTCTCACTGTTACCGCTAAAGTAAGCCCAAAGTAAGCCCACAGTGGCCAATCAGGTCCGACATGGGCTTACTTTTGACCAATGAGGTTGCCTCCCATGGGCTTACTTTGGGCCAGTGGGCTTACTTTTGACCAATGAGGTTGCCTCCCATGGGCTTACTTTAGGCCCTGCCCGCTCTTTCTCTTGTCATTCGTGATCGGAACATCACAGCGATTCAACGAGGTAAGTGGACTTGCATTTCTCCTAGGTAAATGTATATGTAACTTTGAGATTTTTGGTGGATGATACGGAGAAATGTAGTCGCTACTGATTCTTGATTTTACATAAAATGCTGAGCGTAAAATTTGTAAAGTTTCGTGATACACGGTGTTGTTCTTCTGCCTGTGGTAATTGACTACCATTAACGTAGGTGGCTGTAAAGGAAATCTCTTACTTATACGAAAAGATATTAAACCCAAACAGTTTAAAATTTGTTGTTGTGCTTCATTTCTGGTGAAAACGGGTTAATTGGTCAAACAAACAGCCTGCCCACCTGCAAGCACCATCTTCCATACATTCATGTCTGTGTGTTGTCTCTGTGTACATTTGTCTGTGTGTAACTGTAGGCCTACCTAACAATTTTACTATTTGTGCTCCAGGCCCTTCTGAGGCCGACGATGAGGAACTTGTGCGTGCCACACAAGAGTGTGAGACACAGCTGCAAACAGCAGCCACCATGCCTCCTCTAGCAGCCACCATGCCTCCTCCAACAGCCGTCATGCCTCCTCCAACAGCCGCCATGCCTCCTCCAGTAGAAGTTGCTCAGCCACAGCCACCGGTGGATCTCCCCTCTCACTGGAAGGACCATCTTCCTCCCTTCCAACAGGAGTGGATTCACCACACACTGTTCAAGGCGAACCCAAAGACTGGGAAACCGGAGCTGGTGACCCAGCTGAAGCTGTGGTGGCATCCTCCTCAGCCCACCCTCATTCACACCCAGCCACCGGCGTCACCTAATCAATTCTTCTGTCGCCCCCTGTTCCTGTGGATGCCTCACAAGATGTGGAGGTACCCACTAGTCTGCGTGTGTCCATCATGCCAAAAGTACAGCCTTACAGCAGCCGGACTGTATAGGACCGTGCGCAAGGTCCTGGACATAGACGGGTGGTATGACCTTGCAACTGAGTACCTGGAGTGCAAGCGGTGCTCCAAGAAATATCCTGCGTGGTCTGAGGATATCTTGGCCCAGCTGGATGTTGGCCACCGCAGCCAGTTCCCAGCTCTGCTAACTTACAGGTAATTTGTCTTATGAATAGAAACCTTCAGTAGCTGCTTCTATGGACTGTTGTGTGTGTGTATGCGCATGTAGTACATATTACATTACATTACATTGTTACATTGTTACAATACATTGTTTCTTTCCTCAGGTACTCATGTGACAACCGGGTGATAAGGATGATGAGGGAGAGGACACTGGGCAACAGTGTTACCCAGCTGTACAAGAAGCTGAACGAGCAGCACAGTGAGGCGTGGATGCAGCGCTTCCTGCAGTACCTGACAGCTTGCGAGCCGTTTACAAGGTCTGCAATCATCTGCCCAGTATTTGCAGATCCCCCAGCCTTACCTGCCATCCCAAAACCGAAGTGGCTGTTGGCCATGTTTGCCAGAGATGTCCTTGGGAGGCTGAATGAAGTGAAGGCCAAAATTACAAACACCTTTGGCTCTGTCCTCAAGATGGACTCCACGAAAAAGGTATTGCATCCCTCTTCAAATCCGAAATGGTCATCACAATGTGACGTGTGAATTATCTCAGTTTAGTAATATTTGAACTGACAGAGTTTGATCCTTATTGCCTTTCCTCAACAGATCACCAAAAAGCTGTCTGGTGCCGCTGCAGGTACAGCTGCTTGGTGTACAAACGTGGGAAATGAGTACGGCCAAGTACTCACTTCAGTCCTGACGGCCTCCGAGGGACATGCTCTGGATGGGATGGCAACAGCCCTAATGAAGCGGTACAGGGAGGCAGGTGTAGCTCCACCCGACATTATGTACGTGGACAGAGACTGCTGCAGTGGGGCAGTGAACAGGATGTTTGCCGACTGGGATGAGCTCCAAGTGCGCCTTGACGTGTGGCATTTCATGCGCCGCTTTGCTGCAGGTGTCAACACAGAGGCTCATCCCCTGTATGGCATTTTTATGATGCGCCTGTCCAAGTGCATCTTTGAGTGGGATCCCGAGGATGTGTCTGCTCTTTGTGAAGCTAAGAAGAGCAAGCTGGCGGCGAAGGGCATCCTGGACATCACAGAGGAGGCTCTCAATGCCTGGATATCTCGGAAGGAGTTGGCGCTGCACTGTCGGAGGAGGACCAGGGGTGTGGAGGAGACCTCCAGACTGCTTGAAGCATTGATCAGTCTGTTTGACAGCCCAGCTGGGAAGGACACTCTGAGTGTTCCTCTGCTCGACCACGAACGGATCCAGGGAATATGGAAGGATCAGAAGAAGCACGTGGCCTGCATCCAGGACCCAGACTTCCCCCTCTACATTAAAACGGGCACCCTGAAGAAAGGCGACATGGTGCTCAACTGCTACAGGTGTGCCCGTGGCTCCACCTCCCTGAAGTCTTTCCATCTTCACCTGACTAGGTTTATCCCAGGTATTTACTTTCTCTTTTTTTTGGGGGGGGTACTTTATTAATAGTTTGATATGACTTCTTGTGGCGGCCCAAAGGGCGTGTCTTGGTTTTTCCGCCCTCCTGCTTTTTTTTGTGTCTTCTCAGGTGTGCAAGATGTAGCCGATTAGGCTGACGAGGGACGCGTGGGTCCACCTGATGCTCCTTCAAAATGACCTGGCTCTTTTTTCTACGTAGGAGAGAGCAGCGAGGGCAAGACGACGTCCTTCTCCGTGCCTCCTGTTCAATCTTGAGCGGCGTGCCTCTTTGAAGGACTTTAAAGTTCATATTCTGGCTTTTGTTTTGTTTCACTCTTTGGTTGAATTTGTAGCGCTGGCTTTGAAAAGTAAAATAAGTGAACTGGCTCCATGCCTCCTCTACATTATTTCTCACTTGTGATGTGAGCGTAACACTCCTTTTGTAATGTATGTCTGGTTGTAATGGAAATTGTGTTATAACAGGAGGAGCATGGCATATAATTCTGTGACCTGGGGTCCTGACTTTTTTGTGTTCATGTATTTATCCATCAGGAACCAGTGCCAGCGCCTCGCATTTCCAGGCGTATCTTCTGGAAGGACTGATGCGCTGGAACGAGGACAGAATGAAGGACTCTGTTCAAGCACCCACTTCCATGCGCACCTACGGCAGTGTTCTGCAGGAGGCCGTGGATCGGCTCAGCCAAGCCGTTCTGGGAAAACGTTGGGATGAGCAGTACCGCAGTCCTGGAGTCTACACAGGCTAGCACTAATCACTTATTCAAAAAGGACAAAATTACCTCAGGCAGTGTATCATATAGTTACATTTTAATGTATTACTTGAATATGAACAATTTTCTGTTTTTCTGTTTTACTTTTCATAGGTGAATTGTTGGCCATGGAGTACCTGTACAGCCAGACTGGCATATCACTTACTCCAACGCTCCACAACCAAGAGGAGGAGGACCAGCTGGTGGAGGACATTGATGACGAGGACATTGAGGACGAAGGCTTTGAGGAGGAGACAGAGGACATCACAGTTCCTGTGCTGACTGACGATGACCATGACATTGAAAGGAGGCCCTCAACCACAAGGCGTCGGGCACCTTCACCACCACCTCTACCAGAACTGCCGTCCACGTCCACGGGTGGAGGTCAGTGTCCAGTTGCTGCTGCCGCCGTTCCGTCCACGTCGGGTCAAGGACTGCACCCTGCTGCTACTGCTGCTGCCACCACTTCAGGGGCTCAGGTAAGACACTAACAGATATTTCAATTCCAAGTTAATGTTACTACATTTTACATTTACCACTACTAATGAATACTTTTAAATTTTTTTTTTATTTAGGGCGTCATCGTTGGACCGGATGGCATTCCTGGGTGGGACAAAGTGCAAGAGCTGGCTGCTTACCTGGTGGACCTGCGAGATGCCGCCTACCTCACTGAGCCACAGGTGACCGAGGTCATCCAGCTGTGGGCGGCACTCCCAGACAGCGACAAGGAGAGGATCGACTACCAGCCACGTCACCAGGAGCGGCTGTCGTCTGGTCGATTCAAGGCACCGAAGTGGTCTGGAGTCACACCGGGTGTGGAGAGCGTCAAGCGCAGCTTGATAGGTCACCCTGGGGGGCCGGCTCAGTGGCCTGGTACCAGCCGCTTGGTAGACGCCATGTGCACACGCTTGTGCACTTTGCACAAGTGCACTACCAGGAAGGCCGGTGTTTCCACTCCCAGGTGGACCAGAATTCTGGATGATTACAACCACATCCGTGACTTGATCATCACCAGCCCACGGTTGATGGCAGATACAACAATTCAGTTGTTTCAAATCAACCAGCGGACACTTATTCAGTGGTAGGTCTCCCCCTTTTTTATTGATTTCCCTCAAATTTACACAATAATGGTCTCATAATTGTCCCATGAACACACAAATGACCCTCCCACAAACTCTCTCATTTCAGGTTTCAACAGCGGCTGAAAGGTCAGGAGATGAGTACACTCACTCAGGGACTGACTCCAGCACCCCAAATTCCCGTCGCCCCTGCCCAGCTTCCGCAGCCGCAGGAAAAACTGATCGTCCCTCCTGCATCATCTGGGCAACGACATGAATTTGTGTTCCCCCCGAATCTGGAGGGCTGGGCTCCTCTGCTACGCCCAGGCCGTCGCCCCAAAGACCGCCAAGACCGTCCAATTGCCCCCACCCCACCACCCGTTTTTCCTCTCCCTGCAACATTAGGCACCAGTGCACTGCCAGTGCCAACTCCCTTCACATTGGTACAGCTCCCAGCAATGACTGTTCCTGCACCACCTGTTCCCTTTCTCCAGCTCCCAGCCACGACTTTGGCTGCCTCAACACCTGGTGCAGCCCCATCTGTACCTGCGCCACCTCCGCCCACTGGCCCGCCGCCTCCTCCCGCTGGCCCACCACCTCCTGTTTCACGGTACACAGAGAGGAACAGGCATCGGCGAGCCGCTGAAGAGGCCAGTGGTAGTGCGGAGAAAAGAAAATATGTAAGGGGTGCGACATATAACATGTGTAGCCAATGTGGCAAACCCAAGACTAAAGAGTATGGGCATAGTCGCTTTGGGAGCGCGACTTTCTGTTCCCAGGCCTCAGGTGGCAAGTCTGTTGAAGAGTGGTTGGAAGAACAGAGAGCTCAAAAGTAGTTCTTCTATTGTACAATAGTATGTATATAGTGTGTGTATAAGTTCTGCTGCTATTGCTTGTATATAGTGTGTTTGTGTGTGTGTATATACCACATATATTATGTAGTTTTTACATGTACATAGTTTTCCTGACAACCTTCCCCCTTTACTCATGCACATTTCTCCCTGTAAATTGTACATTGGTTTGTGTGAGTGATTAAATACATGCTTGGTTTTTAAACTTGATGTTTCATCTCTTGTTTTTTACTGTCCAATTTCAGATACATTAAAAGTGATTGATTGCACTCAGATGTATTTGTCTCGGCCTGTGTATCATCATAAAAAAAACCTTTATCATACAAAATCACACAAAAAGCCCACGGTAGAATTTCACCAAATCCCCTTCACTCCGTTGGCGTTTATTTTCGCGATGTTTCCTGCATGCGCCGAGAGCTCAAAGATTGGGCCCCTGCCTATGCGCGGCAAGCGCTCAACCACTTGAGCTAATTCCCCTGCTGTGGTTGAGGTTTTGTCCAACTAACTACCGCATGCCCCTCCCCAAACTGCACTTCCTGACCTGCTTGTTGCTCTCTGGAACCATGCCTGAGTTTCCATTGGTTGTTTGTTTATTTTCAAGTGAGCGACTGCCCAGAAGTGGACTTTTGTTCTGGGGGAGTGCGTTCTGACTCCCATTTGCATGAATCCCAGGTGGTAAGCTTCAAGGGTTTTGCCCCTAAAACAACCCAATCTCCTCACATGGAGTCCCTGGCATGCTTCTCACACTTTGGGGGCAGGCCTCAGGAAGCATTTGTTGCTTCATTGTTCAATGAGAGCAGCTGGCTGGAAGGTGGTGAAAAGTGCCTTTTCAGGACAGCAGCATGCTTTTCCCCAGCAGCTTGAAGAATACAAGCAGGTAAGCATCATATTTTCAGTTTGTAAAAGCTGTCTCAGCTGACTTTGCACTCGAGCGAGAGTTAGAATTTCATAGTGGATGGTGGGAATATGACAAGCCTGTTGAAAAATGTGACTTGGAGATACTGAGGTCAGTCGGCAATTCAAGGAATAAAGCCAAGCAAACTGAAAGGGATCTGTGATAGCTCACCTTCGGAGCTCATCAGAGGAGCATATCAGCAGAAAAGTAGTGTGCAGTTAGTTGATTTGGTCATTGCCAAGGTTGTGGGTTTAATCCAAATAGTGGCTGTTTTCACACATGTGCTGCTTTGAATGTGGCGAAAGAAATTTGATCTTGACTTGGCTGAAAGTGCAGATGATTCGGCTGGTTTGCAAGATGACAAGAAAGTTTTTCTCTGTAAAATGCAAGCCCAGGGTCAGTGGGTGCTTTGGAGAATGTGGGCATCAATCCCACTACCTCTTACATGCTAAGCAAGCGCTCTACCACTTGAGGTAATTCCCCTGCTGTGGTTGAGGTTTTGTCCAACTAACTACCACATGCCCCTCCCCAAACTGCACTTCCTGACCTGCTCACCTCAGCAAACTGAAAGGGATCTGTGATAGCTCACCTTCGGAGCTCATCAGAGGAGCATATCAGCAGAAAAGTAGTGTGCAGTTAGTTGATTTGGTCATTGCCAAGGTTGTGGGTTTAATCCAAATAGTGGCTGTTTTCACACATGTGCTGCTTTGAATGTGGCGAAAGAAATTTGATCTTTACTTGGCTGAAAGTGCAGATGATTCGGCTGGTTTGCAAGATGACAAGAAAGTTTTTCTCTGTAAAATGCAAGCCCAGGGTCAGTGGGTGCTTTGGAGAATGTGGGCATCGATCCCACTACCTCTTACATGCTAAGCAAGCGCTCTACCACTTGAGCTAATTCCCCTGCTGTGGTTGAGGTTTTGTCCAACTAACTACCACACGCCCCTCCCCAAACTGCACTTCCTGACCTGCTCGTTGCTCTCTGGAACCATGCCTGAGTTTCCATTGGTCGTTTGTTTATTTTCAAGTGAGCGACTGCCCAGAAGCGGACTTTTGTTCTGGGGGAGTGCATTCTGACTCCCATTTGCATGAATCCCAGGTGATAAGCTTCAAGGGTTTTGCCCCTAAAACAACCCAATCTCCTCACATGGAGTCCCTGGCATGCTTCTCACACTTTGGGGGCAGGCCTCAGGAAGCATTTGTTGCTTCATTGTTCAATGAGAGCAGCTGGCCGGAAGGTGGTGAAAAGTGCCTTTTCAGGACAGCAGCATGCTTTTCCCCAGCAGCTTGAAGAATACAAGCAGGTAAGCATCATATTTTCAGTTTGTAAAAGCTGTCTCAGCTGACTTTGCACTCGAGCGAGAGTTAGAATTTCATAGTGGATGGTGGGAATATGACAAGCCTGTTGAAAAATGTGACTTGGAGATACTGAGGTCAGTCGGCAATTCAAGGAATAAAGCCAAGCAAACTGAAAGGGATCTGTGATAGCTCACCTTCAGAGCTCATCAGAGGAGCATATCAGCAGAAAAGTAGTGTGCAGTTAGTTGATTTGGTCATTGCCAAGGTTGTGGGTTTAATCCAAATAGTGGCTGTTTTCACACATGTGCTGCTTTGAATGTGGCAAAAGAAATTTGATCTTGACTTGGCTGAAAGTGCAGATGATTCGGCTGGTTTGCAAGATGACAAGAAAGTTTTTCTCTGTAAAATGCAAGCCCAGGGTCAGTGGGTGCTTTGGAGAATGTGGGCATCGATCCCACCTGGTAGTAGATTGTGCTATTATTGTGGTAAAGAAGGACATTGGCGACGTGAGTGTCAAAAGAAAAGGGCAGATGAAGACAGGGCACGGCATATGTCCCCCCTTCTTCTTCTAATCTTAAGCGTGATGTGTCTCTTCCTCCTCCTCCCCCTCCTCCTCTTGCTTTGCCTGCCCCTACGGCAAGCATAGGCCCATATCGAGCATAGAGCTGCCTACAGAGCTGTGACCCCATGATGCTACATTGTTCTTTCGACTCTTATCTAGCCAGTGATTTGCCTGTCATGGAATTAGCTGTGAATGGAGAGGTGCTCCCTTTCTTAATTGACACTGGTGCTACAATGTCCTCAGTGGGAAATTCCTACGAGGGTCCGATTTCTAACAAAACTCTTTGCTCTGTGGGAATTGATGGGGTCCCTTTTTCCTCCCCTTCCACTCCTCCATTATTGGTAACCTGTCCCACTGACCCAGCACTTTGTATACATCACTCTTTTGTGTTGATGTCTCAGTGTCCTTTTAATCTAATGGGGCGGGATCTAATGAGTCTCTTACATTTATCCATTTTGTTTCAGGGATCCAAAATGACTATTTGCACTCCTGACTCGCTGCCTCCTGCTTTATCTTATCTTTCTTCACATGTGACTGTGCCAAATATCTCTGCTGTTTGCATGACTTCTGTAAACTCTGTTATTTCCTCTACTGACCCTTCTACGGCTTTGACTGAAATCCCTTCCTCTCTTTGGGCTGAACAGAAGGACGAGGTAGGCCTAGTTCATTGTGTTCCTTATGAAGCTAAGCTGAAACACCTGCTTCCTGTCTATGTTAACCAGTATCCTCTCTCTGAGGACAAAGTCAAAGGAATTGATGTCATCTTACAGTCTCTCCTTGAACAAGGCGTGGTGAGAGAGTGTACTAGCCCGTACAATACACCTGTCAATCCCGTGCCCAAGCCGGATGGTACCTGGTGTTTTACGCAGGACTTGTGTAAGATTAATGAACTGATTGTTCCTGTAGCACCCATTGTACCTGACGTTTCCTCTGTAATATCACAAGTTCCTGCTGATCATTGCTGTTTTTCCGTCATTGATCTCTGTTCTGCTTTTTTCAGCATTCCAGTTGAAGAAAACACAGCCTTTGTTTGCGTTTACGCACAGATGGAAGCAGTATACTTGGACACGCCTACCGCAAGGTTTTATTGATTCTCCGGCTGTGTTTTCAGCTGTAATTCGTAACGCACTTTGTGACCTCTCCCTCCCCCAGGGCTCTGTGGTCCTGACATACGCAGATGATCTTCTGGTATCCACTGAGTCACCGGAAATCTGCCGAGACGCATCCTTGTGCCTGCTCCAACATCTGGCGCAAACGGGTTTCAAGGTTTCCAGAACCAAGCTCCAGTTCTGCAAGGACACTGTTAAGTACCTGGGCTTTGAACTTTCACAAGGTTGTCGTAAGCTGTCAGCTGATCGGGTGCAGGCAATTCTAGACACAAAACGCCCTGCAACTAAACATGCACTGATGTCTTTTCTGGGTCTTATCAACTATTGCAGACAATGGATCCCTGACTGCTCCTCATATGACAAGATTCTCCGTTCTGCAATCTCTCATCAAGATCCACAGCGACATCCTTTGACCTGGACTGACACTATGATTAACGCTTATCACTCCCTCAAAAGCGCTCTCTGCTCAGCCCCAGCTCTGGGTTTACCTGACTACTCAAAGCCCTTTCATCTCTACGTCTGTGAACAACAAGGTACGGCGTCTGGTGTTTTGGCTCAGGAACATGGGGGGGAATTCGTCCGTGTGCGTTCTTATCTAAAACATTAGACTCTGTTGCTCAAGGCTTGCCTGCGTGTCTAAGGGCTGTCGCCACCTGTGCTATGATGGTTTCAGATGCAGAGAAATTGGTTTTGTCTCACCCACTGATCTTGCACTCATCACATCAAGTTAAACAGGTATTGCAAAATTTACAGACTCAACATATGACTGCGCAGTGACGCTCCGGATATGAAACCATTCTCTTTTCTACTGACAATCTCAAAATTCGTGCCACATCCTCTAATACTGTAGGTCACGCTCTCGCACGCCTTCTTAATTCTCAGGGCGACACTCTGGAGGACACCGATCATGATTGTCTATCTGAAATCTTGCATACTACCAGTATCAGGCCTGATCTTTCCTCCAGCCCTCTGGAGACGGGGGTAGTACTCTTTGTTGATGGTTCTTGTTCTAAACCTTCAGATGGTGTTTTCCTCTGTGGCTATTCTGTGTGTTCCCTGCCTGACATTGGACATGAGGCCTATGCTCTCCCCTTCTCTTCCGCTCAGGCAGCCGAGTTGTATGCACTAATGCGTGCTTGTATTTTGTCTCAGGGCAAGGATGTCACAATCTACACAGACTCTCATTATGCCTTTGGGGTGGCTCATGATTTCGGGAAGATTTGGCAGTCATGGGGCTTCCACGCCGCAGACGGGAAGCCCATTTCACGCTCTACCTTAGTACAAAACCTTATTGATTCTTGTCATCTCCCTAGGTCACTTGCCATAGTTAAGACTAAAACGCATGCCTCGGGAAACACCCCTGAACTCATGGGTAATTCTCTTGCTGATCGTATGGCAAAACTTGCTGCTGCTTCTGGTGTCATGTCTTCTGGCCTAGACCCTTCATCATGTAATACATCTTGTCTTGCTAGTAGCCTGATCCCAGATTTAGACCTTATTTCTTTACAGGCTTCAGCTTCTCCAAATGATTCTGCCTTTTGGCAGTTACAAGGCGCTTATGTCGCCTCTGATGGCCTATGGTACAGCCAGGATGGCCGCCTGTGTCTTCCATCACATTGCCTTCCCTTCCTCATGCATGAATTTCATGGTGTGACACACCGTGCACGAAGGGGGGTGAAGGGGGACATGAACAAACTTTTCTGTATAGCCAATCTGAACAGTTTGGTGGACTCAATTCTCGAGAGATGCCTCATCTGCACACAAAATAATCCCTCTAAAGCAGTCATGAAACACGAGTGTTTACCCATACCTACGTCTCCATTCCTAGAATGGCAAATCGACTTCACACACATGCCTCCCTGTTTAAATATATCCTGGTGATTGTGGACAAATTCTCTAAATGGGTAGAAGCCTTTCCGTGTTCTAGAGAGAATGCGAAGGTAGTGACTCGTACGCTGGCAAAAGAAATAATACCTCGTTATGGGGTTCCCGATGCCATAGACTCAGACAAGGGTACCCCTTTCACCTCAAAGGTCACACAAGACCTGTGTAAGTACCTCTCACTAAACTGGCGTTTTCATATTCCATACCATCCTCAATCTTCTGGTATCGTAGAACGTACTAATCAAACATTGAAAGACAAACTAACTAAGGCTATGCAGACCACAGGTTCCAAAAATTGGGTAGACCTATTGCCAGCCACACTGGCTGAAATTTGCATGACATCGAAACCTAGTTTCGGCGGCTATTCCCCCTACGAGATTATTTTTGGACGACCTTTCCCTCTCCCCTGGAGGAAGGGGACTCCGGCTCTGGGTACCTCTGATTTGAAGACACATATGGATGAGTATTCTGCAGCCCTTATCGATAAATTGCATGAAATTTGTACTAAGGTCAATAGTACAATATCATTTCCACCATCAGCAAACACACACCCCTTCCAAGTGGGAGACAAGGTGCTGGTGCGACTTTTTAAATGATTTGGACAATTGGGAGAACCTAGATATAGTGAGCCTGCAGAAATAGTCACCATTACTCGTACTGCTGTCTTAACTGACCTTTTTCCACAGTGGATCCATGACACACGACTGAAGAAGGCTCCATAACAAAGTTGTGTTACAATGATCAGTTTGCTATTAACGCTTTTTGTGTCCCTATCCAGTCTGTTTCTCTCTCTCTTTCTCTCTCTGTGCTCTACATAGATTTGACCTGTGTGCAGCCCTGGCTGACTGAGAATCGGGTTGCTGCCTGCGAGACATTGTGAACAAAAGGGGAAGAGATCTTGCGCCCAGTTTGGAACCACTCCTCCTCATTACAACCATGATGGTCCGCATCACGGGTTTCGTGACTCCATTGTTGCTCGGGGCAGGGCTACTCGCCCGAGCTTTCGTGGCTGCTTCATCCTTGCTCGGGGCAGGGCTACCCACCCGAGCTTTCATGGCTGCTTCATCTCTGCTCGGGGCAGGGTTACCCGCCTGAGCCTTCATGACTATTTTCTTATTGCTCGGAACAGGGTTACCCGCTGGAGCTGGACCTCGAGACAACATCTTCTGGCAATTCGCTAATTGGACTGCACGGACTCACACAAACGAAAGTTGTTATGTATGTCATTTGATGCCTTCTTCTACTATTATTACACGCCCACCTTTGCCACTATGCTCTGAAGCTTTATATTATGCTTGGGGCCCAAAAGGCCAACCTTTTAAATTTTGGGGCCCTTTCTGTAATTACTCTCCTCACCCTTCTGCGATAACAAGGTTAAACCAGACTTCTTTCGCATATGGCACAGATACCCCCGATATTATACTGCAAGATTCTATCCTCACTACTCTGCAAGTAGATATGCCTTCCAATTTCACTTTCCCTCACTGTTTTAGAATGAATTACTCTAAAAAAAGTAATGTTTATTTGGGACACATTCCTAAGTCTCAATGTAAGCAGATATATGATCAGAATTCCGCCACCTCTCCATGTCCTCGCTGGGTCCCGAATTCATGCCAATGTAACCCTCCGCTAACTGATTGTACACTCAACAGTATCGGGTATATCAATAATACATGTAGGGCTCATCCTAATTGTGTTCCACCACACCCTAATAATTATCCTGGTGTTAAATTAGCATTAAACTGGTACTGGTACTGCGGTAATAGTAATCTCCTTGTTTCGTTTCCCACCAAGTGGTCAGGCATTTGTGCTCCCATACGACTCAAAAACGCTATCACTGCTATCCATCCTCTCTCTGCTCATCGCCCAAAACGAGATGTCATTCATAATTTTCCACCCTTGGAACATCATCTTACTACTAGGTGGCACCGTTTTTGGACATCAATGTTTCCTCATTTTGGTGTAGCTGATCTATGGAGGAATGTAGAATTAACACATTGTCGCTTAGCCAGCTTTGTTAATGAAACCATTAAAGCTGTCGATGGTATTAGGACTGAGTTAACCGCCCTGTGTCTAATGACTACTGTAGGGCTCAATCAGTTAATTATTGAAATTAAATGATCAATCTCATTAAATCAGTCTCATTAAATTTGAAGGTTAATAATTAAAATGAATCAATCCCATTGAATCGTTTACTTTGACTCATTAAAATGAATCATACCATTGAATCAGTCTCATTAAATTTGAATCATTCAGTGAATCATTTAGTGAATCGTTCAATGAATCATTTAGTGAATCATACCATTAAACCTGGTGCTTAATAATAAATTACCAACCAGCTAAATTATGGTATATTTCCAAATTATTACGATCATTTACTATATTACATAACTTATATGCACCTTTTTGAATTCTTTGAGAGATTGGGGACTTCAGAAATATTGGAACACCAACAAGATGAATACACACAACTTTGATAATAAATGGATTTATTATAACAAAGATAAAAATGAATAATCAATATATACAAATATGATATGGTGTGTGTGTGTATGGCCTAGCTTGTTGCTAGCTAAAACAAAGGAATGTTATCTAAATAGAACAAAGGATTAGCTCTGTTGCTAATGTGTGCTTGTGTGTGTGGGAAGGACTTGACCATGTGTTTAGCCTCGTGTAGCTAACTACATGTGGTGGAGGCCTAGATTAGCCTTGTGTTGCTAGTGTGTGTTTGTGAAAGGCCCTATGGCCTAGCTAAAGTGTGTTTGTTAGGCCTGGTGAGGCCTACTGAGCACGTGTTGCTAAAGACAAAGGAATTAGCCATAGCTAACTAGGGTGTGTTTGTGAGTGGCCACGTGGCCTAAACAAAAAGCTAGCTTGTGGATTTCTAGCTGAGGTGTGGTTTATCAGGCCTGATGGCCTGCTGAGCACATGGTAGGCCTTGATTAGCTTTGTGTTGCTAAGCAGACAAAGGGAAGCTGTAGCTAACCCACTAGCTCATAACCATACTGAATCAACTGAAATCTTGATGAGATCAAGATGTATAATAATGAAATTAAAATGTTAGTAAGAATAAGAGAGAGAGAAGCATGCACAGCCTGTATATTAAAACAATTGAGATTAAAACAAAAACAGAACAATTCAACACGCTGCGTGTTTAACAGTGTAACAGATAAACCTGGGTTTAAATTCACACTATTTCAATAAAGCTAAATTCCTAAGACTAGCTTAATTATTATGCCCAAATATATTTTACTCAATATCTTGCCTCTAGAAAAGTTCTGAGAAGATGTTCGCCGTTGCAGAGCTTCGCTGTTCATGAAGCACGTGAGTCGATTCCATGAGTCGATTCCGTGGACAGAGAACTTCTCTTGATCCGACGCGTCGTTCGTGATGAAAGGAAAGTCTCTGATTAATGTGCACAGAACTCAATCAGGAGGAATTCTGGTCACTCCTAATTACAAATTAAAACTGCGTTTGAGCTGCAGTCATGACGTCACTTCTAATACGAATAAACCGGTTGTAACTCAGGTTGAGTTTAAAGATCGCGCTATTCTGGACTTTTATCTTGGCCAGTGGTTAAGCACAGAATGCGCCGGATGGTGAATCTTGCAAGAAGGAAGTGTTTTCGGGTTTGAGAGCATCTCTTTATGCGTCTAGCTTCCTTGGAATCCGGACGCGAGAGACAAAGGGCTGAGGAATTCCAGGCGGTTTATGCTTTCCTGGAGGATGACGTAGATGATCCCGCCCCGGCGTGATGCAGGTCAACGCGGAAGTGGGCTGATGGGAAATGTAGTTTCTTAGTGGAATGTACCTACAGTCCCCCTTTTGGTCTCAGGGGTATGACGGAGTCGTAGCACTGAAAGCACAGTACCGTACAGTCCACGTGTCCTTAGTCCTTGAGGTAGACTTGTTCTGCACAGTTCATGGTGTCCTGTGAAGACTGTGCAAACTTGTGAGTTCCAGTAAGACAGTTGGAGACAGAGACATTTTGGGCATATAATCACTATGGGCATTTTGGGCATATGATCACTATCTAACTAACTAGATCAACATCACATCAAAAAAAAAAAATTAAACATTGAACATGAAACATGTAGTGTTCAATTTCTTATGCATAAAAAAACGAAAAGAGAAGAAATGAAGGAAGGAAAGAAGTATTAGTGTTTGGGTTGGCAAACCTAATCTTCTAGAAATCTTCTGTGTTTGGTAATAGCAGTGGGTGGTCTGGCCAGAGAGCGTGCTCTACTGCGGCTAAAGCTGTCAGGGACACAGACCATCTTATCTAACTTGGCATAGTGTTATGTATGGGTTGCCTGGGCAGACCCAGTGGATGTCTTTAGTGGGGGTGCATATCTCTAAGTCTTGTGGATTCACAAAAATGAGGATAGCACTGCCAAGACTATATGCCAGGTGTATTTGCGATGAATACGCACTAGTAATAATAGCGGATTTTAGTATTTTATCTACCCTGTTATACTGAAGGGTTATTACTTCATTGGGTTGGTGAAGTCTGACCGGGAATGTTAGTGTACGCTTATGGTTGAGTGATGCGTACAAGCTAGGTGGACAGGATGGGCCTAGCTGTCGTCCACCCCCTTTTGGAGTGAGGACTGTTCAATAAGGTTTGATTCGATTATCATGGAAATCGATATGAAAGCGTTTGATTAGGCCTAGATGTCCTAATGCGATACGTGACGGGGAACGGTTTTGTTTTGTGTGAAGTTGACTAAATTTATGTCACAGGGCTTGGTTGGGATTGGGTCGCCTTGTGAGAGCCGTGTGTCTGAGAGATGGTGGTGAAGACTTTAGCGCACATGAGAGGTGCGTTTTGTGTGTTTGCCTTCGCCACCAGGGGGGGCCCTACATCCTGACCCTCGCCTGCTGTTTCAGAGGGATCTCCTCCCCCTTTCATGAGATATACCCGTGGTTCCTGGCCTAGTCATGCCAGCGAATAGCTTTTTGTCATTTTTCTTGGGCTCTTTGTTTTATCTGTTGAGGGGTCTGACCTCTCCTGTAACAGTTCTTTAATCTCAGCCAACTGGGCTTTTAAAGAGTCCAGCTCTGAGGGGAACTCACCAGGTTGGTCTGAGTCACTGTGTTGGTCGTCTCTACCCTTACGTTTAGAGCTACGGTCGGAACGCTTCTGCCGTTTCTGGTCAGAGCGGGGATGACAGTTTTGCTGCCAACCATTTTGTTCCCTATGACCCTTTTCATGTGATGGGCGATTGCCATAGTCACTGTGGACTCGCCCTCGGTCCCTCCTGGCCTTACCTTGTCGATTTTTCCACTCACCCTTGTGATGGTTCGGCAAGGGGCGGTTCGGACCGGGATTTCTCCAGGGGGGTCCCCCTTTTGGAGCTTCGCCTCCTTCTAAGGTTAGTGGGGGCCCATTTGCATCCTGGAGCCTAAGGACTCTGGGGTCATCATCATTTCCGTTTGCGGTTTTGACGATGGTCTCCCAGGTCATTTGGGCTAGTCGCCTAATTTCCCTCATCGAATAGCGACCTCGTCGACACGTCAGTGTGACATGGGTCCGCATGCTTGGGTGGAGGTTATGTAAGAAGAGAGATATGAAACCTCTATCTTCTTCCAACCCTGGTGCGCTACTACCTTGGAAATAGGCAGTACATAGCCGTCTGTAATATTCACGAGGCGCCTCAGACCGTTTTTGTTTGATTTGTAATGCACACAATGTCGCGGAGGTTTCGTCCGTGTATGGCGCATATTCTTCCCTCATGTAATTGCGAAGTTTCGAATAACTATCGTGAATGTTTGGGGGTAGTGTCCCTAAAAAGGCACGAACGCTACTACTGGAGGTCTTCCAGATTAGTTTAAGTTTTTCATGTGTTGTGGCGTTCGGCAGGTCCATCAGGCATCGATCAATTTCTCGTAAATAGTCATTTACATTAGTTCTTTGATTGTCGGGATCGAATTGTTCGACATCTTTGGCAAGTAAGTCAATTTGCCATAAGTGAAGGGTTTGGTGCACGTCCTAGTGAACCTTCTTGGCTCTTCTGAGCACTCACTATTTAAGCTACTCTGGTGTTGTTCCCGTTTCGCACTAGATTCATAGTCTGATTCATCTGAAGATTGATCAGGGGTACTGTAGCACACTGACCTGGGTGTACTAGGGTCCTGGGCTCCGGATGAGCGCAGGATGGCTCCATCTTGGCTAAACGACGGAGTCGACTAGTGAGTTGATGGAGTTTGGCGGGGTGTCTGGCCCTCGACCAGACCATTTACGGTGTCTGGTTCGGACGCCTCTTCCCGCTCTGAGCTTTGGCGCATTGTTGGGGGTCTTTCACGCCCCTCGCGCTGCTCTTGGGGGGTCTTCTCCTGGGCAGCCCTCTTAGCAACCATTTCGGCTTTCTCTAGCCGTTCGGTGCAATCATCAAGGGAGGTCTTCAAGAGCTCACGCTCCCTATGTAAATCATTATTATCGGCTGTCAGCTCGGCATTGCTGGTAGTCAACCTTTCAACCTCTCCGCGGAGGCGTCTGATTTCTGAATCAGCATTTTGGAAGTATGATAGGAATAGCTTACCTAGTGCCGCTTGGACATTAAAAGTTGTTCTTTTTGGATCTCTCATATGTTTGTTTGAATTGTCTATGTTGTTTAGGCATTCACTCTCACTCGTGCTCTTAATGTTTGCCTTTCCGGAGGCAGAGCAGTGAATGAGATCTGAGATGACCTCAAGGAGAGACACGTCTTGAGAGTTGTCTTCCATTTTTGAGACACGAGGGGATGCCATTTTACTTAGGCTGGATACTAGATAATTAATCAATGAGTTAATTATTAATTAATCATTATTAATTAACAGTAACTATGTAATTAATTAAGGTTTATTGGTTTGGAAATGCTCTCTTATCCTAAGTTGAATAGGTTATGAGTATTTGTGATATGGTTATCATGCTACTGTAAACCGTTTTAACACACCTGAGAATATCTTAGCAGTTGCTGAATCAACTGATAGTTTTTGTCGTTGAACAATATTCCAGAAGTCAACAAACCAATCTCCTCACACGGGGCGCCAATTTACTGTGGGTGCAATCAGTTAATTATTGAAATTAAGTGATCAATCTCATTAAATCAGTCTCATTAAATTTGAAGGTTAATAATTAAAATGAATCATACCATTGAATCAGTCTCATTAAATTTGAATCATTCAGTGAATCATTTAGTGAATCGTTCAATGAATCATTTAGTGAATCATACCATTAATCCTGGTGCTTAATAATAAATTACCAAACAGCTAAATTATGGTATATTTCCAAATTATTACGATCACTTACCATATTACATAACTTATATGCACCTTTTTGAATTCTTTGAGAGATTGGGGACTTCAGAAATATTGGAACACCAACAAGATGAATACACACAACTTGGATAATAAATGGATTTATTATAACAAAGATAAAAATGGATAATCAATATATACAAATATGATATGGTGTGTGTGTGTGTGTATGGCCTAGCTTGTTGCTAGCTAAAACAAAGGAATGTTATCTAAATAGAACAAAGGATTAGCTCTGTTGCTAATGCGTGCTTGTGTGTGTGTGGTTGTGTGTGTGGGAAGGACTTGACCATGTGTTTAGCCTCGTGTAGCTAACTACACGTGGTGGAGGCCTAGATTAGCCTTGTGTTGCTAGTGTGTGTTTGTGAAAGGCCCTATGGCCTAGCTAAAGTGTGTTTGTTAGGCCTGGTGAGGCCTACTGAGCACGTGTTGCTAAAGACAAAGGAATTAGCCGTAGCTAACTAGGGTGTGTTTGTGAGTGGCCACATGGCCTAAACAAAAAGCTAGCTTGTGGATTTCTAGCTGAGGTGTGGTTTATCAGGCCTGATTGCCTGCTGAGCACATAGGCCTTGATTAGCTTTGTGTTGCTAAGCAGACAAAGGGAAGCTGTAGCTAACCCACTAGCTCATAACCATACTGAATCAACTGAAATCTTGATGAGATCAAGATGTATAATAATGAAATTAAAATGTTAGTAAGAATAAGAGAGAGAGAAGCATGCACAGCCTGTCTATTAAAACAATTGAGATTAAAACAAAAACAGAACAATTCAACACGCTGCATGTTTAACAGTGTAACAGATAAACCTGGGTTTAAATTCACACTATTTCAATAAAGCTAAATTCCTAAGACTAGCTTAATTATTATGCCCAAATATATTTTACTCAATATCTTGCCTCTAGAAAAGTTTTGAGAAGATGTTCGCCGTTGCAGAGCTTCGCTGTTCATGAAGCACGTGAGTCGATTCCATGAGTCGATTCCGTGGACAGAGAACTTCTCTTGATCCGACGCGTCATTCGTGATGAAAGGAAAGTCTCTGATTAATGTGCACAGAACTCAATCAGGAGGAATTCTGGTCACTCCTAATTACAAATTAAAACTGCGTTTGAGCTGCAGTCGTGACGTCACTTCTAATACGAATAAACCGGTTGTAACTCAGGTTGAGTTTAAAGATCGCGCTATTCTGGACTTTTACCTTGGCCAGTGGTTAAGCACAGAATGCGCTGGATGGTGAATCTTGCAAGAAGGAAGTGTTTTCGGGTTTGAGAGCATCTCTTTATGCGTCTAGCTTCCTTGGAATCTGGATGCGAGAGACAAAGGGCTGAGGAATTCCAGGTGGTTTATGCCTTCCTGGAGGATGACATAGATGATCCCGCCCCGGCGTGACACAGGTCAACACGGAAGTGGGCTGACGGGAAATGTAGTTTCTTAGTGGAATGTACCTACAACTAATCAAAATCGTATGGCCCTTGAAATTTTTTTAGCAGAAAAGGGGGGTGTTTGTGCTATGGTCGGAGACAGCTGTTGCACTTTTATTCCTACTAATGATAACCCAGATGGTGAAATAGGTGCAGCCATACATCAAATGAAACTGATCGCTCAACAACTAGAGCATGATGAACATGGGGATACGGCAGGGTGGGTGTGGTTTTCTAGACTGTTTGGTAATTGGTCTGCTATTCTTTCTATGTGTATCCCTGTAGTGGTGATTTTTCTTTTGTTTATTTTCCTGGGACCTTGCATTTTGAAATGCTTAATGGACAGAATGCATAAGATGATAAATAGTCTTACCCGCAAACCCCAGCAGAGAGAAAACAATGTATATTATCGTCCTGCTAGGGTGTAACACTAATCTAATTAAAATCTAGTTAATACTGTAATTAGTATTAAAGGGGGGGATTGTTAGGTTAAATTTTATTATATGTAGGTTATATGTAGGTTTAGTTAAGTATTAATTCTTGGCCAAGAATTCAGCAAATTATTCTGTGACAAAATTATATTATTAGTTGAAATGACCTTATGTCTCGGCTGGACATTGTTTGGGAACATTTTGTTTATTTTTTTATATGAATGTGTATTTTTGATCAGAGAGGTGTCTGAAAGATTCGCCAAGGTCTGTTTTGATGTCAGATCGACCCACACACACTCTTGGCCCTTTTCCACTACCCTTTTTCAGCTCACTTCAGCTCACTTCAGCCCGACACGGCTTGCGTTTCGACTGTCTAAGAACAGCACGACTCAGCTTGCTTCAGCCCTGCTCAGCCCCCAAAACTCATATGGTTTTGGAGTGGGGCTGAAGCGAGCCAAACCGAGCTGAGTGGGGCTAGGGGCGTGAGGAGACACTCCCCTGTGCACTGATTGGTGAGGAGGAGTGTCCTCACATGCCCACACACGCCCCGCGAGCACGCTGGGATCTATAAACACCGTAAACCCGGAAGAAGAAGAATTACGAATTACGAGAATTATGAAGCCTTATGTGCCTTGCCTCATCTATACGCTCTTGCCAGTATCTGTTGGCGTTGTCGGTGACAACAAGCCACAGCACCAAGACCAGCAACACTAACGGCTCCATGTCCTCCATGTTTATTGTTTACTCTCCGGGTTGTGAGACTACCGCTTAAAAGATCACTGATGTCACTGTTTGCGCCGCCTAACGACATCACCTGACGTCCACCCACTTTCGCTAACTCCACCCAATGTGTCCACCCACTTCCAGCCAGCACGGTTCAGCGCGGTTGTAGTCGAAATGCAACTCCAACAGCCCCACTCAGCTTGACTCAGCCCAACTCAGCCACGTTGGTAGTGGAAAAGCGGCATCTGAATCTGAAATGGTATAATTAAGGTTGCATTAAATAATTCATGTTAGTTAAGACTTTGGTTTTAGAGCCTTTTTAAAAGATCCTTTTTTGGACTATTGCATATACTATGGTAGTGATTTGGATTTAATCAATGCATTTCGTGATTAATGTTAGTTTTATAGTTTTAAGTTAGTTTCATAATGACATTATAATTATTGTTAAGATCTTATGATTCTAAGGGTTTTTAGTTTAAAAGCATTAACCTAATTTAGTTATGAGTTTAATTCAGAATCCTGTTAGTTGTTTAATTGTTTTCTCTTTCAGACATATTCTCATTTTTCTTATGTTTAAGTTGCTCTTATTTTTATGTTTATTTTCTTATAACATTCTTTGTTTTAACATTGTTAAAGACATATTGTTATTTGTTATTTTGCTTATATTGATGAAATCAAGATGTAATTTACTGACTTAGCACACAGTCATGTGTTAAGAAATTATGTTAGCTATTAGGTTCTTTTCTGTGTCTTTGACCATCTCTGAATAGACTCCGTAGACTAGACATTATCTGTGTTTAGAAATTCCATGCTCTATGTTATATCTGACCATAAGCAGATACTCTGATATCTGTCTGTACCTTACTATCATATGTCATGGTCAGAAATATGTTATTATATTATGATTGATTCAAGATTTATACACACACTTCTACATAGACGCACACACACACACATATGAAGACAAAACATAAACACAGAGATGCTATAAGATGTTTTCTAGAATGTTTTCATTTCGACGAAGTGACTGTGCGAATAAACTGGCATGTGAAACCTTCCTGGGTCTCCTGTCTGTTTCTCTCGCGGTATTCATCCCGGATCCGAGAGGCACGAAGAAATCAGGGGTCTCCGGCTGGGTTACCCTAACAGTTGTGATAAGCCTTATTGAAATTAATTTTGAACTTATGAGCGAACAGCTGGTTTATACTCTTGTAAATTAAAGGAGCTTGATGTTCAACACGTTGGTGGCTGTCAGAGTGCAGGCACTTAACGATGCAATCGCAGGGGAGAGTGAGTGCATCGCAAACTGCAGACAGAGCCAAATTGAGAAACAGGGATCATAGTCAGGGACAGACAGTGGTCAGTCAATCAGCAAACAGAATAACATAGGGCAGACAAGAAGGCGAAGTCGAGACTTCTCAAAGTAATAATGAAATTCATTACATTCTTGACCTGAAAGCAAAACTCCACACACTGAGTCACATAACCCAGGAGAATTTGCTACAGGCCCAAGAACGTCAATCTCACCTATGCAACAGAGGGGCATGGCTAAGGGAATTTGCACTGGAAGATAAAGTCCTCATTTTACTGCCCACCTCAAGTTCAAAATTGCTCACTGTGGCAGCGGGGGCATGGTCAAACGTCGGTCTGTGACTGGAGGGCGGAGTCAGGGAAGGTAAGTGGCAGAATCACTACACCTGAGGTCAATTAACCTGTGTTTGTATGTCTTCCCCAGTGACCGCGCCCTATATAAGGAGGGAGAGAGAGGAAGAAGGGAGCTCTCTCCTGAACCAGATGACTAATGTGTGTGTCTGGGTGACTGGGAGTGTGTGTGTTAAACGCTGAAAAGCTAAATAAAAGAGTTTTGACAACTCAGTTCTGGCCTGCTGTACTCCGCCCACCTGCTCAAAGTCTTACAGTGGTGCTGAAACCCAGCACAGAGGAGAACAGCCCCATGGAGTCCTCCCCCTTCGCAGACCTGGTCCATGCCCTTGCCACGGCCCAACAGAGCCAGCACCAGGCGTTGGTCGCCCTCCGAAAGGAGCTAGAGCAAAGGTTCGAGGCCCTGGTGCTACAGGAATATCGTCAGGCGTTCCGGCACCTCCTCACATCGGTGGGGTCCACCACCTCCACCGCTGTGGGCCCTCCCTACCTCACCCTAACGAAGATGGGCCCGCATGATGACCCCGAGGGCTTCCTCACGCTATTCGAACAAGCAGCAGAGGCCTCGGGCTGGCCGGTGGAACAGTGCGTGGCGCGCCTCCTCCCCCTGCTAACAGGCGAGGTGCAGCTGGCCACGCTACAGCTCCCCACTGACAGCTGGCTGGTCTATGTGGACCTGCGCTGGGCTGTCCTCCAGTATGTGGGGCGCACCCCCGAACAACATCAACAGCGCTTCCGTGCTCTGCACGTAGAGGAGGTTAGCTGCCCGTTCACGTTTGGCCAGCAACTCTGGGATGCCTGCTGGCGGTGGCTGAGGACTGACAACCGTGATGCCGAGGGAGTTGTCGATGGTGCCGAGGGACCGCGGAGTGGGTCCAGTGCCATCACCCAGCGTCGCTGGATCAGGCCATCGGGTTGGCGGAGGATCATTTGGCGGCTGTTCCCATGGCAAGATCACAGATCCCCTCTTCACTTCTCTCCTCTCTCTCTCTCTCTTTCCCCCCTCTGTGTCTTGTCCTAACCCCATTCCCCCACCGTGGAGGTGGGGGCAGGCTCACTCACAGCTGGCCCACTGCACCCGTGGTGCCCTCCCGTTTCCCGCTTCCATTTCTGTCTCTCTCCCACCTCAGGTGAGTGAGCCCCAGAGAGCCGGTGCAGAGAAAAAGCCCGGGCCGGTTTGCTGGTGCTGCAGGGAGCCGGGGCACCTCCGGCATCAGTGCTCGGCAAAGGAGGTGGGTGCGGTGGTCCGGATCCCCGATGCACCAGGAACCGCCCTCGATCGGGCCGGAGCGTATCGCATACCGGTGAGTGTCCAAGGGGATACGTATCAGGCTTTGGTGGACTCTGGCTGTAATCAGACCTCAGTCCACCAAAGCCTGGTGCAAGACAAGACATTGGGGGGAGCACAATTGGTGAAGGTGTTGTGTGTGCACGGGGATGTTCACAACTACCCTTTAGTGTCGGTCCACATTCTGTTTAGAGGGGAGAAATTTAGTGTAAAGGCAGCGGTTAATCCTCGCCTTACCCACTCAATAATTTTGGGGACTGATTGGCTGGGATTTGGGGAGTTAATGACTCATTTAGTGAAGAGTGGGTCCTGCCATAGTTCAGCAGGGGGAGGTCCCGGTGTGGCATTGGCGGGAGCAGCTGTCACAGAGCCATCTACATCATCTCCACATCAGAGTGAGGAGCAGCAGGCTCCTCCTCCCTCTCTCGGGGAATCCCTCGTGGATTTCCCATTAGAACAGTCGTGAGACTAGACTCTGCAGCATGCGTTTGACCAATTGAGAGTAATCGATGGTCAAAGGCTCCAGCCAAACGCCACACTGTCCTTCCCCTATTTCTCTATTATGAAAGATAGATTATACCGAGTGACGCAGGACACTCAGACTAAAGAGCAGATCATGCAGCTTTTGATCCCAAAGAGCCTCCGGGAACTGGTATTTCAGGCAGCTCACTTTAATCCCATGGCTGGACACTTGGGGCAGGATAAGACACTAGTCCAAATCAGAGGCGCATCTTGTCACCAGTCAAGGCAGGCAGCTGCTTGGGGCCCCTGATCCACTAGGTGGCGAAAGAGAGTCGAGATTTGACACTTGCGTTTTGAAAAGTCATTGCGCGTATTAACCTGCAAATAGAAAATTGTGCCTGTCGTACATAAACCAGCTATTCTTCTAATTACGACGTCAAGAAGAAAATGAAGAGGAGCTATCCACCCAGGAATGTAAAAAGAAAAAAGAGGAAGAGGAGAGAAGAAAGCAAGACAGTGGTAAGTCAGTCGAAATAATAATGAATGATGTAGTGCTATGGTCTTTGGATCTTGAGGACATGGTCACCGCATTTGCACAAGCCAAGGCCCGGAAACAGATACTGTGAAGATATCCCTTACACAAAGGCTAAAAGCCTTTAAAGTTTTTTGTTTTGTTTGTTTGTTTTAATATAATTGGCAATTACCTTGCACTGTCTGTTAAAATGAACAGAAACTTACAGTAACTTAAGAAATATAGAAAACACTGCTCACAAATTGTTGTTTTTATGAAACATTTATGAAAATGCTGACATCTATTTGTAACTTTTTGTAACTTCACTTTTTGTAGCGTGTGAAATAAAAAAACCATTACTGTTCACAATTTGTTGTTGATTTATTGAACTGCATGTGTTCGTAACTTCACAATTTGTAACTTGTGAAATAAAAAAACTATATTGCTTTGAATTTGTTGATGTTTTATTAAAATAAAGAGTTTGTCCTAGTGAATTTCTGTTGTGTGGGTGGGATGGAGGGGGGTGATTTCTGCTTGGGGCCCCACCAGACCCTAGAATCGCCTCTGGTCCGAATAATGGCCCTGTTCTATTGGCCAGGGATTTGCGTCGATGTCCATAGGTGGTGTACGGCGTGCTGCAAATGCCAGTTAGTAAATCCAGTGGCCATTCCAAAAGCACCTTTGCGCCCCCTACCATTATGCAAGACCCTGTTCGAAAGAATTGGGATGGATCTCGTCGGGCCATTAGATCGGTCAACATGAGGGTATCGCTTTATTTTAGTCCTGGTGGACTATGCAATGCGATACCCGGAAGCAGTGCCTCTTCGCAATGTCTCAGCACGCAGTATTGCAGGAGCACTCTTCTATGTCATCTCCTGAGTCGGAATCCCCAAAGAGATTCTGACTGATCAAGGCACTTCGTTTATGTCATGCACACTGAGCGAACTGTATGGGTTATTGGGAATTAAGCCGATCTGCACCAGCGTTTATCAGCCACAAATGGACGGTTTAGTCGAAAGGTTCAACCGCACGCTCAAGAATATAATTAAAAAATTCATAAGCAAGGACGCACGCAATTGGGATAAATGGCTTGAACCCCTGTTACTCGCAGTGCAAGAGGTCCCCCAAGCCTCTACGGGGTTCTCCCTGTTTGAATTATTATTTGGGCGTAAGCCACACGATATCCTAGATGTACTGCAGGAAAATTGGGAGGAGGGACCTTCACCGAGCAAAAATGAAATCCAATATGTTATTGACCGGTGCGCAAAACTCCACACACTCACACACCTAACCCAGGAGAATTTGCGGCAGGCCCAAGGCAAGGCAAGACAAGTTTATTTATATAGCACATTTCATACACAGTGGCAGTTCAATGTGCTTTACAGAAGTAAAAGCAAAACAGTAAACAATAGAAAATAAAATTACATAAAATAAATGGGGAAGAAAATTAATAAGAATTAAACAATAGTAGAAATAAAATAATAAAATGAGATAAAAGTTCAATTTAAAAAAACACAGCAGAATAAAATAGAATAAAAGTTAAGTAAAATTTAAAACATGGAGAGACTGTAAAAGTAAAGAGTTTAAAACATGTAGAGATGGCAATATAAATTAATTAACAGAAAGCATCTGAAAACAGCTTGGTCTTTAACCTAGATTTGAAGCTGCCAACAGCAGGAGCATTTTTGATGTCCTCTGGCAGTTGGTTCCATAGATGTACTGCATAGTAGCTAAAAGCTGCTTCACCACACTTTGTTTTAACAACAGGTTTTAACAGTAAATTTTTCTACTGCGATCTGGTAGATCTGATTGGGTTAGGCCACTGCAACATATCAGAGAGGTAATTGGGCCCTGTACCATTTAGAGATTTGTACACCAGCAGCAATGCTTTAAAGTCAATTCTGTAGCTTACTGGAAGCCAGTGAAGGGACCTTAGAATTGGAGTAATGTGCTCTGTTCTTTTTGTTCGTGTGAGAACCCTAGCTGCTGCATTTTGAACCAGCTGAAGTCATCTGACGTTTTTTTTTGGCAGGCCTGTGAAAAGGCCATTGCAATAATCAACCCTACTAGAAATGAAGGCATGTATACGTTTTTCCAGATCATTTTTTGACATAAGTCCTCTTAGTTTGGAAATGTTTTTTAGGTGATAAAATGCTGTTTTAGTGATTGCTTTCATGTGCCTGTCAAAGTTTAGCTCGCTGTCAATGAAAACCCCAAGATTTTTAACCATTTCTTTTGTTTTAATCCCCTTTGTGTCAAGAATAGTGGTAATCCTGAGTCTTTCATCTTTTTTTCCAAATAGAATTACTTCTGTTTTATCTGTGTTCAGCTGAAGAAAATTTTGTGACATCCAGTTGTTGATTTGATCGATACACTGGTAGAGACATTCAAGGGGGGCATACTCATTAGGTGATAGAGCAAGATAAATTTGGGTGTCATCTGCATAGCAGTGATATAAAATTGAATTGTTCTTGATAATTTGCCCAAGTGGGAGCATATAAAGGTTGAACAGTAATGGTCCAAGAATTGACCCCTGGGGGACACCACAGGTCAAGGACATTGATGTTGAGGTACAATTTCCCATGGTAACAAAGAAGCTTCTATCTTTTAAGTATGATTTTAACCAATTGATAACTTTATCAGTCAACCCAACCCAATGTTCTAGTCGATATAGCAGTATGTTGTGATCAACAGTATCAAAAGCTGCACTGAGGTCCAGTAATACCAGGACCAATGTTTTGCCTGCATCAATATTAAGACGTATGTCATTTATAACTTTAATCAGCGCTGTTTCAGTGCTATGATTGGCATGAAATCCTGATTGAAAGTTATCAAAACAGCTGTTTGATATCAAGAAGGCAGTTAATTGATTGAAGACATTTTTTTCAAGAATTTTCCCGATGAATGGTAGATTTGATATTGGCCTGTAGTTATTTAATACTGAAGCATCCAGATTATTCTTTTTAAGTAGGGGCTTTACAACGGCTTTTTTCAAGGACACAGGAACAATGCCAGTCTCTAGGGATGTATTTATGATTTGAAGCACATCTGTAATTATAAGATGTAGAACAGACTTAAAAAAGTTGGTGGGCAGAATGTTCAATTCAGATGTTGAAGAACTGAGATTTTGTACAGTTTTTCAAGAGTCTCATAATCAATTAAACAAAATTCTGACATTGTGTTGAAGTCATCTGTCCGTGTCACTGGTGATTGCAGTTTTTCAATTATTTGCAACTGAGATATATTATGAGCAATATTATGTCATATTTTATCAATTTTACCTTTAAAGAAGGATGCAAACTCATTGCATTTATTAACTGAGAGAAGTTCAGGTGCTAATTGTGGTGGGGGATTTGTTAGCTTCTCTACTGTTGAAAATAGTACACGGGCATTGTTCATATTCCTGTTGATGATGTTGGAGAAGAAAGACTGTCTTGCTTTACGAATTTCATAATTATATTTACAAAGCATCTCTTTATGGATTTGATAATGGATGTGAAGTTTAGTTTTGCACCATTTTCTTTCAGTCTTTCTACATTCTCTCTTTAACAATTTAACAGCTGGGTATTGCTTCCATGGTGCTTTCTGCTTATCATTGACTCTTTTGATTTTGAATGGAGCAATATCATCCATAATTTGGGTCATATTTAAATTAAAAATTTCCAGTAAATCATCTACAGAGTCTGACATTTTGGTTGAGATCCGAGAGAGAGCTTGCTCAAAGAGAACACGCGTTGTCATTTATGACTCTCCTACTCATAGTCATTGAGCTGTTCTGAATGTGAGGAGACATAGAAACATCAGAGAAAACACAAAAATGATCAGATAAGGCCAGGTCAACAACAGTATTAGAAACAGTAAGACCCTTTGTGATGACGAGGTCAAGGGTATGACCACGAGAGTGGGTCGGCCCCTGTACATGTTGTACTAGGTTGAAGTTGTCAATAAGTGCAAGTAGTTCATTGGCATAAGTGTTTTCAGGATTATCTACATGCAAGTTAAAATCCCCAGATATAATAAGACAGTCAAACTCTAAGCAAATGACTAACAACAGTTCACCAATCTCTTCCAGAAAAACTTTGGCTAAATGTCTCGGAGGCCTGTAAATAGTTAATAATAATATGTTAGGAGAGCATGTAACAAGTGCACATAAGTGTTCAAAGGATGTAAAATCACCAAGTGAGGATTGTTTACATTGAAAAGAGAATTTGAATATATTTGTGATCCCTCCACCTTTCCCCTGTCGGGTAACATTCAAAAAATTAAAATTTGGGGGAGTTGCTTCAATAAGGGTGGTAGCACTATTTGCTTGATCCAGCCAAGTTTCAGTTAGAAGCAAAAAATCAAGATTGTGTTTGCAGATAAGATCATTAATTTAAAATGACTTGTTTGAAAGTGATCTAACGTTCAGAAGAGCTAGCTTTACAGAAAGTCTAGAAGTAATATCCGCTTGGGCACTCTGATGTTGTTTTGAAACAGGAAGGAGACTAGACTGGTTTACCCCCTGGGTTAAATATGCTCTATGTTTTCTATTTCTTATCAACACAGGAATCGAGAATGGCATAGGCATACTGGGTCCCAGCTTGTTTTCAAAACTACACCCAATGCAGGGACCCCCAGCACATCATACTAGACTTTCTTTATGTTCCATTTTGTTTGAGATTGAGAGGATTGGAGATGTCATGTATCTTTTAGATGGTGAAAAAGATTGGTAGCCAGCTGAAAGTCCTGGGCGAACACAGTTCAGTCTGTTGGTTGATTTTTGATGAACTGGGTACACAGCTTGTCGCAACAGATTTGGGCTGGAAAAAGAGAGTGTAGCCATTGGCAGCAGTTTTTGCATACTATTAGGGAAATCCATGCAAGGGGGAGATGGAGATGGTATGATAAAATCAGAAGAGCGAGACTTTGGTGAGGCCTTTGTAAGTGTCTCCATGATTGTCTCTGTGGTGACTGTCTCACTGATTGTCTCTGTGATAGTTGCATGGGGTCGAGAAGTGGACAAAGCAACCTTGACATGGTTATCTTTAGTCAGGTCCTTAATCTGGATGGAATCGCATGATAAAATCGCATGCTCACATTCTCCATGTGATTGTTGTCCTTGGCAGTCTGCCCCAGATGGTTCTTGGCAGTCTGCTCCAGATGGCTGTGTGTCCTTGGTGAAGACTTGCATAGATGATTGTTTTGGCATTGCAGAGGTATTGTTTATATTTGTAAATAGGTCAGTCTGCGACATCTTATCAACTGTTCTCTTCAATGTTGACTGAGAGAAAATTGCAAGTCTATAATGATCTGCTAAAACTTTGGTCCAAATCCAGCTGAGTTCAGTGCTGTTTGGCTTGAAAAATTCTCTGCGATTCCAGAAAAGGTTAAAATTGTCTATAAAGTTCATACCAGATGAAAAACAAGTTTTTCCAAGCCAGGTGTTAAGACTGAAAAGTCGACTAAATGCAAAGCTTCCCCTTGCAGGGAGTGGGCCACTGATAAAAGATTGTATTCCGGTCTTATAGAGATGAGAAAAGAGTTTTTTGAAGTCCTCTTGGACAAACAACTGTTCTCTGAAAACATCATTTGCTCCCACATGCACAACAATACATTTGATAGTTTTATGCTCAGACATGAGTTTCAAAATGCTGTCTTTGGTGTCAGAGATGGATGCATTTGGAAGGCAGCAAATAATCATTCCATGTCCTTTTAAATGTCTTACAGTGGAATCACCAAGAACAAGGGTTGTGGGATCAGGTGGTGTTATGAGCTGCTTTTTGCCTCTTCCCACAGCTCTTCAGTTGTGATGCAATTTCTTTTTACGATGTGTTTGTCCGCCTGAAAATGCCGCTTCCACATCCCTGAGACATTCAAATTTGTTCTGAAGCCTTATGGGCTGTGGATTTTCCATAGGATTGTAAATCCTATTGTAATTTGTAGACCTAGCTCTATTTCTGATAGCATGGCTGTGGAGCATGGGTTGCATAGTATCAGAACAAGCTGGTGTTGAGGTAATAACTCTTCTGTTTTTATTTTCATCTGTACTCACATTTTGCCCTGTTAGATCGATGAATTCATCCACTTGATCTGCAATGTCATCGGCTTGTCAGGGTACATTCTCTGCATTCTCAGTCACTGTTTCTGTACTCCTTTCCTGAGATATTGCTCTTAATTCATCAGTCTTTGGCAGAGCATCAATCTTTGATTCCAGGATAGAAATCCTCTGTTCTAGTTCTGTGCATTTTCTGCAGGATCTCCTGGATTTTTTTGCCCCCTGGCATTTTGTTTTAAAAGCTAACTTATCTTATAAAGATGAAAAATAAAATGAAAAAATAGTGGAAATTAAATTAAAATTAAAAGCTTATAAAGATGAAAAATAAAATGAAAAAGTAGTGGAAATTAAATGAGAAAGTAAAGTAAAATAAAGATCAAGCAGGAGCAAAGCAGGAGCAAAGCAAAGAAGCATCCTACTCGCTTGAGTAGGAGGAGCAGAAAAACAAGAACGGCAAATCTGCCTGTACGACAGAGGTACGTGCCTTAGGGAGTTCGCACCAGGAGATAAAGTACTCGTACTGTTGCCCACGTCGAGCTCCAAATTGATCGCCAAGTGGCAAGGACCCTTTGAGGTCACACGGCAAGTCGGGGACATTGACTATGAGGTGAGGTGAATGGACAGGGGTGGGGCACTACAGATTTACCACCTCAATCTACTCAAACTCTGGAACGAGGAGGTCCCCATGGCGTTGGTGTCGTTGGTTCCAGAGAAGGTGGAGCTGGGGCCAGAGGTTCAAAAGGGAACATTGACATTGCATACCTCTCCGGTCCCCTGTGGAGACCACCTCTCCCCAACCCAACTCACGGAGGTTGCCTGGTTGCAGACCGAATTTTCGGACGTGTTCTCGCCCCTGCCCGGCCTCACCCGCCTCATAGAACACCACATTGAGACACCCCTGGGGGTGGTAGTGTGCAGCCACCCTTACAGGCTACCCGAACACAAAAAAAGGTGGTTCGGGAAGAACTCGAGGCCATGCTCGAAATGGGCATCGTCGAGGAGTCCCACAGTGACTGGAGCAGCCCGGTGGTCTTGGTTCCCAAGGCTGACGGGTTGGTCCGGTTCTGTGTGGACTATAGAAAAGTCAACGCTGTGTCTAAATTCGATGCGTACCCAATGCCTCGTATTGATGAGTTGCTGGATCGACTAGGCACAGCTCGTTTTTATTCGACACTGGATTTGACAAAGGGTTATTGGCAGATCCCCTTGACTCCATTATCCCAAGAAAAAACAGCCTTTTCCACACCGTTTGGCTTACACCAGTTCATCACACTTCCTTTTGGGCTGTTTGGGGCGCCCACTACGTTTCAGCGGCTTATGGACAGGGTCCTCTGCCCCCACACCACCTATGTGGCCGCATACTTGGGCAATATTATAATCTATAGTAATGACTGGTTGCAGTATCTACAACACGTGAGGGCCATCCTTGGGTCGCTGAGGCGAGCGGGTCTCACGGCCAACCCAAAGAAGTGTGCGATTGGGCGGGTGGAAATATGGTATCTGGGCTTCCACTTGGGCAATGGGCAGGTGCGTCCCCAAAGTAATAAGATGGCAGTGATTGTGGCCTGCCCGAGGCCCAAGACCAAAAAGGGGGTGAGACAGTTCCTGAGGTTGGCTGGCTACTATCGTAGGTTTATACCCAATTATTCGGACGTCACCAGCCCGCTGACTGATCTCACTAAAAAGGGGGCACCAGATCCAGTCCAGTGGACGGAGCAATGCCAGCAGGCTTTCTCTGAGGTAAAGGCTGCACTGTGTGCGAGGCCATTGTTACACTCCCCTGACTTTTCTCTCCCCTTTGTTTTGCAGATGGACGTGTCGGACAGAGGGCTGGGGGCTGTTTTGTCCCAGGGAGGATTGCTCCGTGCTGTACATCAGCAGGAAGCTGTCAGTGCGTGAGGGGCGCTACAGCACAATAGAGAAAGAGTGCCTCGCCCTCAAGTCTGGTGGTCCTCACCCTCCGCTACTACCTGCTGGGACGCCCTTTCACCCTCTGTTCAGACCACGTGCCCTTCCAGTGGCTCCACCGCATGAAGGATGCCAACGCGCAGATCACCTGTTGGTATCTGGCACTCCAGCCCTTTAACTTCAATGTGATCCACAGGCCGGGGGCCCAGATGGTCGTGCCGGACTTCCTCTCCCATCAAGGGGGGTGGGGGGAGTCGGCTGCAGGCCGGACGGCTGCCTGGCCTGAGTCGGGCGGTGGGGGTATGTGGCAGCGGGGGCATGGTCAAGCGTCGGTCTGTGACTGGAGGGCGGAGTCAGGGAAGGTAATTGGCAGAATCACTACACCTGAGGTCAATTAACCTGTATTTGTGTGTCTTCCCCAGTGACTGCGCCCTATATGAGGGAGAGAGAGGAGGAAGGGAGCTCTCCCGAACCAGATGACTAATGTGTGTGTCTAAGTGACTGGGAGTGTGTGTGTGTTAAACGCTGAAAAGCTAAATGAAAGAGTTTTGACAACTCAGTTCTGGCCTGCTGTACTTCTGTGCTCCACCCACCCACTCAAAGTCTTACACTCACCAAGTAGCAAGGGCCCTTTGAGGTCACACAGTGAATTGGGGAGGTCAACTATGAGGTCAAACAGCCAGATGGGGTGACACATGTCAAATTTACCACCTCAGTCTCCTGAAACTGTGGAGAAAGGAGGTTCCTGTGGCTCTAGCGATGGTAGTTCCAGAGAGGACGGAGCTGGGACTGGAGGTAAGTCCAAAAAGTGCAGCCCAATTCACCCCTGTGGAGACCACCTCTCACTGTCCCAGACAGCACATGTAATTAGGTGGCAGGAGAAATTTTCCGATGTGTTCTCTTCCCTCCCTGGTTGCACTAACCTCATAGAACACCACATTGAGACTCTCCCAGGGGTGGTGAGGTGCAGCTACCCATATTGGCTCCTCGAACACAAGAAACGTGTGGTTTGGGATGAACTTCAGGCTATCCTTAAGATGGGAGTAATTGAGGAGTCACACAGAAACTGGAGCAGCCCGGTGGTCTTGGTTCGCAAGAACGAAGGGGTTGTTTAATTTCTGTGTGGACTATAGAAAAGTCAGAGCAGTGTCTAAATTCGATGCATACCCAGTGCCTCACATTGATGAACTGCTCAATCAGTTTGGCATGGCTCGCTTTTGCTCAACACTCGATTTGAAAAAGGGACATTGACAGATCCCCTTGACTCCATTATCCTGTGAGAAAACAGCCTTTTCCACTCTGTTTGGCTTACACCAATTTGTCACCCTTCCTTTTGGGTTGTTTGGGGTTCCGGCAACATTTCAGCATCTCATGGACTGAATTCTCCATCCCAACAGTGCATATATGGTGGCCTACTTAGATGATGGAATCATTTATAGTAATGATTAGGACTGGCACCTACAACATCTGAGGGGAATTCTGAGGTCGCTGAGGCATGCTGGGCTCACAGCAAACCCAAAGTGTGATTGGATGGATGGAAGCACAGTATCTGGGCTTCCACTTAGGTCATGGGCAGATGTGTCCCCAAATTGATAAGACTGCAGCAATTGCAGCCTGCCTGTGACCTAAGACCAAAAAGGGAGTGAGGCAGTTCCTGGGGTTGGCTGGCTATTATAGGCAGTTTGTGCCTAACTTTTCGGATGTCACCAGCCTGCTGAATGATCTCACTAAAAAGGGGGTGGCAGATCCAGTCCAGTGGACAGAACTGTGCAAATGGGCTTTCTCCTGACTTTTCTCTCCCTTTTGTTTTACAGACCAATGAGTCGAACGGAGGGCTGGGGGCCATTTTGTCCCAGATGGTGGAGGGAGAGGAGCATCCAGTGCTGTACATCAGCCGCAAACTCTCCATGCAAGAGTCAAAGTACAGCACAATAGAGAAGGACTGTCTGGCCATCAAGTAGGCAGTCCTCACTCTCTGCTACTACCTGCTAAGACACCCATTCACCCTCTGTTCCAACCATGCCCCACTCCAGTTGCTCCACCGCATGAAGGATGCCAATACAAAGGTCACACATTGGTATCTGGCCCTTCAGCCCTTTAAATTCGAGGTGGTCCACAGGCCGAGGGCATAGATGGTGGTGGCAAATTACTTCTCCTGCCAGGACGGGCAGTCAGCTGCATGCCGGATGGCTCCCTGGCCTGAGTCGGTGTTAGGGGTATGTGGCAGTAGGGGCATGTTCAAGCATGTTCAGTCTTCCCAGCCTGATGCAGGTCTACAATTTTGTTTCTGGTGTCCTTTGGCAGCTCTTTGGTCTTGGTCATAGTGGAGTTTGGAGTGTGACTGTTTGAGGTTGTGGACAGGTGTCTTTTATACTGATAACGAGTTCAAACAGGTGCCATTAATACAGGTAACGATTGGAGGACAGAGGAGCCTCTTAAAGAAGTTGTTACAGGTCTGTGAGAGCCAGAAATCTTGCTTGTTTGTAGGTGACCAAATACTTATTTTACCGAGGGATTTACCAATTAATTCATTAAAAATCCTACAATGTGATTTCCTGGATTCTTTCCCCCCATTCTGTCTCTCATAGTTGAAGTGTACCTATGATGAAAATTACAGGCCTCTCTCATCTTTTTAAGTGGGAGAACTTGCACAATTGGTGGCTGACTAAATACTTTTTTGCCCCACTGTATATGCACAGTGTTGCTTGAAAGTTTGTGAAGCCCTTAGAATTTTCTATATTTCTGCATAAAGATGAGCTAAAACATCATCAAATTTTCACACAAGTCCTAAAAGTAAATAAAGAGAACCCAGTTAAACAAATGAGACAAAAAATTATACTTGGTCATTTATTTATTGAGGAAAATGATCACACACTGTGTGTGTGTGTGTGTGTGTGTATATATATATATATATATATATCCAGTGATGGGAATAACGGCGTTAGAAATAACGGCGTTACTAACGGCGTTACTTTTTTTTAGTAACGAGTAATCTAACTAATTACTTTTTACATCGTTATAACGCCGTTCCCGTTACTTACAATAAAATACTATGCGTTACTTTATTAAAGCTGTTCTCATCTGGCACGCTGCTCGTTCAGCCTTTCTTTCCTCTGCTTTAGTGTGGGGCGGGGAGACACGAGACAACGGCACAGTAAGCCAATCAGAGTAGATTTGGACAACATACGTAGGTAGGCCACGCCTACTGCACTACTGCGCACGCTTTCAATCGGAAGACCCAGCGATGGCGAGCGGTCAGCCCAGCACTGCGCTTTCACACTGGAAATACAGCCAGGACTTTTCATTACTTGAAATAAAAGGCAAGAGTGTTTACGTGCAATGCACACTATGTCGAGGAACAAAGCGTTTGTCCTCGTCAGTGGCCAGTAATTAGTAATATAATTTTAATAACTACAAAAATATATTACATTTGATAGATGTCTTATCTCACATTGTCCCACAAACATATTAATATAGTGTAGATAACGTTACTAATTGGTTCTGTTAAGTGTCCATTTCAGTCATTAAACACATTTAACATTCACTTTTATTATGATTACACTAATTGAAATTGATTTTTTTTGAGGGGGAACAAAATGTAACGGAATAATTACTTTCCCTGGTAATTAGTTACTTTTATGACAAAGTAACTCCGTTACTAACTCAGTTACTTTTTGGGAAAAGTAACTAGTAACTATAACTAATTACTTTTTGAAAGTAACGTGCCCAACACTGTATATATCACACACACACACACACACACACACACATTATATATACTGCAGCAAGAGTTCTAGGTGTTTCGCCCATAGTCAGCTGGGACAGGCTCCAGCTTGCCTGCGACCCTGTAGAAGGATAAAGTGGCTAGAGATAATGAGATGAGATGAGATGAGTTCTAGGTGGGTGGAGCACAGAAGCATGGCAGGCCAGAACTGAGTTCTCAAAAACTCTTTTATTTTAGCTTTTCAGCTTTTATATTCACTCTCTCACATATATACACACACGCATGCATACAAGTGTCCAGGTTGGGGGAGAGCTCTCTTCCTCTGCTCTCCCTCTCCTCTTTATAGGGTACAGTCACTGGGGAAGACACACAAACACAGGTTAATTCCCATCAGGTGTAGGAATTCTGCCACTTACCTTCCCTAACTCCACCCTCCATTCACAGACTGACGCTTGACCACGCCACCACTGCCACATACCTCCACCGCCCGACTCAGGCCGGGGAACCATCCAGCCTGAAGCCAACTCCCCCCGCCCCCCCCCCCCCCCCCCCTTGACAGGAGAGGAAGTCCGCCATGACCATCTACGCCCCCGCCATGCACCTTGAACTTAAATGGCTGGAGTGCCAGATACCAACAGGTGATCTGTGCGTTTGCATCCGTCATGCGGTGGAGTCACTGCTGGGGCACATGGTCTGAACAGAGGGTGAAAGGGTGCCCCAGCAGGTAGTATCGGAGGGCGAGGACCACCCAGTTGATGGCGAGGCACTCCTTTTCTATTGTGCTGTAGTGGCCCTCGCACACCAACAGCTTCCAGCTGATGTACAGCACTGGACGGTCCTCCCCCTCCACCTCCTGGGACAGAACAGCCCCCAGTCTGACACATCCGTCTGCAAAACAAAGGGGAGAGAAAAGTTCGGGGAGTGTAACAGTGGCCCCCCCACACAGTGCAGCCTTTACCTCTGAGAAAGCCCGCTGGCTGGCATTGCTCCGCCCACTGGACCGGATCTGGTGCCCCCTTTTTAGTGAGATCAGTCAGCGGGCTGGTGACATCCGAATAATTAGGTATAAACCTACGATAGTAGCCAGCCAGCCCCAGGAACTGTCTCACCCCCTTTTTGGTCTTGGGCCTCAGGCAGGCCACAATCACTGCTGTCTTGTTGATTTGGGGACGCACCTGCCCATTGTCCAAGTGGAAGCCCAGATACCATACTTCCACCCGCCCAACTGCACACTTCTTCAGGTTGGCTGTGAGACCCGCTCACCTCAGTGACCCAAGGATGGCCCTCAGATGTTTTAGGTGCCGCGGCCAATCATGACTGTAAATAATAATGTCATCTAGGTATGCAGCCACATAGGTGGTGTGGGGGTGGAGGACCCTATCTATAAGCCGCTGGAACGTAGCAGGCGCCCCAAACAGCCCAAAAGGAAGTGTGATGAACTGGTGTAAGCCAAACAGTGTGGAAAAGGCCATTTTCTCTTAGGATAGCAGAGTCAAGGGGATCTGGCAATATCCCTTTGTCAAATCCAGTGTTGAATAAAAACAAGCCGTGCCTAGTTGATCGAACAACTCGTCAATACGAGGCATTGGGTATGCATCGAATTTAGACACTGCGTTGACTTTTCTATAGTCCACACAGAACCCGGACCGACCCGTCGGCCTTGGGCACCAAGACCACCGGGCTGCTCCAGTCACTGTAGGACTCCTCGATGATGCCCATTTCGAGCATGGCCTCAAATTCTTCCTGAACCACCTTTTTTTGTGTTCGGGCAGTCTGTAAGGGCAGCTGAGCATTACTACCCCCGGGGGCGTCTCAATGTGGTGTTCTATGAGGTGGGTGCAGCCGGGCAGGGGCTAGAACACATCAGAAAATTCTGTTTGCAACTGGGGGACCTCCGCGAGTTGGGTCAGGGAGATGTGGGTTCCACAGGGGACTGGAGCAGTGGGCGATGTCACTTTTCCTTTTTGAACCTCCGGCCCCAGCTCCGCCTTCTCTGGAACCACCGACACCAACGCCACGGGGACCTCCTCGCTCCAAAGTTTTAACAGATTGAGGTGGTAAATCTGTAATGCCCCACCCCTGTCCGTTCACCTCACCTCATAGTTCACATCCCCGACTCACCGTGTGACCTCAAAGGGTCCTTGCCACCTGGCGATTAATTTGGAGCTCGACGTGGGCAACAACACGAGTACTTTATCTCCCAGTGTGAACTCCCTAAGGCATGTGCTCCTGTCGTACAGACGGAATTGACGTTCTTGGGCCTGCCGCAAATTCTCCTGGGTTATGCGTATGAGGATGTGGAGTTTTGTGCGCAGGTCGATAATGTACTGAATTTCATTTTTACTTGTTGAAGGTCCCTCCTCCCAATTTTCACACAGCACATCTAGAATGCCACGCGGCTTATGCCCATAGAATAATTAGAATAGGGAGAACCCCGTGGAGGCTTGGGGGACCTCTCGCACTGCGAATAACAGGGTCTCAAGCCATTTATCCCAGTTGCATGCGTCCTCACTTACAAATTTTTTAACTATGTTTTTGAGGGTGCGATTGAACCGTTCGACTAAGCCATCCATTTGTGGGTGATAAACGCTGGTGTGGATAGGCTTAATTCCCAGTAACCCATACAGTTCGCGCAGTGTGCATGACATAAACATAGTGCCTTGATCAGTCAGAATCACTTTGGGGATTCTGACTCGGGAGATGATATGGAAGAGCGCTTCTGCAATACTACGCGCTGAGACATTGCAAAGAGGCACTGCTTCCAGATATCGCATTGCACACTCCACCAGAACTAAAACAAAACGATATCCTTGTGTTGACCGATCTAATGGCCCGACGAGATCCATCCCAATTCTTTCGAACGGGGTCTCGATTAATGGCAGAGGGCGCAAAGATGCTTTTGGGATGGCCACGGGATTTACTAACTGGCATTCGTGGCATGCTGTACACCACCTACGGACATCGCTGTGAATCCCTGGCCAGTAGAACCGGGCCATTATTTGGGCTAGTGTCTTATCCCGCCCCAAGTGTCCGGCCATGGGATTAAAGTGAGCTGCCTGGAATACAAGTTCCTGATGGCTCTTTGGGATTAAAAGCTGAGTTATCAGTTCTTTAGTCTGAGTGTCCTGCATCACTCGGTATAACCTATCCTTCATAATGGAGAAATAGGGGAAGGACGGTGTGGCATTTGGCTGGAGCATTTGACCATCGATTACTCTCACTTGGTCAAATGCATACTGCAGAGTCCCGTCCCGTGACCGCTTTAACGGGAAATCCACGCAGGATTCCCCGAGAGAGGGAGGAGGAGCAGGCTGCTCCTCACTCTGATGCGGTGCTGACATAGACGGCTCTGTGACAGCTGCTCCCGCCAATGCCACACCGGGACCTCCCCCCGCTAAACTATAGCAGGCCCCACTCTTCACTAAATGAGTCATTAATTTCCCAAATCCCAGCCAATCAGTCCCCAGAATTATCAAGTGGGTAAGGCAAGGATTAACCGCCACCTTTACTCTAAATTTCTCCACTCAAAATAGAATGTGGACCGACACTAAAGGGTAGTTGTGAACATCCCCGTGCACACACAACACCTTCACCAACTGTGCTCTTCCCCATGCCTCGTCTTGCACCAGGCTTTGATGGATTGAGGTCTGATTACAGCCGGAGTCCACCAAAGCCTGATATGTATCCCCTTGGATACTCACCGGTATGCAATACGCTCTGGCCCGATTGAGGGTGGTCTCTGGCGCATTGGGGATCCAGACCACCACGCCCACCTCCATTGCCGAGCACTGATGCTGGAGGTGCCCCGGCTCCACGCAGTGCCAGCATACCGGCTCAGGCTCTCCCTCTGCATCGGTGTTCCGGAGTTCACTCACCTGAGGGGTGGAAGACACAGACATGGAAGTAGGAAACAGTAGGGCACCGCGGGTGGCGCGGGCCGGCTGGGGTGGAGCCGGCCCCCACCTCCACAGTGAGGGAACGGGGCGAGGATGAGGAACAGAGGGTGAGGGAGAGATAGAAGAGAGGGGAGAAGAGGGGACACACCGTCCTGCCATTGGAACAGCCGCCATATAGTCCTCTGCCAGCTCGATGGCCCAATCCAGTGACACAAGGTGATGGCACTGGACCCACTCCAGAAGTCGGGCGATGAATTGTTCCAGCGCCACCAGGTCGATGATTCACTCAGTGTCGCGGTTGTCAGCCCTCAGCTACCACCAGCAGGCATCCTGGAGCTGCTGGCCAAATGCAAACGGCCGGCTGACCTCCTCTAAGTGCAGCGCGCGGAAGTGTTGCTACTGCTGTTCCGGTGTGCGCCCCACACATTGCAGGACGGCCCTGTGGAGGTCGGCATAAACCAGCCGGCTGTCAGCGGGGAGCTGTAGTGTGGCCAGCTGCACCTCGCCCGTTAGCAGAGGGAGGAGGTGCACCGTGCGCTGCTCCATCGGCCAACCCCACGCCTCTGCTGCCTGCTCAAAGAGAGCGAGGAAGGCTTCGGGGTCATCCTGTGGACCCATCTTCATTAGGGTGAGGTGGGCAGGGTCCACGCCAGTGGTGATGGCAGACCCCGCCGATTCTAGCAGGTGCCGGAACGCCTGGCGATCTTCCTGCTGTGCCAGCACTAGGGCTTCGAACCATTGTTCTTGCTCCTTCAGGAGGGTGACCAGCACCTGGTGCTGGCTCTGTTGGGCCGTGGCAAAGGCATGGACCAGGTCCTTGAAGAGGGAGGACTCCATGGGGCTGTTCTCTTCCATACTCTGATTCCCAGGTTTCGGCACCACTGTAGCAAGTGTTCTAGGTGGGTGGAGCACAGAAGCACGGCAGGCCAGAACTGAGTTCTCAAAAACTCTTTTATTTTAGCTTTTCAGCTTTTATATTCACTCTCTCACATATATATATATATATATATATATATATATATATATATATACACATGCACACAAGCGTCCAGGTTGGGGGAGAGCTCTCTTCCTCTGCTCTCCCTCTCCTCTTTATAGGGCACGGTCACTGGGGAAGACACACAGACACAGGTTAATTCCCATCAGGTGTAGTGATTCTGCCACTTACCTTCCCTAACTCCGCCCTCCATTCACAGACTGACGCTTGACCACGCCCCCACTGCCATATATATATATATATATATATATATATATATATATATATATATATAAACTGTGTCATCTGCATAAGGAGTCACATTGCAGTGTTCCAGAACATCAGGAAAGTCATTGATGTAGATGATGTTCCCTTAGCTTCATGGTTGCCTCCACAGTTGGTGCAATTCACATTGGACTGAGAGGTCTCACAATGAGAGTTTGAGCTTTGCTAAGACCCATGCTTTACTGTCTTTTGTCATTGTACACATAGTGCACATTGTCCATGGTACATAACTTTGTTTAGGTATAGCAGGTCTCATCTCATCTCATCTCATTATCTCTAGCCACTTTATCCTTCTACAGGGTCACAGGCAAGCTGGAGCCTATCCCAGCTGACTACGGGCGAGAGGCGGGGTACACCCTGGACAAGTCGCCAGGTCATCACAGGGCTGACACATACAGTGGTGCTTGAAAGTTTGTGAACCCTTTAGAATTTTCTATATTTCTGCATAAATATGAGATAAAACATCATCAGACTTTCACACAAGTCCTAAAAGTAGATAAAGAGAACCCAGTTAAACAAATGAGACAAAAATATTATACTTGGTCATTTATTTATTGAGGGAAATTATCCAATATTACATATCTGTGAGTGGCAAAAGTATGTGAACCTCTAGGATGAGCAGTTAATTTGAAGGTGAAATTAGAGTCAGCTGTTTTCAATCAATGGGATGACAATCAGGTGTGAGTGGGCACCCTGTTTTATTTAAAGAACAGGGATCTATCAAAGACTTATCTTCACAACATGCTTGTGGAAGTGTATCATGGCACGAACAAAGGAGATTTCTGAGGACCTCAGAAAAAGCATTGTTGATGCTCATCAGGCTGGAAAAGGTTACAAAAGCATCTCTAAAGAGTTTGGACTCCACCAATCCACAGTCAGACAGATTGTGTACAAATGGAGGAAATTCAAGACCATTGTTACCCTCCCCAGGAGTGATCGACCAACAAAGATCAGACTTTGCCAAGAGCAAGGTGTGTCATAGTCGGCGAGGTTACAAAGGACCCCAGGGTAACTTCTAAGTAACTGAAGGCCTCTCTCACATTGGCTAATGTTAATGTTCATGAGTCCACCATCAGGAGAACACTGAACAACAATGGTGTGCATGTCAGGGTTGCAAGGAGAAAGCCACTGCTCTCCAAAAAGAACATTGCTGCTCGTCTGCAGTTTGCTAAAGATCATGTGGACAAGCCCGAAGGCTATTGGGAAAATGTTTTGTGGACGGATGAGACCAAAATAGAACTTTTTAGTTTAAATGAGAAGCTTTATGTTTGGAAAAAGGAAAACACTGTATTCCAGCATAAGAACCTTATCCCATCTGCGAAACATGGTGGTGGTAGTATCATGGTTTGGGCCTGTTTTGCTGCATCTGGGCCAGGGCGGCTTGCCATAATTTATGGAACAATGAATTCTGAATTATACCAGCGAATTCTAAAGGAAAATGTCAGGAGATCTGTCCATGAACTGAATCTCAAGAGAAGGTGGGTCATGCAGCAAGACAATGACCCTAAGCACACAAGTCGTTCTACCAAAGAATGCTTAAAGAAGAATAAAGCTAATGTTTTGGAATGGCCAAGTCAAAGTCCTGACCTTAATCCAATCAAAATGTTGTGGAAGGACCTGAAGCGAGCAGTTCATGTGAGGAAACCCACCAACATCCCAGAGTTGAAGCTGTTCTGTATGGAGGAATGGGCTAAAATTCCTCCAAGCCGGTGTGCAGGACTGATCAACAGCTACTGAAAACGTTTAGTTGCAGTTATTGCCGCACTAGGGGGTCACACCAGATACTGAAAGCAAAGGTTCACATACTTTTGCCACTCACAGATATGTAATATTGGATCATTTTCCTCAATAAATAAATTACCACGTATAATATTTTTGTCTCATTTGTTTAACTGGGTTCTCTTTATCTACTTTTAGGACTTGTGTGAAAATCTGATGATGTTTTAGGTCATATTTATGCAGAAATATAGAAAATTCTAAAGGGTTCACAAACTTTCAAGCACCACTGTAGACACAGACAACCATTCACACCTATGGTCATTTTAGAGTCACCAGTTAACCTAACCTGCATGTCTTTGGACTGTGGGGGAAACCAGAGCACCCGGAGGAAACCCACGCGGACAACATGCAAACTCCGCATAGAAAGGCCTTCGCCGGCCATGGGGCTCGAACCCAGACGTTCTTGCTGTGAGGCGACACCGCTAACCACTACACCACCGTGCCAGGTGTGGCAGGCCTCTTGTTAAAAAGATCAGTCTGTTTATGAATATGGTACATTTCAATGGCTTTGGCTAATGTCAAATTGCTATCTTGTAGTATAGGGTGACCAGACATCCCGGTTTTACCGGGACAGTTCCGATTTGGGGTTGTGTGTCCCGAGTCCCAACAAAAGTCTGTCGGGACACGGATATATCCCGGTTTTCGCCACTCGCAATGTTTGCGACTGAGCAGCGTGGGAATCATTAGCGGAGAAATGTCTGCATTTACTATTTTGATGAATTGACAGGAATCGCAAACTTTCCTGGTTACTGCCCCCTGGCCCTGTGGCATGGGTGTTTATTTAGCCAAATTATTCCAGACAACAGAACGGGTTGCCATGCAACAATAAAATAAACATTAACTGACGCGAATGTTCTTTGTCTAGCAGCTAGCAGCAGTAATGCCGCAGCAATTATGCCGAAAAGAAAATGTACCTTTTCCAAAGATTTACAGGGCACCTACCCCTTCCTCCGAGAGGTGCAGAACAATGCACACGAAGCCGACTGCACACACTGTAAGTGTTTTGTTCTTGTACTGAGTTGGGTAGCCTATGCTGCAAATGCTGTGCGCTCCTGTGGGCGCTTTCCTCGGGCTGTCGCCCCCTCCTCCTTTACTGCCTTTTGTTTGAGTGTATATTTACAGAAGCCATGAGAGGCCCTTCATATAATCTTTTTTTATTCACCTTGTTATCCCGAGATAACGACATAATTAATTCAGGATCTCGAGAAAACAACACAACTAATTCGAGATCTTGAGAAAACAAAACTGTTATTCCGAGATCTCAAGAAAACAAAACAATTATTTCATGATCTCAGCTGGATCACTGTATCTCCGTCAGTAGAGACGAAGCTGGGCCAGTCTTCTGCGGAGGTGCCGCGGAGTAATTTTGAAATTATCCCTTATTAAAAGACTTAATGCAATCTCTCCCTGTGTCAACCCCTGATCAAAATATTGCCTTATTAGGTGATCGATTATTCCAGACATTCTAATGACCAAAGTTGCATCTATACAGAATGAGAAATAGCCCCAAAGTCAGCATATCACAAGTCTCTTGGTGCACCTGAATGAACCATTTCTCAGCTGTTTACTCGAGATCATGAAATAATTGTTTTGTTTTCTCGAGATCATGGAATAATAGTTTTGTTTTCTCGAGATCATGGAATAACTGTTTTGTTTTCTCGAGATCTCGAATTAGTTGTGTTGTTTTCTCAAGATCCTGAATTAATTATGTCGTTATCTCGGGATAACAAGGTGAATAAAAAAAAGAATTATATGAAGGGCCTCGGCGGCACGGTGGTGTAGTGGTTAGTGCTGTCGCCTCACAACAAGAAGGTCCTGGGTTCGAGCCCCGGGGCTGGCGAGGGCCTCTCTGTGTGGAGTTTGCATGTTCTCCCCGTGTCCGCGTGGGTTTCCTCCGGGTGCTCCGGTTTCCCCCACAGTCCAAAGACATGCAGGTTAGGTTAACTGGTGGCTCAAAATTGACCGTGAGTGTGAATGGTTGTCTGTGTCTATGTGTCAGCCCTGTGATGACCTGGCGACTTGTCCAGGGTGTACTCCGCCTTTTGCCTGTAGTCAGCTGGGATAGGCTCCAGCTTGCCTGCAACCCTGTAGAAGGATAAAGCGGCTAGAGATAATGAGATGAGATGAGATGAAGGGCCTCTCTCGGCTTCCGTAGTATATATTCTCAAATCACTTGTCTCTTTTTTGTTTCTGTTTAACATACCATTCTGACAATTTGGCCATATTGCTGTGTTGACCAGCTTGTTGCACCTTCCATTAAAGTGTTCACTTTTGGACACATCTTCTTGCTTTATTCATTCAGTTGTGGGGGATGGTTAGTAAGGTTGATTCTGACCTAGGCTATGTTGAGGTCACATATCTACTTTTTAAGTTCATGCTATAGTGCATACAATTTTAGAGATATAGCCTACATGTGCATATGCATTCTTCTTGGTGTTCTCACAAACAGGTGAAATAAATCAGTTTAAATTTGGCCTATGGACATAGCCTGGCCTATTCTCAGCCATTACAAAATCTGTTGTCTGACCATAATTTAACTGATCTGTATACCACTATGCTACTAGATAACAAAATGCCTGTTTGTTTTATTTCATGTGAGATGTTGATAAATGTGAGCTTCAATAAAATGATAAGAGCACCTCTCTGAGTGTCACATTTACGTAAAAAAAAAGGTGTGCGTGCACGAGCATGGTCGCGCGCAAAAGTGTCCCGGTTTCAGACTAGGGAAATCTGGTCACCCTATTGTAGGAGCAGTTTTCTCTTTTGATCATTACTCATGCAACATACTTGTCTGTCACTAACCTGTAAGCTAGCTCATCTGTAAATTCTCCAAATCTGCATGTTATAGCTCTATTCCTTAAATCACTCATGTCGATTTCAATTGTTTCACTATGCTTTTACTTTTTTTAATTTATGCAGTTTCATAGTTATGTTCATTTGTGGGTTACACAGTTCACTGATGTTTTGTATAGATCATTCAGGATTTTCTATTAATTTGACCACAGTCACTGTCTATGTTCTCCCTTTGCTGCATACACAGCAGATGCATAAATGAATGCGCACTCACACCCAGTGGTGACTGAAAAAGCTAAGTTGAGTGGAATGGATACTCTAGTTTTAGCATCTTTATCTGAATGTTCAGCTGCTATGAGTATATTGTATATTTTTATTCAAACACATGACAGTTTTCAGTGATGTTGCCATCAATCACGAATGGTTCAAAACCTCCTTACCAGTGTGAAATGCAAGGCTAACTGTGTGAGGAGCAGGCTAGGCTAATTCAGCAAATAGCAAGTTAAAATAATGAAACGTGACTTTCACAAATTTGTCAGAAAAGTTGGAATATTTTCCAAAATGCAATGAACACAAAAATCTGTAATTCGTTAACTTTTATTTAACTGACAAAAGTACTGTAAGGATTTATTCTTAATTGTAAGGATTTATTCTTAATAATTGTAAGGATTTATTCTTGATCTCAGTTTAACCAAGACTGACATGTGCAAATATTTTGTGTTTACATTCCATTGCTCTGTGTTCTATCTTAAGAATAGGCTGTACATCAGAACATTCTGCTTATTATTGATGTAGATAATTTGACCTGCCCAGACCAAGGTCTCTTCACTTGCACGTAATCTTTCTCCCCCCCCCCCACTCACACACACACACATGCATATAAATTCTGCTGTAGTCTTTTGTCTTTCGGCAAAGCTGTGAAATAAAAGACGGTGAAACTGATTTTCTGGGTTCCTGTCTGTTTCACGAATCGCCCCAGAATATTCTGGGTGACACGGAGGGACCTATTTGCAAGAGTGTGATTGCTCCGGTTGGGGGCAAGACCTAACAGTTTTGGGGGCTCGTACGGGATACTCCTGATCAGGTAAGAAGTCTCTTTTATTTTAAGGGACTTCCGCCTGGTTGGTAGTATCCGAAAACCCATTTATCTCCATGTGAGTTGCCACAGAATGATTAGTGTATCCCCGTGAAGAGTTGCCACGGGATGATTAGTGTATCCCCGTGAAGAGTTGCCATGGGATGATTAGTGCGCGTGCATCTGTGTGAGTTACCACAGAATAATTTATCTTGAGACGGTCCTTTCGTGTCACCATGGGGGGGAAATTGTGTTAAGATACCCAGACCGGACCCCGAGGAAACCCCATGGTATTGGATGAATCGCTGTGGTTTAGCATTCTACACCAGTCCATGGTTAGAAACTATATCCAGATTTAAGTAATCATTCATGCCCTGCTGATAGCACTCCCAGCAAGCCTGCATCTCCATATTTCTGGGACTATATGGCGCACTTAAAATCCTTAAATTTTCTCAAAAATTGACAGTACGCCTTATAATCCAGCACGCCTTATGTATGATTACTTGTTGTGCTTACTGACCGATTTTATGTGGGACAATGCACTCAAAAATTTGTCAAAATGTGTAAGTATGACTTTGGTAAGCAATGTAGCCGCTCCACTCAATGGATATTCGGAGCATTATGGTACGCTGTGTCACTACCTGATCGGCCTCATAAGAGGACCCTTGAGCAGTCTTCAAGACTGCCTGACTGTAATGTCTAAACTAGAAATGCATTCATGTAAGGCAGCCCGGGCCCGGAGTATACATAAGAAGAATGAATCAATAAGTGAGTGTATTTTTCTGTACCGGTATTTGTTGTTACAACTGAGTGGAATAAAGTTTGATTTACTGGACTGTGTTGTTTGGCTTAACGCGCCTTACAATCTGGTGCGCCTTATGTGTGAACATAGATACGTTAATTCACAGTGTGCCATATAATCCGCCATATAAGCCTTATCGCCTGAAAAATACGGTATTTAAAAAGTGTTCTGCATCTGATAAAACTTGTGCACGTGCTCTTATTCCGCCTCTCATCTCTAGGTAACAGTCACCTCACAAATCTCTGCCTCACAGGCAAACAGGCAGGCAGACCTGAAAACAAGCAAACGAAAATTCTGAACATATAATAGGCTAATCCTAACTAGCTCGTGTTCGTGGTGATTTTTTAAATTTACTGAAAGTGAAATAACAAGGATGGAGAAGTGGCTGACAGGTTCAGTTAGTATGCATCAGCACCACTCCTCCCATTAAGAAAAAAGAGTCAGTTTTGAGCAGAAGACAAGTACCGTACGTGTAATCTGTTATCTAAAATTTGTTTTGTTCATTTCAGTTAATTTATGTTCCTCCTAATTTTGAACAATTTTGAACTATTGATATGAAATGTTCTGATTAACTGTTTGCTGTATTTTAAACCTCCATACTTTTGCCTTTAAAAACCACGGAGGATATGGAATGGATAGGCCTTTTAATGTATTTAGTTAACCATAATTTTTTCAGCAAGAAACAGAGTTAACAAATGTTTACTTGAAGAATATTGAAAAAAAAATATTGTCCTTCCAGTGGTGTTTATAAATCGGAGACTTGGGTTTATCTTTATTTAACCATTAAGAAGAACGTCATAAATTATCATGAAATCACAATTTATTATGATACATTGCCTTGTATAAGTATTCATTGTCCTTGAACCTTTCCGCATTTTGTTGCACTGCAACTTGGAACTGAAATGGAATTGACATGAAACTACACAAAATATGATTCAATATTCATGTGCATCCTGTTTATGTTAAACAATACTCTCTCTCTGAAACTAAGGTTCAGGGGATTGATGGCATCCTACAGTCTCTTCTCGAGCAAGGCATGGTGAGACTGTGTACCAGCTCGTACAATACACCTGTCAATCCAGTACCTAAACCTGATGGTACAGTAGCAGCAATTGAATTTTTCCTGTTCCAACCGCATGCCATGCGACTGCCATGCAACTGCCGTGCAGTTCCCAGCTAAACGCCAGGCGGCTGCCATGAATGGCTCAGACCCCCCTTCCTCCCCTATTTTAATTCTAAACACGCCCATTCATTCGATTCCACGGTGTCGCCATTAGATGGCGCTTCTCTCATAAAAAAAAATCTTGAAATGATGTGTGAAGCTTTTGTACTGCGCTTCCCAATTTCAGTGAGAAAGTAGCTGTAGAATAGATACATAAATGTGAGGTAAATTTTACCCAATTTAAGTATTTCATAGCTTTTTATTTCAGTTATTTTATACTCAATATATGGAATTAAATCTACCCCAAACAAGTCAATGCAAATTGTTACCTCAGATTTATTGGGTAAATTCTATATGGTAGGTTACTTTTTCAGTGCAGGAGCAGACGAAACTGCGGGTCTTGGTAGTCTGGTGGTTACTGCACATGTCCTGTACCGGTAACTCCTGAAACATGGTTTGATTCTTGCCTTGGGTTTACTTGCTCAAAAATAAATATTTAAAAAAAATGACTCTTGCAATGAAGCACTGTGCACTTTTAAGTGTTACATGTAGGTCCTTGTATCATCCGATCATTCAAGTATTCCATTTAAACTGAAAAACAAAAAAAACCACTCAATATTTCGTTTTCCTGTTTTTCTGTATGACCAAAAAATGAGGGATTGGTGTTTGTTTTCCTTTTTCCAACTCAAAACAGAACAAATAATAAACAGGGAAACCAAAACGAAATAATAACTCTAATTTATGATTATTGATTTTCTCTATTCCCCATGCTACATTAGCTTTCCCATGATCCTCAGCGACAGTCCATCATCATCTCTGCATCTATGAAACAGAAAAATTGCATGTGCATGTATATATCAAGTAATTTATTCATACATCCTATTCATTTAATATATTAAGCTGTTAATGATAAGCTGATGATCTCTTAATTATTATTATCTCAATATAATAGTAATCTGTACTCGAGTTGAGGGGGGATGGGGGGATGCCTTCCCCCCTGGAATAAAAAATGGTCAAAATCATCCCCCCTCTAAAATGGGCATCCCCCCTCCCTTCACTTGAGCAATTTTATCAATAAATGTGGACATTACTTCTATTTAACATTGGAATTAGAAATGCCATTCCACGTAGCTTTGCTGAAACTGAGCATACAGTAAGCTACCGCGAGAGAGGGCACGCGCAGGTGAACCGTTTGAGGAGGTGACATTCATTTGGGGTTCCGTTATTTTTGATTTCATTCGGCATCAGTGACAGCAGCGGATTGCAGCATCATGGCCAAGCGGAGTGGACAGCAAGACCTAAGCAAGTTCGGCTTTAAGATCGCAAGAAAAAAATGTTTCAGGAGGTAAGTCAAGAGTTACGAATATCAGTCACACTTTCTGTGAGCCCACTATCATGCTGTAAAGTTACTGATATGGAGCCTAATTTGTGGGCGGCGGATAACAACACAGCTATCATAATGAATGTTAGTTTGGAGTCTATCCAGCTATCGATAGCTTACTCAGGTTCATGTTAGCTTTGATTTCTTGTATAAGGCCATTAATTTAATCAGCCTGGACGTTCGTTTGTTATTCTTCAGGCAACAAAAAGTGTTATTCAAGACAGGAAGGCTAAAATAAATGACACTAGCAGTTTTGAAGGCTTCATTGCCTCATTAGAGAGCAGGTCACAACATGTAAGGCAGAGCAGGATTGGTGTAGGACTTGACAAAGTGTCTGCTAAAATGCAGCTTTCTTTTTTTTCGTCATAGGCTCTTCTTCTGTCTCCTCAATGGGCCTTTTCCCCTTTCCAAAGAAACTTTCCAAAGATGCCTGCTTTTAACTCATTTTGCTAGCTTGTATCCAGTATGTATCAAAGTGCTGGTATGTATCGAAGCAAAGTATCAAAGTATCCAAGGCAGCTCCTTGGTAACCGTCAATGTTACGGTGTCACGTGACCTAGATAACAGCGGGAATCAACGTTACAGAAAGAATCCGGTCATTTTTCAAAGCTTAAATCCTCATTCAGATAATAAATAAAACAGAAATAACATTATAATTATATTTAATTAAATTATCTTATCCACTGCTCTTTATTCCAGATGACAGTCAGCAGCAACTGCAACACAGTGCGACAGGAGCTGGAGGACCCGGAGTGTGAGACAATACAGGAGCAGGAGCAAGCAGGAGAACCAACAGCTGAAGAGCTGAAGATTTACAATTTACTGTTGCTTGTTTTAGCTTATTGGTTACCTACCTACCTCTGTATTTAATTCAATGTTCCCAGTGTTCAGCTTTGAATAAAAATTCTATTGACTTGATATGAAAAGATTCAGTTGTTCATTTACATTGCCTGCTGAGGTTTTAATAAATGATTTACCAAATGATTTACCAAATGATTTAAAAGGGCGGCACGGTGGTGTAGTGGTTAGCGCTGTCGCCTCACAGCAAGAAGGTCCTGGGTTCGAGCCCCGGGGCCGGCGAGGGCCTTTCTGTGTGGAGTTTGCATGTTCTCCCCGTGTCCGCGTGGGTTTCCTCCGGGTGCTCCGGTTTCCCCCACAGTCCAAAGACATGCAGGTTAGGTTAACTGGTGACTCTAAATTGACCGTAGGTGTGAATGGTTGTCTGTGTCTATGTGTCAGCCCTGTGATGACCTGGCGACTTGTCCAGGATGTACCCTGCCTTTCGCCCGTAGTCAGCTGGGATAGGCTCCAGCTTGCCTGCGACCCTGTAGAAGGATAAAGCGGTTAGAGATAATGAGATGAATGAGATGATTTAAAAGGAGCCTACCATGACTATGAAGTTGCACTTCAAATTTGTCATCTGCATTTCACCCTAATATGGAGAATGTGGTAGGTATGTCAGCCAGGAGACTGACTAAATATGACACGACATCCACACTGTGCATGTTTTACAGTAAAATACCAGTGTATTATGTTTTTTACAACAATAAAAATGGTACACAGTGTGTACTACACACTTTATCAGCACAAAATACTGTATGTCTGGTAAATGAACAAGGTCCACAGACCTACGTTGTATGCAAACCCTCCTAAAAGCAAACCAGTTTCCCACCGACGGACCGACCGATGGGTCGACACGCGACTAAAAATTTCACCATCCCCCCTGGTTTGATTTTACAACTCTACCACTGATAGTAATAATAAATAATGATAACAATAACAACATGGCATTCATTTTGTCGCTTTCAACATATTGTGTCAGACCAACTTTGCTTTTTATTAGAGGACATGAATCAGTGTATCATTTGTTCTTTCTATTTTCAAATGGCAATCAAAAATCAAAAAATGAAAAAGTGACTGGTTATTTTGTTATTTGTTTTTATTTTAACACAAAAAAATGAAAAAATGACTGGTTTTTCATTTTTTTATATGAGCCTAAAATTGAAATGAAAAACAATTTTTTTTTTCATTTTTTGATTGCCAATTAAAAATGGAAAGAACGAATGATACACAATCCGTGTATCATTCGTTCTTTCTTTTTTTCAGTAATACGCAATGACTCGGCCAGGCCCTTTCTTTAGTGTAATAAGAGACAATAGAGAGGTTCATGCCATTTGTCTATTTTTATTAACCTGTACAGTGTAATCACAAAACAGTATCGTATTTGAACCGACAAGAGACAGTTACCGTATCATTTCCCACTATGCCCTCCTTTGTTCCTAATAACCAGATTTATCACATTTAATTATTAACAATTATAATAATAATAAATCAATATAAAACCCCGACATCTACAGAAGATTTTCAACAAATAGGGGGCAGGGAAGCTCGCACACAGCAGCGAGTGATCTGTGATGAGATGATTTTGAGAAGCAAAAAAAAAAAAAAACGCTCAACACCAGCAAATGTGGATTAAAGCAGAAAATTGCGTTAGGTAAAATAATTTTAGAAATTTTGGAAATCATTACATTCTTGTTTTTTCAATAAAAATAATATTTTTTAACTTTATAATGCTTAGTTACGTGCCAGGGCTCTGTCAGTCATTGATAGCCCAACTAATCACAGCGCTGTGGTTCTTTTCCTGATCCTTGGCATTGTGTTTTTTCTTTCTTTGTTGATAATGTGTTACCGTATGTGAAAAGGCCCACTTCTGCTGCATGCCCCCTCCTCTCTGCAAAAATTGTGTATTCCTCTCAAGGTGCTAACTGTCTCCATTGTATTGTGAACAGCCACTCCACCCCCCACTGAGGTTGCTATTCATGAATGGTAATTTGGTTTTAGGTTACACCCTAATTTCAGTGACAATTTACTCTGCCAAGCTTACAATGTCAGAGGACAGAGGACTGAGGCCCTGTCCACACAGCAACGGATTCAGGTGACTCCGATACAATTGCTTATCATTTAGGCCTGGCGTCCACATGGCACCGGCATTTTGGGTGCCCAAAAAGCAATCTTTTTGAGAACGGGTTCCAGAGTGGAAAGATCTGGCAACGTTGCCATTGTGAAGTCATCTGGATAAGTAGAACGGATTTGTTTATGATGACGTCACAGCCACATGACCAGCCACATGACCACATGACCAGCCACATGACTCTCGCGTACCTCATTCATAACAACAACAATGGCGGCCCCCATAGTAGTAGTATTTTCAGTGCTGCAGATGCTGCTAAGTTTATTCGCATTATTGAGACAAAATTTAGAGGAGTTGCAGTGACTAGGCGAGCGGCGGAGACGCTTACACAGCCACACGCGTCAGATTCTTTTAAACCCACCACGGCGTGTAACTAGACGGGCCAAAAGAAGAAGATTTTGGGTGAGACCGGGAAGAACCAGTAGCTGGTGGGACAACTTCGTGAATGGTGTTATCATGGACGCAGAGTGGAGAGAGAACTTTCGGATGTCCAGAGCTTCACTTGTGTCCCTGAGCAAAGAACTTCGTCCTCATATTGAAGGCCAAACAACCAACATGAGAGAAGCGATTGGACCGTTAAAGAAGTGTTAGGGTTTTGCTGGGATTCGAACCTGGTTCGTTGGTGTGATAATCCAGCAAACCCCCACTAGGCCACCAGGGGGATGACTCAGATGCAGAGGCGTGAGGCGGAAGTAGAAAAAGTATCAAAAGGTTTATTTATACTATATACACTATATACAGGGCAAAACAAAAAAACAAAAACAAAGAGTATAATCCAATACTGGGAAGACAAAGGGAAAAATAAAATATCAAAAGTTCAAAGTCCAAAAAGGAAAAGGCAAAAATGCAAAAGCTCAGAAGATCACAAAAATAAAAATATCCAAAAGGTACAAAACAAAAGCCAAAAAACCAGAAAAGCAAAGTGCAAAACGAAGAACACGGTACAGAGGAAACTGGAGATAAACATAACAACATAAAGACTCCGTGACAAGAGGACTGAACTCAGGGGTATAAATACACAAACTAATTAAGGACACAGGTGAAGATAATTAGGACTAAACAGGCAATTAACAAAAACACAAAACACAGGAACAGTGGCGGCCTCTAGAGGCCAAAATAAACATGACACGAAAAGGAAATAACAGCGGCCTCTAGAGGCCAAAACAGTCCAAGTCCTTACAGGACCCCCCCCTCTAGGAGCGTCTCCTGACGTTCCCAGGGCGATCCGGATGGGCCGAATGGAAGTCCCAACACAGTTCTTTATCTAGGACATCCCGAGCAGGAACCCAGCAGCGCTCCTCAGGACCATAGCCCTCCCAGTCCACCAGATATTGCAAGCCGCCGCGGACCCGGCAGGAGTCAAGCAGGCGATGCACAGTGAACACAGTCTGCCCCTGGAAGATGCGGGGGGGTGGGGGGTTCCTAGGGGCAGGGGCATACGTAGACGTCAGTACGGGCCGCAACAGGGAAACATGGAAAGTGGGGTTGATCCTCAGAGTCCGGGGCAACTGGAGCCGGTAGGAGACAGGGTTCACCCTGTGCACCACCTTGAAGGGGCCAATGTAGCGAGGAGCAAGCTTGCGGTTCTCCACCCGCAGCGGAAGGTCCTTAGTGGACAGCCAAACCCGCTGCCCAGGGCGGAAAGTGTGTGCAGGTCTTCTATGGTGGTTGCACTGAGTCTGGTTGGTTCTGGAGGTCTGTATGAGGGTCTTCCTGACCTTGCTCCAGGTCTTGCGACACCGTCTCACATATTGGTTGACCGAGGGCACCCCCGCGTCCTCCTCCTGGTCCGGGAACAGAGGTGGCTGGAACCCGAATTGGCACTGGAATGGCGACAGCTTGGTGGCCGATGACTGCAGGGTGTTGTGGGCGTACTCTGCCCATGGCAGCCAGGTGCTCCACGATGTCGGGTTATCCATAGCCAGGCCTCGCAGGGTGGTTTCCAGGTCCTGGTTGAGCCTCTCCGTCTGACCATTGGACTGTGGGTGAAACCCAGAGGAGAGGCTGGCAGTGGCTCTGATGACCTTGCAGAATCCGTGCCACACTCGGGAGGAGAACTGGGGCCCTCGGTCTGAGACGATGTCCTGTGGAAGACCAAAGACTCGGAAGACATGATTAAACAAAAGTTTCGCTGTTTCAAGAGCAGAGGGGAGTTTGCACAGTGGTATGAAGCGGCAGGCCTTGGAGAATCTGTCAACAATGACCAAAATGACCATGTTACCTTGTGACTCAGGGAGACCCGTGATGAAGTCGACTGCCACGTGGGACCAGGGACGCCGGGGAATGGTCAGAGGATGCAGGAGACCCTGGGGAAGCTGTCGTGGGTTCTTGGTTCTGGTGCAAACCTCACAGGACAGGACAAATGACCTTACTTCCTGCTCCATGTTAGGCCACCAGAAGCGTCTTTTCAGGAAGACCAGGGTCCTCCGAGCTCCCGGGTGGGCGGTGAGAGGGGAAGAGTGACCCCACTGGAGAACCTTGGCCCGGGCTTGATGTGGGACGTACAAGAGGCCCGGTGGCCCCGTCCCAGGACCGGGGTCCTGGCGTTGGGCTCGTCGGACAGCCTCCTCAATACCCCAGCGGACAGGGGCCACAATCCGGGACACAGGGATAATAGGCCCGACTTCATTCTCCCTGTTAGTGGCAGAGAACAGCCTGGACAGTGCGTCAGGTTTGGTGTTCTTGGAGCCGGGGCGGTACGAGAGGGTGAAGTCAAACTGACTGAAAAACAGGGCCCACCTAGCCTGTCGAGGGTTAAGTCTCTTGGCTTGCTGGAGGTACTCCAGGTTCTTGTGGGCAGTCCAAACCAGGAATGGATGTTGCGCTCCCTCCAGCCAGTGCCTCCACTCCTCAAGGGCCAGTTTGACCGCTAGTAGTTCTCGATCCCCCACATCGTACCGGGACTCCGCAGGACTCAGGCGGTGGGAGAAGTAAGCGCAGGGGTGCAGCTTTCCTTCCGAACGTTGAGAGAGCACCGCGCCGACACCACTGTCCGAGGCGTCCACCTCCACGATGAATGGTTGGGAGGTGTCCAGGAGGACCAGAATGGGTGCCATGCAGAAGCGGTCCTTGAGGTCTCTGAACGCCTTTTCCGCCTGAGGAGACCAGACATAAGATCCACCTGTCCCTTTGGTGAGGTCTGACATTGGTGCTGCCACAGAACTGAAGTTCCTGATGAACTTGCGGTAGAAGTTAGTGAATCCTAAGAACCGCTGAACCTCCTTAACGGACTTGGGAGTAGGCCAATCCCGGACGGCCAGGGTCTTGGCAGGGTCCATTTGGAGTTGGCCTGTCCGTACAATAAATCCCAGAAAGGAGACCTCGGGAACATGAAATTCGCATTTCTGGGCCTTGGCGAACAGATTGTTCTGTAGCAGCCTCTGGAGAACCTGGCGGACATGGTGGCGGTGCTCCTGCATGGTCTTGGAGAAGATAAGGATGTCATCGAGGTAGACAAAAACGTACAGGTTAATCATGTCCCTTAAGACGTCGTTGATTAGGGCCTGAAAAACAGCTGGTGCGTTGGTGAGTCCGAAGGGCATCACCTGGTATTCGTAGTGCCCAGACGGGGTGTTAAAGGCAGTCTTCCACTCGTCTCCCTGTCGGATACGGATGAGGTGGTATGCGTTCCGTAGGTCCAACATGGTGAAGACGGTGGCGCCTTGGAGCAGGTCGAAAGCAGTGGACATCAGCGGAAGGGGATATCAGTTGCGCACAGTGATCTTGTTCAGGCCCCTGTAGTCAATACATGGTCGGAGACCCCCATCCTTCTTGCCGACAAAGAAGAAGCCGGCACCAGCAGGTGAGGTGGAGGGTCGAATGAACCCAGAGACCAGGGCATCTTTGAGGTATTCCTCCATGGCCTTGCGTTCTGGCTGAGAGAGGGAAAACAGTCTGCCACGAGGAGGGGTAGTCCCAGGGAGCAAGTCGATGGCACAGTCGTAGGCCCGGTGCGGAGGAAGAACGGCGGCCCTGCTCTTGCTGAATACCTCCTTGAGATCCCAGTACTCTGTGGGAACTTGAGATAACTCGGTGAGATCAGGGGGCTCGGCAGGAGACACAGGAGAGCTAGAGAGCAGACAAGAGGCATGGCCCCATTCCACAACCTGGCTTGTTACCCAGTCTATGCGAGGGTTGTGGCGAGTAAGCCAAGGAAGGCCTAGAATAACTGGGAACTCAGGTGAAGGAATCAGGTGCAGGGATATTTCTTCCTTGTGACCTTGAGACTGGAGGAAGACTGGAGAAGTAACTTGGGTGACTCTTCCATCACCTAACGCTTGGCCATCGAGGGCAGACACAGACAGTGGGACTTCAAGAGGTGCAGTCGGAACATTGATAGTTTGGGCGAAGTGAATATCCATAAAGTTCCCAGCCGCCCCTGAGTCTAACAGAGTCTAAGTGGACAGACTCACCCCAGGAGATGGAGACCGGGATGTAGATTCCTTGGCCAGGGAGTCCGGGAGAGAGGGTAGGCCGTTGAAGCAGCCTCTGCTGAGTCGGTCATGACGGAGTCTTTCTGTTAGGGTTTTGCTGGGATTCGAACCTGGTTCGTTGGTGTGATAATCCAGCAAACCCCCACTAGGCCACCAGGGGGATGACTCAGATGCAGAGGCGTGAGGCGGAAGTAGAAAAAGTATCAAAAGGTTTATTTATACTATATACACTATATACAGGGCAAAACAAAAAAACAAAAACAAAGAGTATAATCCAATACCGGGAAGACAAAGGGAAAAATAAAATATCAAAAGTTCAAAGTCCAAAAAGGAAAAGGCAAAAATGCAAAAGCTCAGAAGATCACAAAAATAAAAATATCCAAAGGTACAAAACAAAAGCCAAAAAACCAGAAAAGCAAAGTGCAAAACAAAGAACACGGTACAGAGGAAACTGGAGATAAACATAACAGCATAAAGACTCCGTGACAAGAGGACTGAACTCAGGGGTATAAATACACAAACTAATTAAGGACACAGGTGAAGATAATTAGGACTAAACAGGCAATTAACAAAAACACAAAACACAGGAACAGTGGCGGCCTCTAGAGGCCAAAATAAACATGACACGAAAAGGAAATAACAGCGGCCTCTAGAGGCCAAAACAGTCCAAGTCCTAACAAGAAGGTCGCTTGCACGCTGTACTACCTGAGCGACGAGGGAAGGCTACGGAAGATGGCTAACTCCTTCGGCCTGTCGCAGCAGGCTGTCTCTGTCATCGTGAGGCAGACATGCAAAGCCATCGCTCTCCACCTCGGTCCGAAATATATCAAGCTGCCCTTCACAGAACCCGAGGCAGAGGAGCTTGTGTCTGGCTTTCACCGTGTACATGGCATGCCACAGTGTTTGGGAGCAGTCGATGGGACCCACATTGAAATCAAGCAGCCATCATCCCACGCCATGGACTACATCAACAGAAAGGGTAAACATTTGTTAAATGTACAAGCAGTGTCTGACTACAAGTACAGATTTATGGATGTAGTTATAAAGTGGCCTGGCAGTACGCACGATGCGTGAGTGTTTGCTAATTCAAAGATCAGTGCCTACTTTAAAACTGGCAAGATTCCAGCATTGAAAAAGCGGATAGTGGATGATGAGGAACCCATCCCCATATTTCTCCTGGGTGACCCAGCCTATCCACTACTACCTTTCCTGATGAAGGAATATTCAAACAGTGGCTCCACACCACAAGAGCAGTACTTTGGGTTATGTTTGTGTAGGGCACGCATGGTCATTGAGTGCGCTTTTGGTCGGCTTAAGGCCAGATTTGCATCCCTGAGAAGAGCAATGGACATAAACCTCAGTGACTTGCCCTATGTAATTTATGCCTGCTTTGCTCTCCACAACTACTGTGAAGAAAACAGTGAGACCATGGACGAACACTGTGTGGAGAGTGCTGTACAATGTGACCAGGAAGTACAGCCTTCCACACAAAGCAACAGTTACCTGACTGACTGTAATGAGACAGAGGGGAGAAGGGTCAGAAGAGTGATTACAAAGTTCCTTGACCCTTGAACAGTTTTTTTTGTATGTACCACTGTAACTTCTGTTCACTGCTTTTTTAATGAACCAATCACTTTTTCTATATAGAATTTTTTTAGTGTGGATTTATTTAGTATACTGTGGATATTTAGTAAACTGTGCGGGTGTTGTACATATGACTGTAATGAGACAGAGGGGAGAAGGGTCAGAAGAGTGATTACAAAGTTCCTTGACCCTTGAACAGTTTTGTATGTACCACTGTAACTTCTGTTCACTGCTTTTTTAATGAACCAATCACTTTTTGTATATAGAATTCTTTAGTGTGGATTTATTTAGTATACTGTGGATATTTAGTAAACTTTGCAGGTGTTGTACATATATAGACAAGTGACTCAAACCATTTCTTGCCTGCTTTCTATTGGATAAGAATATTGTGAAATTGTTTACACATCAACCTGACTTACCTGCCAGACAGACAATTTACACCTGCTTTGATAAACAGAAAGTACAGCCTTCCACAAAAAGCAACAGTTACCTGACTATAATGGAGGCAGAGGGAAAAAGAGTCAGAGGACCCTTCAACAGACTGTAATAACCACTGCATTGCATTCACTTTTGTATTCTGCTTCTCTTTTAAATAAACAAGTAACTGAACCATTTCTTGAATTTCTTTTTTATTGGATAAGACTGATTTTCAAAATGATCACACAATTTAAAAAGTTATATGAATTAAATAAAAATGCTTTAAGAAATGTTCACACAATTTAAAAAGTAATATGAATTAAATAAAAATTCTAAGAAATGTTCACACACAATTTAAAGTTATAATGAATAAAATAATGCTTTAAGAAATGTTCACACACAATTTAAAAAAGTAATATGAATTAAATTAAAATTCTAAGAAATGTTCACACACAATTTAAAGTTATAATGAATAAAATAATGCTTTAAGAAATGTTCACACACAATTTAAAAAAGTAATATGAATTAAATAAAAATGGTTTAAGAAATGTTCACACAATAAGAAAAAAAAAGTTATAAAACTATGCACACTAATAAAACTACATAACAAAAAATTAAACTAGCAGGCACAATGAGGCACTTTATGTGTCCACGTCATCCTCTTGCAGCAGTGCCCTTCTGTACGAGAAACCTGGAGCAGTGCGTGTACGTTGAGCGCTGTGTGATGGGGTGGTGTGTAATGGTGTGTATGCATCTGCATGATGATGCAGTGTGTGCAGGTATGGTGGTGCTGCATGGTGTGCTGGCATGTATGGCCTATACAGGTGTGGAGCAGGGGCTTGTGGCTGTTGCTGGAGCAAAAGTGTCTGTAGCATTTCAAACCCATTCTTTATAGTGTTCGTGATGAGTTCAATGTTGTTGTTTGTCCGCTCCAGGTTCTCATTGGCACGCTTCTCCGACTCCTCCATGAGCTGCAGCATTCTCCTCTTAATCTGGAGATCCTCCTGCACAGCTCCATCCATTGGGGCCTTCCTCCTCAGCCTGTCCCCTCTGTGGCTTTCTAGTTTTGCCTTAAAAAACAAAAAGTTTATACATTTTAGAATGCATCACCAGTAGCAAACACTCCACAACACCACCCTAAAGCAGTTTGTATTTTTAAGCCCTGAAGAAGGCCTGGGGTGAGGCCGAAACATGTTGGCTTTTTAAAAGTTAAAAATGAACTACCTATACTGAGTAAAAGCTTTTTATGGAAGAACAGTGCCTTGGCCGTCCTTTATCCACTTGCAACACCCTAAAGCAACATGAGCATACCGAACGTTACACCGTGCCAGCTTTGAAGTAGCATAACATATAACTCACAGCAAGTAGGCCTTCAAGATTGAAATCATGAAACCATGTGCTTGCTTACCTGAAGCAAATTTCTCCGCCGGTTGACCTCTGTAGCAGACGGATTGGACACGGTGGAAGCCAAAGAAACCTCTGGCTCGACAGACGACCAGGGAGAATCAGATGTCGAGGAGGAGGAGGCCGAATCTTCCACCAATCTTTCCACCAAATCAGCACTCTCGATGCCCGATGGGATGCTGTCGGTTCCAGGCGAACCACCCCAGATCTCTTCGCATAATTCAAAGCAAACAAAAACCACACGTCCGTGGCCACTCCGACGCCCAGAGTCGACGGCATGCCGGTATTTGTTTCTAATACCCTTCAGCTTTCCAGCAATCTGGGCCTTTGAGATGCTGCTGGGGTCGTGAGGAAAGTCCTTACCGGCAGCCTTTTCCCCGGTGGTGTATTGCTGCCGAAAGGCGAGCATAATATTGCCATACTTGGCCTGGCATGTTTCCCAGTCCACATTCTCCTGATATTTTGCGGTTTTGTAATTCAGAGTCACTCGCAGGAGTAACTCCACCTCGTTATCAGTCCAAACAAGAGGGTTGTTTTTTTCCAGCGTGGTCACAGCCATTTTCTTCTTGTTGTTGTGTAAAGGGAAGAAGAAGGGGTTTGTGCGCATGCATCCGTGCCAAGATTTTTTTCTTGTATTTTTCTGGTGTCTTCGATGGGACCGTTACAGCGCACGTAGTGGTGTGGCATGTGTATTGCATCGTTTTCAGCAAGCGTTGCGTTGCCATATGGACCTGATATTCTACTGATCATTGCCCATTTGGAGGCGATATTTTTTTAAATAACATCACGTTGCCGTTGTCATGTGGATGTGGCCTGAGTGCCCCAAAAAACACAATTTCAGCTTGGAAAAACTACAGACGGTATAACTTCAGGAAGAAAATAAACATTTCTTTCACACTAAGAAAAGCAGACTCACTACACATGGAGGCTATACAAAGCACAGAAATGTAGCATAGAGTTGTCCCATCTAGTAGTTTCCACATTCCCATGGTGAGTCTTTCCTACGGTACATTTGCCACAGGTGTATTTGTGGCAGCGTACACAAAGTTCAGTGCTTCTGTTATTATTGCAGGGTGCACTGTCCTTCCCAAGCCCCATCCTCAATGCTCCACAAGTGCCTGGTCAGCACCCCCATGTTATATTTGGGTTATTATTCCATTATTATTTGAGGCTAGGTTTTGGGCTAGGGGTTGGGTTAGGGGTGAGCTCAGGTTGGGGTTAGAGCCAGGATTTGGGGTTAGGGTTAGAACTGATCCTTCTTGGTTGCCTTGGTTGTGATGAAGTCTGGTTAGGGTTAGAAACAAAGAGGCTATTTCTCAGGTAACACAATAATTAGGCTTCTTTACACAACAATGGGAGGCAGGTAATGGTACGTTAGACTTATTCACAAATTTGGGGGGGATTTCATTGCAGACTAAAGTCTGCACTTTGGGCCTTCTAGTGTTAAAAATATGCTGTTAACTCAAAACACTTCTTATTCATTGCAAAATGTTTATTTCAGCGCTGTATACAGGTATTGAGCACACAATGTGACCGCTTTTATGCGGTAGCCTAATAATAATAGAACAACCCGAAAATTGCAGGGTAACCCCAGACCTGCGCAAGTGATGTGCTACTGGCAAAAGAGCCAGCGACGTATGAAAAAACCCACACCTTGGACCAAATACATATTATTTTTGGCACGCTGCTCCACCAGTCTGTAATGGTATTTTTCATATGATTACATTACGGTGTAAATGTGGTCTTGAGAAACAAAAACGTTTGCAGACCTTTTGTTAAAATTGCTAAAAGTGATGTTGTAATATTAATATGTAATAAAAAAAATAATAGTAATATCAGACATGGCGGCACAGTGGTTAGCACTATCGCCTCACAGCAAGAAGGTCCTGGGTTCGAGCCCAGCAGCCAATGAGGGCCTTTCTGTGTGGAGTTTGCCTGTTCTCCCTGTGTCCGCGTGGGTTTCCTTCGGGTGCTCTGGTTTCCCCCACACTCCAAAAACATGCAGGTTAGGTTAACTGGTGACTCTAAATTGACCATGAGTGTGAATGGTTGTCTGTGTCTATGTGTCAGCCCTGTGATGACCTGGCGACTTGTCCAGGGTGTACCCTGCCTTTCGCCCGTAGTCAGCTGGGATAGGCTCCAGCTTGCCTGCGACCCTGTAGAACAGGATAAAGCGGCTAGAGATAATGAGATGAGATATCAGACATTATGATCTTAGAAAACGCTTTAGTGACGAACAGTTACAGACAGTAATATGCCGTGATATTATCTCATCTCATTCTCATTATCTCTAGCCGCTTTATCCTTCTACAGGGTCGCAGGCAAGCTGGAGCCTATCCCAGCTGACTACGGGCGAAAGGCGGGGTACACCCTGGACAAGTCGCCAGGTCATCGCAGGGCTGACACATAGACACAGACAACCATTCACACTCACATTCACACCTACGGTCAATTTAGAGTCACCAGTTAACCTGCATGTCTTTGGACTGTGGGGGAAACCGGAGCACCCGGAGGAAACCCACGCGGACACGGGGAGAACATGCAAACTCCACACAGAAAGGCCCTCGCCGGCCCCGGGGCTCGAACCCAGGACCTTCTTGCTGTGAGGCGACAGCGCTAACCACTACACCACCGTGCCGCCCCCGTGATATGATATTATATTATAAAATATTATTTTTCATTATAGGCTATATATTAAATTATCTATTAAATTTATCTTCTAAAATAACAGACTGTACTCATATCACAACCGGTTTATTTCACCATTGGAGATCAGATCACAGAAGACATGCGTTACATGACTCATTTTAAGGATTTAAGTAGGCTATTTAAAAGGAATACCAGCAGGACTTTGTGGCTCAGGTGTATAAGGTGCCACACCATAAATCCGGGGACCCGGGTTCGATTCCGGCCTGCAGTTGTTTTACGAGCCCTCCCTGTTTTTCTCCTACTCATTTCTACACTGTTCTAAATGAGTTTGGATGTCTGTAAACCAATCAGGATGCTTTTTGTCGAGCATGCGCTACATGAACAGGCACACACAGGCTCCCTCGCGCACTCCGTCATATGCGCAATGCAGGCATTAATGTTTCGTGTGCACGCTCTTGCTCACTTGCTCTAGAATCCGGGAGATATTCTCCAATTTACGGGCATCAGGGAGCCACTATCAATATGCGGGAGACTCCCGGAACTTCCGGGAGACTTGGGATGTCTGCACTCATGGATTAAAGCAAAAAAAAAAAATCATCTGACTGAAAAAAAAGCTCCATGTCGTTGGCCCCTACCACATCAGCGATGCGTCAAATTTTAAACGCCGTGTTGTCCATTATCCCCTCGGCCCCTACTTATAGTACATTTACATAATTTTAACAATGACTAAAGCTAAGGCAAGACTTTACCATTGTCATTACTGGCTATAAATGATGAAACATCAAGTTTTCAGTGCAAAGTGCAAATTTATTTCAACAATACTTTAGTAATGCACAACAGTGGTTAAGAGAAAAGTGCAAGTGCAGTCAAACTTTAACCATGCTTTCAAAAGAGTGGAACAGAAAGAACTTGCAAGAAAAGTAAAGTCCACTTTTTCTGCTTTTTCGCAGTGAAGCCAAAGGCATCTAGTTTCTTGCCATTGCTTCCATAGACTTTTTTTATGGCAAACTACACAAAAGCACACACCTGCCATTTTCATCTTTTTGCACCATGAACTAAATGGCTTGCCATTATCGCCCATTTCATTTAGCCAAGCCCATCTCCACTTATTCTTTACTGTTTTGTCGATGTCTGACACATCTGTGCCTTCATTTAAAAGAAGCGCGTCCATGCTGGCAAAACCGAAAGTAATTTGACGCGCTCTAGTGATGGAAATCGAAGGGCCTGTCTGGTGGCCTTATACGCAGTACTCAAGTTGAGGGGGGATGTGGGGGGAGGCATCCCCCTTCTGAAATAAAAATCTTAAATCATTCCCCTTATAAAATGGCCATCCCCCCATCACATCCCTTGTGCCATTTTACCGATTAATGTGGAAATTAGCCTACTATTATTTTAACAAATATTACTACCATTTCAACATTAGAGGCTTTGCGCAGTGATAGCCTACATGTAGCCGGATAAAAAAGATGCATGTTTATTTATTCGGTTGCACCTCTCATTCACACCTATACGGAGGTTTCAGTCACTGAAAAGAGCTACTTTCACAAACTCTGGGCAGAGTGGAGATTTCTGAAAACTCCATCTTCAGACACGTGTGTAAATCGGGAAAACGAAGCAACAGTGGGCGAGAGGGCGCGCGCGAATATAATGAGTCAGAGGTTTGAATCTTTCACCGAATGCCAATTGTCCCGGTTCTTCATGAAATCGCATGCGCACGCACAAATTCATTAGGTTAACTTTCAAATAACTGTTCTTGTGCACTTGCGACACCGGAGCCACTTTCCTGAATTTTGAGCTTCGGAGTATTCGCTTCTTTATCTATTTAATCAATGAATTTATTTGTCACATACATTAAATTACTAATGTAAAACATTAGTAGCCTATTTAAGCAATCGCTGTTTTCTCCACTGTTTTCCGACCTTTTGTGTTTAGTGAATGAGACACTTCATTACACTCCACTGACCGACTTCCAATTCCGGACTTTTTTGAAAATGTAAAATATCGGCCTACGAGATGTTTTTTTGGGACTTAATTCGCGTTGGTCCTTCACTATTAATTTTTGAGATTGACGAGGCACTAAATACTGTGGAATTATTTTCTCCTTACTATGAAGTTTGTCATCTTAAACAAGTATCGGGAAATCTTGCAGCCTGACTCCGCAGCCTCCAATGTTTAAGCAAACTGCTGAAACCATAATGTTTAAAGATTAAAATGTAGGCTAATCAAACCAAAGAAAAACACAGCCTTTCCAGGATGTTGTCTGCCGAAGCCTGTTTAACCTACAAAAGGCTTAATAGCAAAGGTCTTGCTGCGGCTTCAACTTTTCACCTGATCACTTTTCAGTAGGCAAATATCATTATTACTACTACTACAAAAGGCCTAGTATTGAGACAAGTAGTTGCCTAGTAGTAGGACAGCCAAATAGTTTCATCAGTGGCCTACGCCGAGCCTCTCTGTGACTAGACAGTAGCGGAGGCTGTATTTATTTATTTATTTATTTATGCCTATCCATGCTGCACTAGACAGTGTTTATGTAGCGAGCATGCGCACTTCAATCAATCAATCTATCTTTTATTTCAATTATATATAAACATATTCAAACTCGCTGTATGAGCGCATTAAAATCTTATGGCTTTTTAACTCCCGGTGAAAGTCCTCTGGGTTGAATTAACTAACTGAAATCAGCTGTTCTCAGCATTTGATAAACCTGCTTTGTGAAACGGACAATCACTGCTCCTCCCCGTGGAAAAATGAGGGATAGCAGCTGGTTTTCACACAAGCTAATTAGGGGCGTCACCAGTCAGGACTGCATTGACTACGTCATTGTGGGGGATAAATTATCTGCACGGACCAATCGGCAGACAGTCACGAACCAGTCAGGGGACGGCCAAGGGCCTGCTGAGGGCCAGTCACGGAAACGTGGAACAAATTCAATGGCTGCCACTTTACCTGGCATTTTAAGCAGGATTTACGTAAGATTAATGAACTGATTGTCCCTGTTGCACCCATTGTACCTGAAATTTCCTCTGTAATGTCACAAGTTCCTGCTCATCATTGCTGTTTTTCCGTTATTGATCTCTGTTCTGCCTTTTTCAGTGTTCCTGTTGAAGAGCAGACACAGCCTTTGTTTGCCTTCACGCACAGGGGGAGACAGTATACGTGGACACATTTGCCTCAAGGTTTCATTGACTCTCCTGCTGTTTTCTCAGCCATAGTTCATGACGCACTCTGTGACCTCTCCCTCCCCCAGGGCTCTGTGGTCCTGCAGTATGCAGACGATCTTCTGGTATCTGCTGAGTCACCAGAAATCTGCCAAGACGCTTCCTTACGCCTGCTCCAACATCTGGCACACAAGGGCTTTAAGGTTTCCAGGACCAAGCTGCAATATTGCATGGACACTGTTAAGTATTTGAGGTTTGAACTTTCACAAGGTTGTCGTAAGCTGTCATCTGACCGGATGTGGGTGATTCTAGACACAAAGTGCCCTGCAACTAAACATGCACTGATGGCTTTCCTGGGTCTTATCAATTACTGCAGACAATGGATCCCTGACCGCTCTTTATATGACAAGATTCTCCGTTCTGCAATCTCTCATCACGATCCACTGCAACACCCTTTGACCTGGACTGACGCTATGGTGGACACTTATCACTCCCTCAAAAGTGCTCTTTGTTCCGCCCCGGCCCTGGGTTTACCTGATTACTCCAAGCCCTTCCATCTCTATGCCTGTGAACACCAAGGCACAGTCTCTGCGGTGTTGGCCCAGGAGCATGGGGGGGATGCGTCCTTGTGCGTTTTTACCTAAAATATTAGACACTGTTGCTCAAGGCTTACCTGCGTGTCTAAGGGCTGTCGCCGCATGTGCTCTGATGGTTTTAGATGCGGAAAAATTGGTTTTGTCTCACTCACTGATCTTGCACTCGTCACATCAAGTTAAACAGGTGTTGCAAAATTTACAGACCCAACATATGACTGCACAGCGCTGCTCCAGATACGAAACCATTCTCTGTTCTACTAACAATCTCGAAATTTGTGCCACATCCTCTTTCGATACTGTAGGTCATGCTCTCGCATGCCTCTTCAATTCTCAGGATGACACTAGACATTGATCATGATTGTCTGTCTGAAATCGTACATACTACAAGTATCAGGTCCGATCTCTCCTCCAGCCCTCTAGGGATGGAGGAAGTACTTTTTGTTGATGGCTCTTTTTCTAAACCCTCAGACGGTGTTTTCCTCTGTGGTTACTCTGTGTGCTCACTGCCTGATATTGTGCATGAGGCATACGCTCTTCCTTTCTCCTCGGCTCAGGCAGCTAAGTTGTATGCTCTCACGCATGCCTGTATTTTGTTTCAGGGCAAGGATGTCACAATCTACACAGACTCTCATTACACCTTTGGTGTGGCTCATGATTTTGGGAAGATTTGGCAGTCTTGAGGCTTCCACACCACTGATGGGAAGCCCATTTCTCACTCTACCTTAGTACAAAATCTCATTGATTCTTGTCATCTCCATAGGTCACTCGCCATAGTTAAAACTAAGGCGCATGCCTCGGGAAACACACCTGAAATCATGGGTAATTCTCTTGCCGATCATATTGCAAAACTTGCTGCTGCCTCTGGTGTCATGTCTCCTGGTCTAGATCCTTCGCCATGTAATACCTCTTGCCTTGCCAGCGCGCTGATTCCTGACTTAGATCTTTTTTCTTTACAGGCTTCAGCCTCTCCAAATGACTCTGCCTTTTGGCAGTTACAAGGCGCTTATGTTGCCTCTGATGGCCTATGGTACAGTCAGGATGGCCGCCTTTGTCTTCCATCTCATTGCCTTCCCTTCCTCGTGCGCGAATTTCACGGCATGACACATCGCGCACGAAGGGGGGTGAAGGGGGACATGAACAAACTTTTTTGTATAGCCAATTTAAACAGCTCGGTGGACTCAATTCTCGAGAGATGTCTCATCTGTGCACAAAATAATCCCTCTAAAGCAGGTGCGGAACACAAGTGTTTACCCATACCTACGTCTCCATTCCTAGAATGGCAAATTGACTTCACACACATGCCTCCCTGCGGACCGTTTAAATATCTCCTGGTGATTGTGGACAAATTCTCTAAATGGGTAGAAGCCTTTCCCTGTTCTTGAGAAAACATGAAGGTAGTTACTTGTATTCTGGCAAAAGAAATAATACCTTGTTATGGGGTTCCAGATGCCATAGACTCAGACAAAAGTACCCCTTTTACCTCGAAAGTCACACAAAACCTTTGCAAGTATCTCTCACTAAACTGGCATTTTCACATTCCGTACCACCCTCAAACCTCTGGTATCATAGAACATACTAATCGAACATTGAAAGACAAACTAACTAAGGCCATGCAGGCCACAGGTTCGAAGAATTGGGTAGACTTATTGCAAGCCACTCTGGCTGAAATTCGTATGACACCAAGACCTAGCCTAAGGGGATACTCCCCCTACAAAATTATTTATGGAAGACCTTTCCCTCTCCCCTGGAAGAAGGGAACTCCGTCTCTGGGAACCTCTGATTTGAAAACACATATGGATGAGTATTCTGCAGCCCTTATAGATAAGTTGCATAAAATTTGTACCAAGGTCAATAGTACAATATCGTCTCCACCAGCAGCACCCACACACCCCTTTCACATGGGAGATAAGGTGCTGGTGCGACTTTTTAAACGATTTGGACAATTGGGAGAACCTAGATATAGTGGGCCTGCAGAAATAGTTGCCATTACTCGTACTGCTGTTTTAACTGACCTTTTTCCACAGTGGATCCATGCCACGCAATTGAAGAAGGCCCCATAACAAAGCTGTGTTACAATGACAAGTTTGCTACTAACATTTTCTCTGTGTCCCTCTCTAGTCTCTCTCTCCTCTCTAAACTCTGTACAGGGATCCTGCAGGAGCTGAGGATCTTCCGATCACTTCCTACAAGAAGCCATGAACAAAGAGGGGAAGAGATCTCGCACCCCGTCTGGGACCAATCATCCTCACTACAACCATGAAAGTCCTCATCATGAGCTTCGTGGCCATTCTACTGCTGCTTGGAGCAGGGTTACCCACTCAAGCTGGACCTCGAGACAACACCTTTTGGCAATTCGCTAACTGGACTGCACGAGTGCACACGAATGAAAGTTGTTATGTCTGTCATCTGATGCCGCCTTCTACTATTATTACACGTCCACCTTTGCCTCTATGCTCTGAAGCTCTGTATTATGCGTTCTCGGAGAATCACAATCCAATTTTTACCGTTTGGGGCCCCTTCTGTAATTACTCTCCCCACCCCTCTGTGGCAGCAATGTTAAACCAGACTTCTTCAGTATCTAGCATGGAAACCCCTGCCATTGTCTTACAGGACTCTGTTCTCACTACTCTGCAGGTCGATATGCCCTCTAATTTCATTTTCCCTCACTGTTTTAGAACAAATTACTCTGAAGGAAGTAGCATGTATTTGGGACAAATTAAGAGGTTTCGAGTTTCTCTACGCTCCGGTGAGGTGGGACGAGGGCTGATAGGGCATGCCCGCCCTCTGAGCACCAATACACGTCAAGAAGAGCAAGGATTAACTCAAGCATACATCTAATCCTAATTCTCAATGTAATCACATATATGATCAGAATACCAAGATGGCGGCATAGGTGTTTTCATGTTTGTCTGTGTCTGCGTCCTCCTGTCTATCTGTGTTTGTGCTCTTTACACATTGGCTGGATCATACTAATTGTTGGAATATTGCTTTATCATGAATATTTCTTCACTCTGGTAACAAAACTTTGATAACTGTGGAAATGGAAAGCCATAAACAGCAACACAAGCCTAGGCCTACGCAGTCACGTAGGACTGGCTGCATCAATAACTTGAAACTGTCGGTTTACCTGTTGCTTGCGTTTGTGCTTAACGCACTGTCTATGAGTGCCCTGGGATCTGGTTTTGGTGATGGATTATTTGCATCATCCTTTCGGATTGTCCTCCCAAATTCTGGAACCTTGCTGCTCTCTGATGCATACGGATTTACACCATTCCTTCCTGGATCTTTTACTGAACCCCTGCGTGAGTGTGAACTTCTCAGCTGGGCAGAACTGAGCCAGTTTCAGTCCATCTGCGACAGGCGAGACCGAGGAATCACTCGCACAGCAAGATCAGCAGGTATTTGGATTATCCTTCTCCTGGTTTTATCAGGTAACATACATCCCAACCCAGGTCCAGAACTGACTGAGCTTTCGAACCCTGACGTTTTGAAAAATAGTGGTGGCTTGCATTTTATCCACGTCAATGTTCGCAGTCTGATAAATAAGATTGACACTATTCGTCTGTGGGCTAAAATGACTGAATGTGACATATTCATACTAACAGAGACTTGGCTCAAATCTTCAATCATGAACAATATGATTTACATCGAAGGGTATAATATTTTTAGAATGGACCGTGTCAATAAAGGAGGGGGAGTAATGATATACACGAAGGCATCGCTGGACTGTTGTTTCGTTGAAGCAATTACAAAGCCAAAGTTTTTCGAACTGTGCGCCATCAGGGTAAATCTCCCCAATTGCACTTCCTTGTCTGTGGTTGGATGTTATTGTCCACCTTCGGCTGTAGCTGAAGCAACTACCCTGCTGTCTGACTTTTTGAGTAAGCTGTGCAATGAGTATATAGTTATCAGGGACCTGAATTTGGACTGGCTATCTTCTTCATCAGTGTTAAGGGACATGTGTGATGCATTACAGTTGACACAACTAATAAAGTCACCTACACGCCTCAATCCAAAACGCATGGACAAATCTACCCTCATTGATGTGATTTTGACTAATGCTCCACACAGATTTTCTGCTGCTGGTGTTTTCTGCAATGATGTCAGTGATCACTGTGTGACTGCATGTGTTAGAGATTGCAAAATGGTTAAAACCAAGCCGCGATTTATTTTTAAACGAAATCTTAAACGTTTTAATGAGCAGGCATTTCTTCATAACATCTACCACAGTGACTTGGACAGAGTTAGTTTTATGGATGATGTTGAAATGGCTTGGGATTATTTTAAGGAGTCTTTTATCGCCATAATTGGTAAACATGCTCCATTTAGAAGGTATAGAGTGAGGGGCAGGGACAATCCCTGGTTTACTGACTCAGTTGCAACTGCTATTAGGGAGCGAAATGAAGCATGGGTCAAGGCAAAAAGATACAACAACACTGATGTATATTGGTTAAATTATAGGGTTTTAAGAAATAAATGTACAAGAATAATAAAAAGCACAAAAAGTGAGCATTATATTAATCTCATAAATGAAAACCTCAGTGACCCTAAAAAATTCTGGAAAGCAATTAAATCCTCCTCTGGAGATGTGCCACCCCCCACTATCCCTGAATTTCTAACATCTAGGCAGGGTGTAATTAGGGACAAGCAAAGTATGGTAGATACTTTCAACATGCACTTTATTAATGCTGGAATAGCCACTCAGTCAACTCTTCCAGCAAACACCATAAATAGTGTAACCCCTATCTCAGACTGTACCAATACAAGTCTAAATAGTTTTAATTTTATACCTATATCTGCCTTCGAAGTTCAAAAGGCTCTTTTAGGTTTGGACTGTAGGAAGTCTGCTGGCCCAGACCAGATTGAGCCTTTCTTTCTTAAAATTGCTGCTAACTTGATATCTGGCCCTATCTCCTCCATCTTCAAGCTTAGCCTCCAAAGTGGTTCTATACCAAAGTCATGGAAATCTGCCTTTGTCCTCCCACTTTTAAAAAGTGGAGACCCATCTGTATTGGACAACTATCGCCCAATCTCCAGACTTTCTGTCCTGGCTAAACTGTTTGAGTCCCTTATAAATGAACAGCTTAAAGCTTTTTTAACTGACAACTCTATCTTAAATCCTATGCAGTCTGGGTTCCGGCAAGGTCACAGTACAGTTACAGCTGTAACCTCAGTAACAAATGACGTTGTAAATGTGTTGGATAGCAAGAAGTCGTGTGCTGCAATATTTATTGATTTATCCAAAGCTTTTGACACTGTGGACCATCATCTTCTTATGCAAAGATTGGAAAGTATTGGCTTCAGTTGCTCTGTGCTAAGGTGGTTCTCAAACTACCTGAGTGGCAGAACCCAATGTGTTGCCACTGATAATTTTATATCCTCCTCACAGGAAGTAACAATGGGGGTCCCGCAAGGTTCAGTTTTGGGCCCCATTTTATTTTCCATTTATATAAATAATTTGGGCAGGGAGCTAGAGCAGACAAAGGTTCATCTCTATGCAGATGATACCATTTTGTATGCCTCAGCCTTAACAGTAAGGGAAGCAATTACACAACTTCAGACTGCTTTTAATCAAGTCCAGTCATTTCTCTTAGGGTTGAAGCTGGTATTGAATGCCAAAAAAAACCAATGCTTTTTACAAACTCACGCTCTCCAGTTGACTTCGTTGTGTCAACACAAGATGGCACAATAATTGACAGAGTATCTTCTTACAAGTACCTGGGCATTTGGTTGTATGATAGGATGTCTTTTGGTGTCCATATTGAGAGTCTCTGTATAAAACTGAGACCAAAGCTAGGCTTTTTCTTTAGAATGAAAAAGTGTTTTCCTTACACTGCAAGGAGAAGGTTGGTACAGAGCACGTTCTTATCAGTGCTGGATTATGGTGACATAATTTATATGCACTCCAGTTTATGTTTACTAAAAAAGTTAGATGTATTGTACCACTCAGCCTTGCATTTTATCACAGGTGCATCGGCTAGGACTCACCACTGTACTCTGTATGAAACAGTGCAATGGTCATCTCTTTCTCTCCGGCGAAAAGTCCATGCTTTGATTTTTATTGCGAAAGCACTTATGGGTAAACTACCCCATTATATTTCCAGTTTACTTTTTTATCAAAATAGTGCTTACAGGACTAGGTCATCAGAAAAAAAAATATTACTACACACACCTTTTACAAGAACAGAACTGGGTAAAATAGCTTTTTCATCATTTGCACCAAATGTCTGGAATGAATCTCAGGTCGTCCTAAATCTTGAAACTCTTCCCTCTATTAACATTTTTAAAAACCATTTGAAATCAGCTTTAACTGAGCTATGTAACTGTTTTTAAACCTATGGTTTCTTGTCTGCTTTTAGCTGTCTGTGTTACTTTGTTTAATTATAGTCTGTCATTACTAGTGAGCTGGTGTGTGTAATATGTTATGAAGTGTGTGTAGCATGTTATGTAGCAAGTGTAGTATGTTATTTGTAGTGTAGTTGTGGTTTGTCTTGTCTTTTGTGTATGTGTAACTATTTTGCCGTCTGTCTTGGCCAGGACTCCCCAGTGGAAGAGTTACTGTAACTCAGTGGGACCATTTTTCCTGGTTAAATAAAGGCAAAATAAATAAATAAATAAAATAAACTGGGGTGTGATACTAGTCTAATCTAGTATCAAAAAGGGGAAATTGTAAGGATTTATTCTTAATTGTAAGGATTTATTCTTAATAATTGTAAGGATTTATTCTTGATCTCAGTTTAACCAAGATTGACATGTGCAAATATTTTGTGTTTACATTCCATTGCTCTGTGTTCTATCTTAAGAATAGGCTGTACATCAGAACATTCTGCTTATTATTGATAAGAAATGGCCTTTGATATCTGTCTGAACATCCTATCAGAACATTCTGCTTATTATTGATGGAGATAATTTGACCTGCCCAGACCAAAGTCTCTTCACTTGCACGTAATCTTTCTCCCACCCCACTCACACACACACACACACACACACACACGCATATAAATTCTACTGTAGTCTTTTGTCTTTCGGCGAAGCTGTGAAATAAAAGACAGTGAAACTGATTTTCTGGGTTCCTGTCTGTTTCACGAATTGCCCCAGAATATTCTGGGTGACACGGAGGGACCCATTTGCAAGAGTGTGATTGCTCCAGTTGGGGGCAAGACCTAACAAGTACAAAGAAAAAATTTTCAGTAGTTGTACTGAGCAACTTAATTGTATTTTGTAAATACAAACAAAGTTATAATTTGATGCCTGCAACACACTCAAAAAAAGCTGGGACAGAGGCATTATTACCATTGTATGTGTCAGGGTGCAGGCAATTATGGATGTATGTGCAGAGGAGGGCGGGTGCAAATTGTATCAAAGCTAAAACATAAGACAGGAACCGATGTCCGAGAACTAGCGAAGGTCGAGTGATCGGCAAACAACGTAGTAGAAGAAAGACAAAGAATGTAAATGTGGAAAGGAATAGCAAGAGTCAGAAAATGAGAGTCAATCAGAAATTGCAAGGCTTGTTATGAACTGGAAAGAGCAGAATGATACTTCACACTGGAGTAGTGTGAATGAGTGGCTTAAATAGGGAGAGAGGTGATTAGGAAGATAAGTGTCAGCTGTAATCAGTATTCTGGAGACAGAGGGCGCTGTGACTCTTGGGGAGTGTAGTTCAATGTGTCCATGTTTGTAGTCTGAACGCTCTTGGCAGGTTTACTGACAGTATGACATCATCTTTCCTTTAATTACACTTTTTAATTATATGGGAACTGAGGATAAGGATGACAATGAGGATACCAATTGTTGCAATTTTGCAATTGGAATTTTTGTCCATTCTTGCTTGATACAAGACTTCAGTTGCTCAATAGTCAGTGGTTGCCATTGTCTGATTCTCCATTTCATGATGTGCCATACATTCTCAAAAGGAGACAGATCTGGACTGGCAGCAGGTCAGTCAAGTACATGCACTCTGTGTCTATGAGGTCACGCTATTGTAGCCTGTGTAGAATTAGGCCTGGCATTGTCCTGTTCAAATAAGCATGGACCTCCTGGGAAGAGACATCACCTTGATGAATATGTCTCTCAAAAATCCCAATATCTCTACATCAATGGTATCTTCACACCAGAGCCGGAGTGGGTAATCGGGAGATTCGGGAGGATTCCCGATGGGCCGGCTCATGTCAATCTCAAATTTGGGCCTGTTGGATGGAAAAAAATCATTTTGACACTTATCTAATCTTCTTTTTGCATTCATTCTCCATTCATCTGACAGCACAGCCCCTACAGCGCAGTAGATTAGATGGGTTCTACCATCTGATGAATTATCCCGTCCCAAATGTTTAAGTTGGTTGGGCCCACGAGTCGTCTTTTTTGGAGTGGTAAAATTAAATATAGAAACAGAATAGCGTGAAGCATCAGTCAGTGGTGATGGAGGGAAGGAAGAGGCCAAGTGGAGCCAAAAAGGCCAGGACAAAAAGAAGAAAGGTGCTGGAAGAAGATGTTGCCAAATGTACAAAATTAACAGACCTGTTTTCCAGAGGACAGACCTCAGTTGCAGCCGGTAAAGAGAGATATGGAAATAATTTTGTAGCCTACTGTCAGTGTTCTTGCTTGATACAAGACTTCAGTTGCTCAATAGTCAGTGGTTGCCATTGTCTGATTCTCAATCTGTCTGATTGAGAGACATATTCATCAAGGTGATGTCTCTTCCCAGGAGGTCCATGCTTATTTGAACAGGGCAATGCCAGGCCTAATTCTACACAGGCTACAATAGCATGACCTCATAGACACAGAGTGCATGTACTTGACACTGACAGTGTCAGTGCACAACGTTTGCAATGTCAATTTAGCATAGTTTATTTTGTAGAGCCCAATACACACCATTAATCACAAATATCAAGTTTCAAGCTGACAATAATAAACATAATTTAGAGGTATAATTTAGTGTGTACTTCACCTCACTGTGTTAAGACTGGGACTGTTTTGGCCTCTAGAGGCCGCTGTTATTTCCTGTTTTTTGTCTATGTTTGTTTTGGCCTCTAGAGGTCGCCACTGTGTCCTGTGTTTTGGGTTGGTGTTGATTGCCTGTTTTCATTAGTGTCACCTGTTTCCAATTTATTTTGTGTATTTATACCCCCTGAGTTCAGTCCTCTTGTCACGGAGTCTTTGTGCTGTTATGTTTAAGCTCCAGTTACCTCTGTTCTGATTTCCTCGTCCATGTCCTTGTGTTCTTTGTATTTTTGCTTTCTTTTGGACTTTGTGGATTTTGTTTTTTGACTTTGTGAATCTTCTGAGCGTTTGGAATTTTTGCCTTTTCTTTTCTAGTTTTTTTTGGCTTTTGTATTGACTTTGAACTTTTGGATTTTTTATTTTTTCCCTTAAGATCTTCTGAGCGTTTTGGATTATACTTTTTGGATTTTTGTAAATATTGTAAATAAACCTTTTGATACCTTTTCTACTTCCGCCTCACGCCTCTGCATTTGAGTCATCCCCCTGGTGGCCTAGTGGGGGTTTGCTGGATTATCACACCAGTGAACCAGGTTCGAATCCCAGCAAACCCTAACAGAAAGACTCCGTCATGACTGACTCAGCAGAGGCTGCTTCAACTGTCTACCCGGCCAACCTTCAGGGAATTATGGCAGCTTTGACATGCTTCGGAGCGATCATGGACGAATGCTCACCAGCCAACGTGAGGCCCTTGCTTGCCACGAGTAACTGCTTCAGCAAATTGGGAAAATCCTGGCACAGCTGACACCTCTGCCTGCATCTCCTCATCCTGATCCAGCTTCTGCTCCAGTGCCTCCCGCCACACTGTCTCCTTCACCTCGTGAACCCAGCCTTCCTGCACCACAGAGGTATGACGGCAAGCACAGTGAGTGCCGGGAGTTCCTTACCCAGTGCCAACTCACCTTTGAGCTACAGCCTACCACCTACACTACGGATTGCCGCAAGATCGCCTTTGTGATAACCTTGTTAGCTGGTAAGGCACGAGCTTGGGCAACAGCTATCTGGCAGAGATGGGGACCCGAGTGCTCTGATTTTGAACTATTTACTGAAGAGATGCTTCGGGTCTTCGACTACGTGGACATCAGTACCGACGCAGCCAGAAAGCTCATGTCCATCCGGCAAGGAAGAAGCGTCGCAGATTACGCCATCTCGTTCCGGACACTCTCAGCAGTAAGTGGATGGAACGAGACTGCCCTGGTGTCAGCCTTCCACCATGGTCTGTCTGACCCCATCAAGGATGGCCTGGCCTCTATTGGATGCCCAAGTGACCTCGAAACTCTCATCTCACTTTCTACTCATCTGGACAACAGGATGAGAGAACGCCGCCAAGTCCTGAGCCCCCCCAGCCTCCCTGCCTCTACCTGGAGCCCGTCTACCTCCTCCAGTGACTGTCCAGAACCCATGCAAGTGGGTCGTATTCGCCTCTCCGCATCTGAGAGGGAGCGCAGAAGGAGGGACAAGTGCTGCATCTACTGTGGCAAGCCTGGTCACTTCCGAGCATCATGTCCCGAACTCTTGGGAAAAGGACCGCCCCGTCCAGCTGAGGGAGGGTTGTGATGGGGCCTACCCTCTCTCCTGGACTCCCTGGCCAAGGAATCTACATCCCGGTCTCCATCTCCTGGGGTGAGTCTGTCCACTCTTGTCAAGCTTTGTTAGACTCAGGGGCGGCTGGGAACTTTATGGATATTCACTTCGCCCAAAGTATCAATGTCCCGACTGCACCTCTTGAAGTCCCACTGTCTGTGTCTGCCCTCGATGGCCAAGCATCAGTGGTTCCCAAACTTTTTGGCTGGGGACCCCCTTTTGGACTTCAGAATATTTTTGGGACCCCCTGACATCGACCCCCCCCACCACCACCACCCATTATGCAGTGTGTAGTGTAGTAATAATAACCATAATAATAATAATAATAATAATAATAATAATAATAATCAGATGGATATTAAAGTTGCTATTTTTTATTCACAGAAGAGCATTATCCACAAAAGAGCATTGCACATCATAATAAAACAGAACATTACACAGAACATCAGAATATTTTTTCAGTGACTTGTGTGTGCTTGCTTTTCAGTACAGAGTTTTTCAAATCTTGGTGATAACTGTGAGATCGCCACCCTTAGTTCGTTTTCAATGTTCAACTTTGCCCTGTATTTGGTCTTGATGGAGGCCACTGCAGAAATGCCCACCTCACAGAGGTAGGATGTGGCAAAAGGGAGGAGTATGGCCACAGCCTTTCCACCCAACAGTGGGTAGTCTTTTTCCACCCCAATCCTAAAGGCAGACAGTGACTTGGCCCGAAACTGCTGTTTGTATCCTATGTCTGAGGTCACATCAATGAACTGTTCCTGTTCAGTAACACTGAGATGAGCAGGTGGCCTTGTATTGAAGGGGTCTGTGATCCATTCATAGTGTGCCAAATCCATAACAGGAAAGTACCTCTGAAAATGTTGTTGGAGGGCAAAAATGTGTGAACGAATGCATGGCATGATTGTGTTGTGACTGTTGGTGTTATGGAGAAATGAATGCAGGTTCTGAAAGCAATCTGTTGTTCCCTCCTCAATCATCTTTCCCCACAGTTCCAATTTCCTTGTAAATGACTGCATTTTAGCGACAAGCTGAGGGAGATGGGTGTTGGGTCCTTGCATTTGCAGATTCAGTTCGTTCAGTTTTTGGAAAATGTCACTGAGGTAGGCAACTGTCATCAGGAACCGTTCGTCGTTGTAACAGAGTGCCAGTTCATGATTCTCCTCCTCGAGAAAAATCCGTATCTCCTCTCGCAGCTCAAACACCCTGTTCAATACCTTCCCACATGACAGCCATCGCGCTTCGCTGTGAAACAGAACTGCCGTGTGTTTGGAGCCCATTTCTTCACAGAGAGCAGCAAAGAGTCGAGCTTTAACAGGGCGCGTTTTGATATAATTGACAGTGGTGATTACGTCCGTCATCACCTTGTTCAGTTCGGGACTCAGCTGCTTCGATGCCAATGCTTCTCGGTGAATCATACAGTGGGTCCACTGCACATTGGGGGACACATGCTTTATGAGCGCTTGTAGCCCACTGCGCTTCCCAGCCATAGCCTGAGCCCCGTCCATACACACTCCAACACAGCACTCCCACTTCAATTTTGCCTCTTGCAAATAAGTGTCAATCACTTGGAACAGTTCATCAGCAGTGGCTCGTGTTTTCACCTCCTTGCAGAATAGCAGATCCTCTCTCATGTCCTCTGTATCAACGAAACGGATGTACGTGATTAATAAACAGTCTCGGTTGCTGTCAGTGGCTTTGTCGACCTGCAGAGCAAACCAGGTGCTTGCACGTACTCGGTCGGTGAGCTGCTCCTCAATGTCGCCAGCGATGTCATGTATGCGTCTTCCAATCGTATTATTTGAGAGGGGGATTGCCTGTAACTTGTTTGCTGTTGCCTCGTCGACCATGGTCCTCACCATTTCAATGGCACAGGGCAGGATCACCTCCTCCGCTTCTGTGTGTAGCTTCTTGCTCTGCGCAAGGAGGTAGGCCACTTTGTAGGAGGCGAGCTGGGCATTGACATTGACAGACGCAACTTTAGTGAAGTTCAGCCGAAAGAATTCAACCGGCTTGTCCTTGTGCTCGGGGTGTGCCGTGTCCAGGTGACGCTTCAGCTTGTTTGGCTTTAAACTTTCTGTCGCCAGCACCTTCAGACAGAGAACACACTGCGGTCGTTCCTCACCACCCACCAATGTGCTCGTAAAGCCCATTTCGATGTATGCATCATCATACCACCTTATCTTTTTCGCTGCCGAAGTGCATGGGAACTTGTCCTGTGCAGCAGCCTTGTGTTTTGTAGGAAGCATGCGTAGAAACTTGTCCATGTTGTCATAAAGTCGCTGTCCGATGTTTTGTTCTGAATCTCAAAATAGGGACCTGTTTTATACAGTTTGTATTCACAGGAGGAGGGTTTGCTAATAACAACAACAATATCAGAGCAATCCAACAGATTGGAGGGCGGCGAGCGATTATGGAGTGAAAGGGGGTGATTGGGTTCTATAGACTGATTTAATGACTCTCTGCCGGCTGACACATTGCCAACATTCCGACGCCATTCAAAACATTCCAATGCCCTTTTTTTTTTTTTCTGTGTTATGCAAACAGTCCCGTCTCTCCGCGACCCCCCTGGAGTCCCTCCGCGACCCCCAAAGGGGTCGTGACCCCCACTTTGGGAACCGCTAAATCAGTCTATCATAGACTGATTTAATGACTCTCTGCTGGCTGACGCATTACCAACATTCCGACGCCATTCAAAACATTCCAATGCCCATTTTTTTTTCTGTGTTATGCAAACAGTCCCGTCTCTCCGCGACCCCCCTGGAGTCCCTCCGCGACCCCCAAAGGGGTCGCGATCCCCACTTTGGGAACCGCTGCATTAGGTGATGGAAGAGTCACCCAAGTTACTTCTCCAGTCTTCCTCCAGTCTCAAGGTCACAAGAAAGAAATATCCCTGCACCTGATTCCTTCACCTGAGTCCCCAGTTATTCTAGGCCTTCCTTGGCTTACTCGCCACAACCCTCGCATAGACTGGGTAACAAGCCAGGTTGTGGAATGGGGCCCTGCATGCCATGCCTCTTGTCTGCTCTCTAGCTCTCCTGTGTCTCCTGCCGAGCCCCATGACCTCACCAAGTTATCTCAAGTTCCCACAGAGTACTGGGATCTCAAGGAGGTCTTCAGCAAGAGCAGGGCCGCCGTTCTTCCTCTGCACCGGGCCTACGACTGTGCCATCGACTTGCTCCCTGGGACTACCCCTCCTCGTGGCAGACTGTTTTCCCTCTCTCAGCCAGAACGCAAGGCCATGGAGGAATACCTCAAAGACGCCCTGGTCTCTGGGTTCATTCAACCCTCCACCTCACCTGCTGGTGCCGGATTCTTCTTTGTCAGCAAGAAGGAGGGGGGGCTCCGACCATGTATTGACTACAGGGGCCTGAAAAAGATCACTGTGCGCAACTGATATCCCCTTCCGCTGATGTCCACAGCTTTCGACCTGCTCCAAGGCGCCACCGTCTTCACCATGTTGGACCTACGGAACGCATACCACCTCATCCGTATCCGACAGGGAGACGAGTGGAAGACTGCCTTTAACACCCCGTCTGGGCACTATGAATACCAGGTGATGCCCTTCAGACTCACCAATGCACCAGCTGTTTTTCAGGCCCTAATCAACGACGTCTTGAGGGACATGATTAACCTGTACGTTTTTGTCTACCTCGACGACATCCTTATCTTTTCCAAGACTGTGCAGGAGCACCACCACCATGTCCGCCAGGTTCTCCAGAGGCTGCTACAGAACAATCTGTTCACCAAGGCCCAGAAATGCGAATTTCATGTTCCCGAGGTCTCCTTTCTGGGTTTTATTGTACGGACAGGCCAACTCCAAATGGACCCAGCCAAGACCCTGGCTGTCCGGGACTGGCCCACTCGCAAGTCCGTCAAAGAGGTTCAGCGGTTCTTAGGATTTGCTAACTTCTACTGCAAGTTTATCAGGAACTTTAGTTGTGTAGCAGCACCCATGTCGGACCTCACCAAAGGGACAGGTGGATCTTATGTATGGTATCCTCAGGGGGAAAAGGTGTTCAAAGACCTCAAGGATTGCTTCTGCATGGCACCCATTCTGGTCCTCCCGGACACCTCCCAACCATTCATCGTGGAGGTGGACGCCTCGGACAATGGTGTCAGCATGGTGCTCTCTCAACGTTCAGAAGGAAAGCTGCACCCCTGCGCTTACTTCTCCCACTGCCTGAGTCCTGCGGAGTCCCGGTACGATGTGGGGGATTGAGAACTGCTAGCGGTCAAATTGGCCCTTGAGGAGTGGAGGCACTGGCTGAAGGGAGTGCAACATCCATTCCTGGTTTGGACTGACCACAAGAACCTGGAGTACCTCCAGCAAGCCAAGAGACTGAACCCACGACAGGCTAGGTGGGCCCTGTTTTTCACTCGGTTTGACTTCACCCTCTCGTACCACCCCGGCTCCAAGAACACCAAACCTGACGCACTGTCCAGGCTGTTCTCTGCCACTAACAGGGAGAGTGAAGTCGGGCCTATCATCCCTGTGTCCTGGATTGTGGCCTCTGTCCACTGGGGTATTGAGGAGGCCATCCAACGAGCCCAATGCCAGGACCCCGGTCCTGGGACGGGGCCACCGGGCCTCTTGTACGTCCCACATCAAGCTCTGGCCAAGGTTCTCCAGTGGGGTCACTCTTCCCCTCTCACTGCCCACCCGGGAGCTCGGAGGACCCTGGACTTCCTGAAAAGACGCTTCTGGTGGCCTAACATGGAGAAGGAAGTAAGGTCATTTGTCCTGTCCTGTGAGATCTGCACCAGAACCAAGAACCCGCGACAGCGTCCCCAGGGTCTCCTGCATCCTCTGACCATTCCCCGGCGTCCCTGGTCCCACGTGGCAGTCGACTTCATCACGGGTCTCCCTGAGTCTCAAGGTAACACTGTCATTTTGGTTTTAGTCGACAGATTCTCGAAGGCCTGCCGCTTCATACCACTGTGCAAACTCCCTTCTGCTCTTGAAACAGCCAAACTTATTTTTAATCATGTCTTCCGAGTCTTTGGTCTCCCACAGGACATCGTCTCAGACCGAGGGCCCCAGTTCTCCTCCCGAGTGTGGCACGGGTTCTGCAAGGTCATCGGAGCCACTGCCAGCCTCTCCTCTGGGTTTCACCCACAGTCCAATGGTCAGACGGAGATGCTCAACCAGGACCTGGAAACCACCCTGCGAGGCCTGGCTATGGATAACCCAACATCGTGGAGCACCTGGCTGCCATGGGCAGAGTACACCCACAACACCCTGCAGTCATCGGCCACCAAGCTGTCGCCATTCCAGTGCCAATTCGGGTTCCAGCCACCTCTTTTCCCGGACCAGGAGGAGGACGCGGGGGTGCCCTCGGTCAACCAATATGTGAGACGGTGTCACAAGACCTGGAGCAAGGTCAGGAAGACCCTCATCCAGACCTCCAGAACCAACCAGACTCAGGCCAACTGCCATAGAAGACCTGCCCACGCTTTCCGCCCTGGGCAGCGGGTTTGGCTGTCCACTAAGGACCTTCCACTGCGGGTGGAGAACCGCAAGCTGGCTCCTCGCTACATTGGCCCCTTCAAGGTGGTGTGCAGGGTGAACCCTGTCTCCTACCGGCTCCAGTTGCCCCGCACTCTGAGGATCAACCCCACATTCCATGTTTCCCTGTTGCGGCCCGTACTGACGTCCACGTATGCCCCTGCCCCTAGGAACCCCCCACCCCCCCGCATCTTCCAGGGTCAGACTGTGTTCACTGTGCATCGCCTGCTTGACTCCCGCCAGGTCCGTGGCGGGCTGCAATATCTTGTGGACTGGGAGGGCTATGGTCCTGAGGAGCGCTGCTGGGTTCCCGCTCGGGATGTCTTAGATAAAGAACTGTGTCGGGACTTCCATTCGGCCCATCCGGATCGCCCTGGGAATGTCAGGAGACGCTCCTGGGGGGGGGGGGGGTCCTGTTAGGACTGGGACTGTTTTGGCCTCTAGAGGCCGCTGTTATTTCCTGTTTTTTGTCCATGTTTGTTTTGGCCTCTAGAGGTTGCCACTGTGTCCTGTGTTTTGGGTTGGTGGTGATTGCCTGTTTTCATTAGTGTCACCTGTTTCCAATTTATTTTGTGTATTTATACCCCCTGAGTTCAGTCCTCTTGTCACGGAGTCTTTGTGCTGTTATGTTTAAGCTCCAGTTACCTCTGTTCTGATTTCCTCGTCCATGTCCTTGTGTTCTTTGTATTTTTGTTTTCTTTTGGACTTTGTGGATTTTGTTTTTTGACTTTGTGAATCTTCTGAGCATTTGGTATTTTTGCCTTTTCTTTTCTAGTTTTTTTTAGCTTTTGTATTGACTTTGAACTTTTGGATTTTTTTATTTTTTCCCTTAAGATCTTCTGAGCGTTTTGGATTATACTTTTTTGGATTTTTGTAAATATTGTAAATAAACCTTTTGATACCTTTTCTACTTCTGCCTCACGCCTCTGTATTTGAGTCATCTCCCTGGTGGCCTAGTGGGGGTTTGCTGGATTATCACACCAGCGAACCAGGTTTGAATCCCAGCAAAACCCTAACACACTGTGTGTTCACTGTGTGCATTTCACTAATTCATGATTGGAATAAATGCAGATACCAAATTTCCCATTAAATAGCATCTCATTAATGGAATGTTTTTGTAGCGTCGGAGCAGCAAACCCCTTCTGACGCTACTGATGATCCCAAGGAGGCCATGACTACTGAAGGGACAGGTAGAGGATGGTCTAACAGTTACTTATTTAAACTAAGTTATTTGTAATGTAAAAGATAACATAGAGATATATGATAAATATATGTTAAATTGTTCAGACATTCAGAAAGATGTCAGCATGATAGCCTAATTTATTTTAACAAATGGATACAAATAGCCTAAATCACTATCATCTCATTATCTCTAGCCGCTTTATCCTTCTACAGGGTCGCAGACAAGCTGGAGCCTATCCCAGCTGACTACGGGCAAAAGGTGGGGTACACCCTGGACAAGTCGCCAGGTCATCACAGGGCTGACACATAGACACAGACAACCATTCACACTCACATTCACACCTACGGTCAATTTAGAGTCACCAGTTAACCTAACCTGCATGTCTTTGGGGGACACCGGAGCACCCGGAGGAAACCCACGCGGACAACATGCAAACTCCACACAGAAAGGCCCTCGCCGGCCATGGGGCTCGAACCCAGGACCTTCTTGCTGTGAGGCGACAGCGCTAACCACTACACCACCGTGCCACCTAAATCACTATCAATTTTGCATAATCACAACATAGGCTAAATTGTTGGAAAAAAAAAAACTTCAAGCATGTTACGTTATTGAGCAAAATAGGCTAACCCTTAATGAAATGTTTAAATGTTTTTGTAGCCTCAGAGCAGCAGATAAGCCAGTCTGATCCTGCTGGTGAACCAACTAAGCATGGGGAGGCCAGGACTACAGAGGCAACAGGTAGAGAGAATAAAAATCAACTAAAAAAAAAAACTATTTTATGTAAGAAAATGCACACAGAACAGATGTGATAGATAGATTCTAAATGATACTCAGTATCCAGATATTCAGAATGCTGAAAATGCTTTAAAATTAGCCCAATTGAAATAGGTAAACATTGTTTAATCAATAGTTATCTCTGTCCATGATATGTGTATATGCCCTATATGCTATATAATACAGGTGAGTCAGATGCTGAGAGGGAAGAGTCCAGTGAGACAGCAGCAGTGCAGCAGGAGGTCCCACAGATTCAGGCTGCTGCTAATGTAGATGAGCCTCGTGGAGGCCTTCATGTAATGTACACAGAGAAGGAAATTTTCATGTCTATAGACAATGACACCATTATTAATAAAGTTGCAGAAACCAGTGCACTGCTTAGGAGGCTTCTGATGCTGTAGGTAGCCTACTAAATATGCATGTAGTCAAGCTACTTAAGAGTTAGTATAAATCTAAACAATAACAATAGAGCAATGGGAAGAAAAATGCAATTTTAATTTCAAATTATTTTAATTACAAATTACTGATCCAGTACAAAGGTAAATACGTTTTCATCTTTATCACATTTTTTACTTTTTAAATATTTATCTGATTTAAATTTGAATTAAACATATTGTTTAATTGAAGTGCTTTCTGTTAACTTACCAACGTATGCCTGAACTATAATCAATAAAAAGACATTGTAAGAGCTAGCTGCTGTTTCATTTATTCAAAGTCCTTCTCCATGGAAAAAGTGGGCTGGGTTTGGGCATGAAACTCCCGGGCTGAAAAAGGGGCCCACTCCGGCCCTGCTTCACACTCTCCCATGCTGTGGGCACTGATGCACCCCCATATCATCACAGATGCTGGCTTTTGCACGTTTCTCTGGGAACAAACTGGATGGTCATGTTCACCTTTGGAATTGAGAACTTGATGTCGGGTTTTCCCAAAAACAAACTAAAATGTGGACTCATCTGACAATAGCATGCGTCTCCACTACCTTTTAGTCCATCTGAGATGAGTTCAGGCCCAGAGAAATTGGTTGCATTTCTGCATAGAATTGATTAATGATTTCGTCTTTGCATAATACAGTTTCAGGTTGCATTTCTGGAAACAGCAGTGGTTTTCTGAAGCACTCCTGAGCCCATGTGGCTATATTTGTCACATTAGCATGATGGTTTCTCAGGCAGTGCCGCCTGAGGACTCGAAGGTCATGCACATTCACCAGTGATTTCCGGCCTTGCTCTTTACATACCGAGATGTCTCTGAATTCCCTAAATCTTTTCACAATATTATGTACTGTAGATTTTAAAAGACCTAAAATTTTGCATTGAGAAATGTTCCTTTTGAATAGACTAACAATTCTCTCACAAATTTTGACACAAAGGAGTGAGCCATGACCCATCCTTGCTTGCAAAGACTGAGCATTTGGTGCATGCTCCTTTTATACCCAATCACATTAACAATTAACCTGCTTATTATCTTATTGCAGACATCAAATTCTAACTTTGTTTATATTTACAAACTACAATTAAGTTGGTGTGGCAGCAGGAGCATGGTCAAGCATTAGTTTGTGAATGGAGGGTAGGGCCAGGGAAGGTGAACGATCACCTGTTGGTATCTCACCCTCCATCCTTTTAAATTAGTTTTAGTTTTTTAAATTAGTTTAGTTTACATTAGACTTAGTTTTTTAATTTCCAGTTGAGAGTATGCAGTGTGCATTTTGGCTGCCGCTTCTCACTGTAGCTTTTTATTTTTCTTTTGTTCCCCTTTTGTTTTTTTGTGTGTTTGGATAGTTTGATGCTTGTTCTTTATTTGAATGTTTTTTTGTTTGAATATTTTGTCCACCGGTTGTGGCATAGTTCCAGACCCAGTTTTGGGCATTGCTTCCCTTCAGGCCTTGGTCCATTATGAGTGATGCCTGTGCTCCTTGGTATGGACTGCAGTGAGCTCGTTGCTCTTTTAACATTGGGGTTGTCCAGTACTCTGTGCAGCAGTGCTTCTATGGTTGGTGCGGTGTTCCGAGCAATGTTGCCTGGTGGCATTGCAGTGGCTGTACAGGTGGGTTGGGACATACCAGCACTCTGTGTTTGTGGATCCAAGCAATGTTACCCAGTGGCGTTGGGGTGGCTGTGCAGGCGGTGTGGGACATATTTTCTTTTGCCTTTTGGTGGGACAGTGGGTAGCTACACCATTGGAATTACATCCTAACTCTCTTTTGGTGGCTTTTTATTTTGTAATTGTAAAGTGACCTTGGGTGTGAGCAAGGCACTATATAAGTTGAAATTTTATTATTATTATTATTATTAAATTTGAGGTGGTCCAGAAGCCAGGGGCACAGATGGTAATGGCAGACTTTCTGTCCCGTCGGGGAGGGAAGGGGTGTCAGTTGCAGGCCAGGGGGGTATGTGGCAGCGGGGGCATGGCCAAGCATCGGTTTGTGAATGGAGTTTGGGGCCAGGGAAGGTGAGTGGCAAAGTCATTACACCTGTTGCCAATTAATGCTGTGTGTGTCTGTTGCAGTGTTGACAGAGCAAAGAAAAGGAAGGAGAGAGTGAAGAGGGGGATCTCTGCCAACCAGAGAGTGTGTGTGTGTGTGTGTGTGTGAGAGATAGAGAGAATGAATGAGTTTAACTGAGCTGAAAAGTAGTAGGAAAACTGGAAATAAAGCCTGTGTTGACACTATTTCCCACTGCTCCATGCTTCAGTATTCCACCCAAGTCAGAAACATACTATAGTTGGTCAGTAAAACTATTGAAAATATTTTTCTTTGTACTTTTGTCAGTTAAATCAAGGGTCACATGAATTAACAAGTCACAGATTTGTGTTTTTATTGCATTTTGGAAAATATCCCAATTTTTCTGGAAATGGAGTTAGTATTATATATAAGTTCTTAACATTTCGCAGCTATGTGTGCTACAACATGCCCCAATCACTTGCTGAGGTGTTGGCAAACGAACATAAATATTAATAAATTCATTTTCATGTGTGTCTTTAGACAATATAAACATTGTCATGATTCTGAATAAAATTACAAGAAAATGGAGAACCTTTTAGTATATAAATTTCATTATGCTCCATGACACCATACACCAGACCTTCTAAGTGACCCACATCTGGTAGGTCAGACCCACAAAATGATATCCAAACCAGTGGACCCACCAACACATGAAGAAAAATGGATCAGAAAAGCCTAAAGAGTAATGTCAATTATCTTTCAGGATTTATAGCAGAGCTCCCTGCATGCAAAGCACATGGAAGCTCCATACTTAAGAGAATATGGTAATGCTTATTTTTAATTTGCTTTTTAAAACATTACATGGGATTATTTACAAACATTATTTTACATTCATTGGGAGCTCTGCTTTTAGGCAGTGCCTAAATATCTACAGGTAGTTTGGGTGGCATGGTAGTGTAGTGTAGTGGTTAGTGCTGTTGCCTCACAGCAAGAAGGTTCCAGGTTTGAACCCAGCGGCTGGCGAGGGCCTTTCTGTGTGGAGTTTACATGTTCTCCCTGTGTCTGCATGGGTTTTCTCTGGGTGCTCCGGTTTCCCACACAATTCAAAGACCTGCAGTTAGGTTGACATAGGGTGGCCTTGAGCAAGGTACCGGTGCTCTGGTGTGGCTGCCCACTGCTGGGTGTGTTCACTGCTTCAGATGGGTTAAATGCAGAGGATGAATTCCACTGTGCTTGAAGTGTGCATGTGACAAAGGTTTCTTCTACAGGTCTGGAAGAAAATTAAGAGACCACTGCAAAATTATCAGTTTCTTTGGTTTTACTACTTATAAGTATGTGTTTGAGGAACGTGAACATTTTTGTTTCATTTTATAAACTACTGACAATTTCTCCCATATTCCACATAAACCAATATTGTCACTTAGAGCATTAATTGCAGAAAATGACATCTGATCAAAATAAAGTGTTTTCAGACCTTGAATAATGCATAGAAATCATGGTCATGTTCAATTTTAAACAACACAATACAAATATTTAAACTTAAGATGAGTTCAGAAATCTATATTTGGTGGAATAACCCTGACATTTAATCATAGCTTTCATGTGTCTTTTCATGTCCTCCATCAGTCTTTCACATTGCTCTTGGGTGACTTTATGCCACTCCCTATGTAAAAATTCAATCAGCTTAACTTTGTTTGATAGCTTGTGACCATCCATCTTCCTCTTGATCACATTCCAGAGGGGTTCAGGTCTGGAGATTGGGCTGGCCAAACATGACAGAGTCTTGATCTTGTGGTCCTTCAACCACACATTGATTGACCTGGCTATGTGGCATGGAGCATTGTTGTACCGGAAAACCCAATCTTGACAGTTAGGGAACATTGTCAGAGCAGAGGGAAGCAAGTTTTCTTCCAGCATAACCTTGTACATGGCTTGATTCATGCTTCCTTTACAAACAAAAATCTGCTGCATCCCAGCCTTGCTGAAGTACCCCCAGATCAGCACCGATCCTCCATCAAATTTTGCAATGGGTGTAAGACACTGTTGCTTGTAGGTCTCTCCAGGTCTCTGTCTAACCAGTAGATGACCAGGTAATGGGAAAAGATGAAAATTGGACTCATCAGACACTGCAAAGTAATTGATATCTGAGCTCCGTATCAATGCGCTGCCGAAGTGCGCAGAAGGTGTTAGGACGCCTGTCATTATAGTGCGGACTTTCCACAGCATAGAAAATCGCTACATTTCAATTTGTGTAACTGAACTTGTTTCATATCACTGGTCATATAAACCTATGTAAACAGGAAAAACGCGGAAGAGTTTGGTCACATCTAACTACAGCCCCAAAAAATACCATTGGCCATACTGAGCCTAGCTACATTGCTAACAGGAGTGACAGTGCGTCTGACTGACTGGGAGGTCGTGCAAAGCTCGGAAAGGTACGGAGCAGCTCGTCTCAATTCAGATAAGAGCATATTTCATTATGGAAGTACGGTGGACTGTTCCTTTAAGGTACTACCCTCACTGTTTTTTCATCCAAACTGGTCCTATTGCAAGAGGATAGGGATGGCCACAGCAATGGTTTTTATGCTTTTTCTCATTAAATAAGATTTGGTTCAGGTGATCACCTAATCAGTGCCTCATTAAATAAAATGAGGTGTGCTTGTGTTGGAATTCCAGCACAGACAATGGAATGAAATGGCTGCCATACACAGAGATGCTGATTTGAGAAAAAAAAAATTGAAGTTGTATATATACATGTATAAGGCCTGTATGTCTTCTGGTATGCAAAGGGTTAGTTGACTGGGCACCTCTGCCAGTCATGCTGACAAGTCAAGTCAAGTTTATTTGTATAGCACTTTTAACAATATTCATTGTCACACAGCAGCTTTACAGAAAATTAAAGACTTTAAACATGAGCTAATTTTATCCCTAATTTATCCCCAATGAGCAAGCCTGTGGCGATGGTGGCAAGGAAAATCTTCCTCAGATGACATGAGGAAGAAACCTCAAGAGGAACCAGACTCAAAAGGGAACCCATCCTCATTTGGGTGATAATGGATAGCATGATTATAAGTAACTCGCTTCTATAACTGTGTCTTGTACAGTCACAAAGTTTAACTGTGAAACCAGGAAATTCATTATAGTTTTAACATAAAGTCTTTTTTGTTGAAGTTATAAACTGTTTACTGATGGAAACTTGAATGCAAAACTGTTCATGACAACTGCAGTCCTAAAGTTAGCAAGTTGACTGACTGTAGTCCTCAGGTTCCTGGAGAATCCAGGTGCTGGAGGATAAAGTGGAGGGCTGTGTTGACTGCGTCGTCCACAGACCTGTTGGCTCTGTAGGCAAACTGCAGGGGGTCCAGAAGGGGGTCTGTAATGGTTTTGAGGTGGGAGAGAACAAGGCGCTCAAAGGACTTCATCACCATGGAGGTGAGGGCAATGGGTCTGTAGTTATTTAGTCTTATGATCCTTGCTTTTTGGGGGATGGGTATGATGGTGGAGGACTTGAAACAGGCTGGCATGTCTCCAGTGAGGTGTTGAAAATGTCTGTGAACTCTGGAGACAACTGGTCGGCACAGTTTCTCAGGGTGGGTGGAGAGAGAGTCAGGTCCAGCAGATTTATGAGGGTTCTGTCTCTTGAACAGTCTATTAACATCCCTCTCCTGAATGGTGAGAGGCACAATGGGGGAGAATGTGGAGGGGGCCTTTGATGTGGACAGAGATGAGGAGGAGCGGGTTCCTGAAGAGAGGGGGGTGAAGGTGGTGATTGTGGGGGAGGTATCAGGACTGTCCCATTGTTTTTCAAAATGGCAGTAGAGGGTGTTAAGGTAATTTGCAAGGTGAAGGTTGTTGACAGAGTGAGGGGGTTTGGGGTGTAGTTTGTGATTTGTCGTAGCCCTCTCCAGACAGATACAGTCATTAGTCAAGAACTGGTATTGTAGTTTCTCAGCATACAGCCATTTAGCATCTCTTGCCACCTTGCTAAACCTGTACTTGGACTCTTTAAACCTGTCCCCACTCTTGAACACCTCCTCCTTCTGCCATCTCAGCTGTCTGAGTCCAGCTGTGAACCAGGGTGTAATGGAAATTTCTAATAAACACTTCAGAACGCTTAACAGTTGTCTTTTCAGTCATTTATTATAGTAGATCATATAAAAGATATATAAAATAGGAAAGGAAAGAGAAGAATAGAAGAAGACATCACTTCTGATGATGCCGAGAGTACGCGCACTCTGAGTTGTGTTTTAGTGGCTGTTATCTATTATACTCTGAAAGCATTCGCTCACTGCTTGGTGTCTTCACGTGATTGGCTCAAGATTTTCTATGAAGCTTTGTTAGAGCGTGCACCTGGCGTGCGGGCGGATGCGTAGTTATGAGAACTCAGGCACCCTGCTTATCACCACCAAGGTCAGGAAAGGTGGTTACATCATGAGAAGATGCAAGCTAGGATGAACTCAAGCACCCTGCTCATTACCACCAAGGCCACAGAAAAGCGATTACAACATAGGAAAAAAACATCTTTCTCAGTATAGGCCACTTGAGCTCAACACACAGAAACACAGAGAATAATAATGTTCATCCATTAAAAATTCCCTCACATTCCCCCCTTTTTATCCTATAGGATAAATTACTAAAAGGAAAGAAAAGAACTGTACACAGTTTCAGTGATAAGAGTTCTCAGAGAGATTCGACTTAATACGTCATTGAGTGTACAGGGATAATGCTAAGGCTGTTTTTTATAAGACATAGACATCTTAAATGAATGCTAACAAGCCATATATATAGATCAGGAATAATAGAACAGGAAACAATCATAATGAAAGTGTTTTAAGTTAGGGCTAGTTTCGTGTCAACTGTGCTGATGTCATCGAACGGTGGGTTATAGTCTTCATGTGAGTTTGGAGGCCAGTCAGGCAAGTCATCAGAGTCTATTTTCACCATCTGGTAACCAATATTTGTCAGCTGCCTCTGAAACACAGACATACAACATTGACAGAAAACAGGGAGCAAACATAGCATCACAATCACTAAGCCCAGGACCGGTATGGTGGATAGAATCAGAGTCTTCCATCCACTGAACTAACACGATCAGCTGTCTTCAACTCCTCCATGTTCATCTGCTTGTGATTGTTCAGCAACCTTGCGCATCTTGTTCAGTGCCTCAGTAATGTTACCGAGTTAACCCTTGCCCTTCTTGACGTGTATTGGTGCTCAGAGGGCGGGCACGCCCTATCAGCCCTCGTCCCACCTCACCGGGACTTGGAGGAAACTCGAAACCCTAAGGCTTATCTATCAGCTAGACACTGAAATACTCTTCCCTATTGAGGGTGCATACGTGATTGATGTGATACTCACACTGTTCCATGCAGTGATGCCTTTCTTCCTCACGAGCTTTAGTCAGCGTCTGGTCACTTAGGCCTTCCTTTTCCTCCTGCTCAGCCGGTTCAGGAACCCTCCTGAAGCGGCTAGCATGGATCCACGTCACTCTGCCTGTGACCTTCACTGCCGTTGGGGTCGTGAGCAGGACCTGGAATGGGCTATTCCACTGTGGCTTGTTCCACTTGATTCGTCGGAAGTCCTTCACCACGATCCAATCCCCTGGTTGTAGATCATGCAGAGGTCCCTCAGCGGGTTTGGGAAGTGCTTCTTTACCTGTTTGTGGATAAATTTCAAAGCAGAGGACAACGTTGCACTGTAATTCAACATTGCATCATCACACAGTGTGGTGTCCGGCAGTGTTCCTTGAGCTGGCCCTATCCCCGTGTTGGGTACTCGTCCAAACAGAATTTCGAATGGGCTTAACCCATGTTTAGGCCTAGTTTGCATCCTCATTTGTGTGAGTACTACAGGGAGGACCTTTGTCCATCCTAGCCCTGTTTCTGCACAAGCTTTGCTTAGTTTATTTTTAAGGGACCCATTTTCCATCTCTAAGTGTCAGTTCAATTAAGTCCATTTGGAGGTGATCAAATGGTTTGTCTGGTATTGGGTGTGCTGCTTGAGTTAGTTTGATACCTTGATCTGCATTATATTGTGCACATATCAAGCATTGCTTGCAAAATTTCGCAGCATAATTTGAAAACCCCTTTGCGAACCATCTCTTTGTTACTTCTGCTACCATCCCCCCTTTTTGGCACATGGGTGAGTCCATGTGCCAATTTTGCATAGAAAGGGAACATGTATTTTGGTAGACAGGGACGGCCCGAGGGACAAACCCAGACCAAGTTTGCAAGGATACAGCCTGCCTGTTTCCAGACTCATCTCTCGTCCTGGGTGGCAGTGCTCTGAAGGTCCGCTAGCTGTAAACAAGGGGTAGAAACCTGAGGAAAGGCAAAGTTAGAGGGTGAACTGGAAGCTGAGGCTGCACACTTAGCTGCCGCGTCCGCCCTGGCATTCCCTTGAGACACAAGATCAGTATTGTTAGTATGGGCAGCACACTTACACACAGCAATGGCTCTAGGGAGTAGAACAGCATCCAACAACTCAGAGACCAGTTTATGATGTGCAATGGGAGATCCTATGCTAGTGAGAAAATTTCTATGTTTCCAAATGGTGCCAAAATCGTGCACAATGCCAAACGTGTACCTACTGTCCGTAAAAATATTGACAGATTGCCCTGCCGCCAATTTGCATGCCTCAATGAGGGCACAGAGCTCTGCAGCCTGCGCCGACAGGTTCGAGGGCAGACGTGACACCTTGAGGACCTCGTGATCTGAGACTACAGCAAAACCTACTTTGTTCTTTCCCGTCTCTGGGTCTCTGGAGGCTGAACCATCCACATAGAGGATCATGTCTGGATTTTCCAAAGGGTTGCTCTTTAAGTCTGCTCTGGGGGAACAAAAATCGTTAGTGAGAGCAACACAGTCATGTGGTTCTCCATCGTCCTCTGTAGGGAGAAGAGAGGCAGAATTCCTAACAGAACAATGTTTCACAGTGATGTTAGGCATATCAAGTATGACAGTGTTATACTTCAACCATCTCTGTGCTGACAAATGTGACGTCTTTTTCTCCAACAGAAGCAGGGAGACAGCATGTGGGACCAAAGGGTGAGGTTAGAATACCCCACAATATTTCTGGAGGCAGTTACCACCTTTTCAGCTGCAGCAACTGCACGCAGGCAAACAGGAAGTCCAGCCGCCACTGGATCCAGCCTGCTGGAGAAGTAGGCTACAGGTCTCAATCTATCCCTGTGTTTCTGCAAAAGAACAGAGGTCATAAACCCTTCTTTTCATCTACAGTTTGAACAAATGGTTTATTGGGGTCAGGCAGTCCCAGAGTGGGTGTGGTCTGCAGAGCGCTCTTTAGGGATGTCAGGCGCGCACGGGACAGCCACAGCATTGACTGCTTGCAGATCTTGGACAAACCTCCACTCATCGGGCTGGGACGGTTTTCTTGCCTTCTTAACTGGAAAAATAGGAGTGCGCACTGGAAAGTCCTGGCAAGGGACAATTACATCTGCCTTCAGCAACGAATCAAAGACCGATCTTATACCTGCGATTGCTTCTGGTTTGAGTGGATACTGGGTCTGTTTAGGACTGAAATCTGATTTGGGGGTGATCACCACTGGTTCAGCATTCTTTATTAGGCCCAGATCATGTTTACCCTTTGCCCAAACGGAATTTGGAACTCCCGCCAATTTGGGGTGCACCTCTGCTGGAGTTATGCCTGTGGAAACAGAGACAAACAGGTCACTATGGCCGGGGTCCCCAGGGCCCTGGTCATCAGTGGCTAATATTACGCTGCACTTAACATACACACACATAGCATGACTTTGTTTGCAGACCCCAAGCCTTTGACAAAAGAACACACTAGGGTCCTCTGTTCGGGACCATTCATTGTCATTGGCTGCACACTTCTTGACCCACTTCCCCACGTCTTTCCAATGGGTGGCTCGTGGCCTTGGTAATGAGACATGGGATATAGAATTAATGATGTCAAAGAAATCATGTTGGCAGCAGCCGACCTCAGAGTCCTCTGACACAAAGCTGCGTATAACATGTTTGAGAACACTGCGATGAACATTGATGCAGCTGTTTGGACAACGAGTAAAATGGACCTGCACAGCGCAATAATGTTTAGACCAATACATAGTTTGAGGGTCAATCGTTCACGTGCATGGGGGTCTGCAAACCAAGTCTTTTTAAACTCTACATCTTGCCCCTGGTGAACATGTGCTGTACAATGCAAATCTTCCTCTTTCATATAATCTGTGTCAACTGATGAGGTGTTCAAGCGTGCGAGCTGTACAAGGTGTTTTGGAGTTTGTGTGAGCTGATCTGAGCAGAGCCGCCAGACATACACATACAGGGGGCTTCCAAACCCATACTGCACACCGCACATTTCACTTACTTCAATAGTTAGTCCATCTGGAGTGGATGTGAGATTTACTTCTAATTTGCACATTAAATCATGTGTTAACAAATTTACTGGACATGTATGTGAGATGAGGAATGAGTGGGACATAACTATTCCTCCCTCGCTTTTACACGGGAGGTTGACTGAGAAAGTTTCGGTTACAGGTCGTCCTGAGATGCCCATCGTCTGAATAGAATTTGAGCTGAGCGGTGGGTCTACTGGAAGTACCCCATGTTGTATCACTGAGTGTCCTGCTCCAGAATCTACTAAAAAGGTTAACACATGCCACATACAGTGAGGGGCATACAAGGGAGTTTAGAGAAGGGAGTAGTTGTGTATTTTAACAAACTTAATGCAACTTCAGGTGTATCTATCTGGACTGGTGTATCGGGCGTTTCTGTGTAGTCTTGCTGTTGCATGCAGGTGCTGCTACTAATGTGTTTAACGTTATGTGAATGCTCCTGTCTATGTGTATGTGTATCATCAGGTGTGTGTGTGTTACCTCCCCTATTCTCTGTGTGGGGCCCATTCCCAGAGTCCGCCCATCAGTCTGCTTTGCTGTACTCCTCACGGGGCTTCTGCCTGTTACTGTGGAGACAATTTCGAGCAATGTGTCCCTTTTGATTGCAGTTGTAGCAGGTTGCACCTTTTATCCAGGATGAGTCACTCCAGGTTGTCCTGTCTCGGCCCTACTTTGACCTCTTCCTCCTCTTGTTCCTTTTTCTCCAGGCTGAACAGTCTGGAAAAGAGTGAGAGTGGTGGCGTGTAGATATTGGTCTCTTTGTGTCGACTTTGTCTTCTCCTTCTCTTTCAGCAGCTTTTCTGCATGCACAGCGTACTGCTCGATCTTGGTGAGACTGGTGGTTTCCCACAGGAGACAGAGCTGCTTTATTAACTTGGCCACTGCTGGATCCATACCGCTCATGAAACTGTTCCGCAGGTGTGCTTCCCAGACCTCAGGAGTGCCTTCCACTCCAGCCAGGGTCGCGGGTCTGGTCAGGCCACTGTGTTTCTCATGCATGGCAGTGAGACGGGTGAGAAATGCTGACACCCCTTCTCCATCTTCTTGCTTACACATACTGATCTTAGTCATGTCTATGTTCAAAGGAAAAGCACTGTCCAGACGAGCACAGAGAGCAGTGATGGTATCTCTATACTCACCATTGCCAGCCACGCTCCAGTCTGGTGTAATCATTCGCTGGTCAGCTTCCGGCCACTCTTTGGAAACTTTGTTCCAATCTATACCCAACTTGGTCATGATTAGGCAGCGAAGTTCATGGGTGGTCAGTCGGAATTCTCTGCAAAATATCAACAGTTCATTACCAAATCTCTTTCCTCCTACCTCTCTCACATTGGGAAGAGAAGCCATGCTTTCCTTGATATCAGCTGTCATCCAGGGTCTGTGGACTAAAAGCACGCCATCAGCTCCAGCCACTTCCACCATTGGAAGATGAAGGACTTCAGACTTTAGATTATGGCCTTGTGGACCCACTGGTGAGCACGTGGTCAGGTCCAGAAGAGTGTCTTTTCCATCATCATATGCAAGACCGGATCTCGTGTGTGACGGAGAGGCGCTGAGAGGCGCTGATGCTGGAGGCGGCTGGTAGGCTGGGAGAGATTCCAGAGGCTGTTTTTTTTTTTTGTCTTGATTTCTCCCCCTTTCTGTGGGTGAAGCGCTTGTGGGAGTGATGCTCTGCCTTGCTGAGGAGGCAGTGTGTGTTGGGGTGGTGGGGCAGACTCCAGGTCAGGGTCCATCTGAAATTTCAAACACTGAGAAGAGGGTGAGAGCCCTGCCTGTCGTTTCTCTCTTTTGTACTCTCTCTTAAGTGTTTCTTCTTTCCATGCAGAAAACGCCCTCCAGTCCCCTAAGAACTTAACATTATCTGCAGACTCTTCTTTTTCCTTCTGTTTCAACTTTTCTTCTAACTGTCCTATCTGCCTGGGACTAAAACTGCCCTTTCCAGGGAATCCTAAGTCCTTTACCCATATATCAAACTGTGCCAAATAATCCTCGCCATACGAGGTTTTCATAAACTGGATGTTTGGGCTGTCATAGGAACATCCAATTCTTATTATAGCACATGTAGCTTCACACTTACTTGCTTTTTTCTTTTCTTTCCCTAACTTACTATTTCTGTTCCTCATTGTACACTGTTATATTAATAGGCTGTGACAACAGCAGCTGAGTTTCTTTATCAGGATCACAAAAAGAACAGGTTGGACTATGTCCAAAAATGCGACACAATAATACAAGGTGTTTTCTTATTAGTAAACAATTTATCTGACATTTGCCTTAAATTAAAGTAGGTATCATTTAACACAACAACATCAAAGACAACTAGCACATGTGTACAAAAGCTGTTTCTCTGTTTCAGAATTTGGAGGAGGACAGTACTCTGTTAATTCATCAATATTTTGCGTGCACACCGGTGTGTCTTTGCGACTTCGTGATCGAACCTCTCTATCTCGTTCCTCTGACGGGCCAGTTGTTCACACAGAACAAAGGGAGCAAGATTCAATTCTTTCCCAGTTACGAATCGCTGAACGTGAGTCCGTCGAGACACGCACCCGTACTTCCTTCGCTCAAGTAGGTGAGCCATTACCCAGTCGTCACTTGGGTGGATAATTCTCTTACACAACCCAATAAACTACTCGCAGTTTATTGTCTCAAAATTGTGTTTATCCGTTTCGGCAAACATATTGATGGTACCACAGCTTAGCAGTCCTCCTGGGCTCGGACAAACTTCTGTCCGTCTCTTATATCAGTCTTCCTTGACTGGGACAGTCTCTGTCCATCTCTTATATCATTCTTCATTGACTAGGACAAATCTCTGTCCATTTCTTGTATCATTCTTTAAATACTGTTTCCACTAATTTCTTTACACAAGAATGCAAAGTTATCACTTACTGGTTTGGTGAGCCCTGATGGCCTGGTCTCTCATCCGAGTTCTCAGCTCCGCACCGTAGCCTTGGGAGTGTTCCGTCGTCCAAGGATCAGACGCATAGGGCCCACCCAGGGGATGCCAAATTGTAATGGAAATTTCTAATAAACACTTCAGAACGCTTAACAGTTGTCTTTTCAGTCATTTATTATAGTAGATCATATAAAAGATATATAAAATAGGAAAGGAAAGAGAAGAATAGAAGAAGACATCACTTCTGATGATGCCGAGAGTACACGCACTCTGAGTTGTGTTTTAGTGGCTGTTATCTATTATACTCTGAAAGCATTCACTCACTGCTTGTGTCTTCATGTGATTGGCTCAAGATTTTCTATGAAGCTTTGTTAGAGCGTGCACCTGGCATGCAGGCGGATGCGTAGTTATGAGAACTCAGGCACCCTGCTTATCACCACCAAGGTCAGGAAAGGTGGTTACATCATGAGAAGATGCAAGCTAGGATGAACTCAAGCACCCTGCTCATTACCACCAAGGCCACAGAAAAGTGATTACAACATAGGAAAAAACATCTTTCTCAGTATAGGCCACTTGAGCTCAACACACAGAAACACAGAGAATAATAATGTTCATCCATTAAAAATTCCCTCACACAGGGCTTGTCATTGTTATAACTCACCCTGGTGCAAGTTGGTATACAGTTGTCCTCACAGAAACTGATGTATGAAGTCACCGCCTCTGTGTATTCATCCAGACTGTTTGTGGCAGTCCTGAAAATGTCCCAGTCTGTTGAATCCAGACACACCTGAAGGTCCTCCACAACCTCCTTGCTCCACTTCCTTGATGTCCTCACAACAGGCTTGCCAAGCTTTAGCTTCTATCTGTATGAAGGGATTAGGTGGACCATGGCATGGTCGGAGTGGCCCAGTGCAGCGTGAGGGATGGCGTCATGAGCATTGTTAACTGTTGTGTAACAGTGATCCAAAACATTCTCCTCTCTGGTTGGACATTTAATAAACTGTTTGTATTTACAGAGTTCATGGGAGAGATTACCTTTGTTAAAGTCACCAAGGACAATAACTAAAGATTCCGGGTTGGCCCACTCCGCACACAGTATCTGGTCGGAGAGTAAAGCACTGTGCCTCCTGCATGTTAGCTTGTGGTGGAATGTAAACACCAACCAGAATGAATGAAGTAAACTCGCAGGGGGAGTAAAAGGGTTTGCAGTTAATGAAAAAGATTCCAGATCAGTAGAGCAATGTTGATGGATCACAGTCATGTCGTTACACCAGCTACTATTTGTGTAAAAACAGATTCCTCCACCTTTAGTTTTGCTGGAGAGTTCCATGTTACAATCTGCTCTGAAGAGTTGGAAGCCTGCCAGCTGCAGTGCTGAATCCAGTATTGATCCACACAGACACGTCTCCATAAAGCACAAAACTGCAGACAAAGAAAAGTCTCTGTTTTTTTTCCCAAAAGTAGCTGGAGTTCATCCATTTTTTTTGCTCTTCTTTATTGCTTCTTGTTTTTGCATGCAGAAGATTCTGAGGAAACATCCTATTTCTTGGTTGGCTCTCTCTACCTGGCCATTTGACTGGGGATGATAACCCAAATTGAGGCTCACCAAGACCCCTAGCTGCTCCATGAAGCTGGCCCACAGATGAGAGATGAATTGAGGGCCATGGTCACTGACTATATCTTCTGGGATGCTGAAGTATTGGAACATGTGCTGGAACAATAATTCGGTGGTCTGAAATGCTGTGGGTAGGCTGGATAACGGGCTGAGTCTCAGCGCCTTAGAGAAGTGGTCAATGATGACCAAAACTGTGGAGTTGCCTTGGGATGGTGGCAGATCAGTGATGAAGTTGATTGCCAGGTGGGACCATGGTCTCTGAGGCACAGGAAGAGGGCATAGTTTGCCAGCTGGAGGAGTTCGAGGGACCTTGGCTTGAGCACACTCAGTGCATGAAGAGATGAAATGAATGATCTCAGTCAGCATGTTGTTCTACCAGTACTTGTTTTGCAGCAGTTGGTGGGTGTGATGGCTGCTGGGATAACCAGTGGCAGGAGAAGTGTGTGTCCATGTGATGAGTCTGCTCCTGAGATGATTAGGGATGTATAGGTGGCCCGGTGGGCAGTTGACTGGAGGATTCTGTGGTTGTGAGTCTTTTATGTCCTTGTCGAGGTCCCAAGTGATTGCCTGGATGAAGCATTCAGGTGTCAGGATGAGGTTCCAGGTCCTGAAGAGATGGGCTGAAGATGCATGACAGGGCATTAACCTTGGTGGTTTTGGTGCAAGGATGATAGGATATTGTGAAGTTAAAATGGGTGAAAAACAGTGCCCATCAGACTTGGCGTGGGTTCAGTCTCTTTGCCTTCTTGAGTTACTTGAAGTTTTTATGATCAGTAAAAATGACAAAGGGGTCTGTGGCCCCCTCCAACCAGTGCCTCCATTCCTCTAAGGTGAGCTTGATGGCCAGTAGCTCTCGGTTCCCAACGTCATAGTTTCTGTCTGCTGGAATGAGCTTTTTGAAGAAGAACACTACCGGGTGGAGCTTGGGCCTTTCACCAAAGCACTGGGAGAGAACCCCTCTTACACCAATCTTGGAGGTGTCCACTTCAACCGTGAAAGGTTGGGTTGGGTCTGGATGCTGAAGGATAGGGGCTGTGGTGAAAGCTGTTTTGAGCCTGTCAAAGGCCTCTTCGGCTGTGGAGTTCTAGTGGAGGTGTTTGGGTCCCTTCTTCAGGATGGAGGTCAGGGGCACCACAAGGGTGCTGAACCCTCTAATGAAATGAGTTTGTGAAGCCTAGGAAACGTTGGAGCCCCTTCACTGAGGTGGGTACAGGCCAGGATGTGACTGCAGTTACCTTGGAGGGATCCATGCTGACCCCCTCAGCACTGATGATGTACCCCAGGAAGGAGATCTTATGCATGTGAAATTCACACTTCTGAGCCTTGACGTAGAGATGGTTCTTAGGCACTTGAGTACTGATCAAACATGGTTAAGATGACTCTCTTTGTCAGAGAAGTAGATCAGGATGTCATCGATGTAAGCTATGACATACCTCCCCAACATGTCTCACAGCACATCGTTAATGAGGAACTGTAACATGCTTAGTGCTGAAGAGAGGCCATAAGACATGATCCTTAAAATGGCTGGCACTGGTACTGAAGGCAGTCTTCCACTTGTCGCCCTCACGGATACGGACCAAGTTGTAGGCACAATGTAGGTCAAGCTTGGAAAAGATTGTGGCACTGCAGAGCTGTTCCAATGTGGAGGGCACAAGTGGAAGTGGATATGGGCATTTCACTGATATCTGATTGAGTCCTCAAAAGTGTATACATGGATGAAGTCCACCCCCTCTCTTCGCCACGAAAAAGAATCCGCTGGTGCTGATGAAGTGGACAGGCATATCTACCCCTGCTTGAGGGCCTTCTGTATGTACGCTTTCATAGCAGCTTGTTCATTCTGGGACAGAGGGTAAATGTGGCTGTGTGGGGGAGAAGTACCAGCCAGGAGATCGATGGCACAATCATATGGATGATGTGGGGGTAGGCCACATGCTTTGCCCTTGCTGAAGATCTCCCCTAGGTCCAGGTAGCATGTGGGGATCCCTTCCAGGGAGTCAGGGTGAGGACTCTCTACAGAAGTGGAGGAAAGATTTAACTGAGGACATCGGAGGCAGTTCTGGAAACATGTCAGGGACCACTGAAGAATTTCCTTGTTCTGCCAGGATATGAGTGGGCCATGAAGTTGTAGCCACAGATAGCCCAGGATGATGATGTGATGCTTGGTAGCAGTGACAAGGAGTGAGATTTGTTCAGAGTCAAGAGCTCCCACCTGAATATGCATGGAAGCAGTCCGGGAAGTGATAAGGCCCTCTCCTATGGGGCCTCCATCAATGGACAAGATGCTAAGTGGGCTCTGCAGTGAATTTGTGGGCAGATTGAACCTCTGGACGACTGAGCTGGTGATGAAGTTTCCCTCTGCCCTGAGTGTATAAACACGGACAGCACATGGGTAGAGGAAGACAGTTTCAGTAATACTGGAAGCTTGAAAGATCAAGCTCTTAGTGATCTCATGGGACTCACTGAATCAGCCTTGAACTCCCCAGAGCTGGTGCATGGCAGGCAGACTGGACACTGGATGATAGGGTGACTGGAGCTCCCGCAATAGAAGCACAAGCCCTCCTTCTTTCTCCAATCTCATTCAGAGCATTTCAGGCAAGCATGAGAAACTTCCATGGGAGAGGGAGAATCAGAGGTCATGGCAGGCTTGGCTTCCTCCTGGAGGGATGGGCAGTTGGATAGCAGATGGTCTAGCCAAATGGTGAGATCAATGAGAGCATCCAGAGTGAGATGTTCATCGTGACATGCTAGTTCACCCAATACTGAGGGGTGAAGTCCTTGGTGAAACACACCCTTAATGCTGGCTCATTCCATCTGCTGGCGGCTGCAAGAGTCCAGAAATCCAGGGCATAATTGGCGACTGTCCTTGAACCTTGGGTGATGGTGAGTAGGCTCTCACTGACTTCAATTCCCTCTGGTTCATGATCAAACACACAGTTGAATAACTCAAGAAAGCTGTTGTAGGAGGTGGTGTGTTCACCTCCACTCCTCCACACTGCGCTGGCCCATTGTAGTGCTTTGCTAGTTAAAAGTGAAAGAAATCTGGCAATCTTCCATTCATCCAAGATGTGTGGGAGCAAGGAGAAGTACATGGAGCACTGAAGCAGAAACCCCTTGCAGCTGAGTGCATCCCCAGCATACTTCTTGGGGCGTGGAAGTGGGAGCGTGGGATGCAGAGGAGCTTTGGGGCATGTTAGGAGGGCCTGTGGCATCATTGCAGTGAGCTGAGCCATCTTGGTGTTGAGATCAGTGAGCATCTGCTGATGTTCTCCTAAGAGGCACCCTTGAACGATCAAAGCAGTCTACTGTGCCTCCTCTGCTGCATCCATATGTGGCAAAGTATCCTGTCAGGTTGCAGGCACTTACGGATGTATGTGCAAGGGAGAGTGGGGGAACACAGACTGGTAAACAAATCCAAAACGCTAGACGAAATTGAAGTCGAGGGACAGGCAGGGGTCAATCGATCGGCAGACAGAGTAATAAGGGCTAGACTAAAGAGTAATGAGAATGAGACAATAACAAGGGTTGAGGACACAATAAGGCAGGCAGAATAACAAGGCTTGGTAATGACAGGTACTGTAAGACAGTGAACAATAATTCGCATTGAGTGAGTGTGGGAGAGGTGTTTATATAGCATGGGCTGATTAATCAGGAAATGAGTGAGAGGTGTAATTAATAGACAGGCGATAGAGGGCATTGTGGTTCTTCGGTGTTGTAGTTCAGATCGGCCATGTTTGTAGTCTGACTGAAAGTGGCGCTCTCTATTGTGTTACTGACGAGAGTGGCCACGTCACTGTAGTGATATGCCAAAATGGATGGCTGGAGCTTTCGGTCCACTAAACAAAAATAATTGGGTCTCATCTCATCTCATCTCATCTCATTATCTCTAGCCGCTTTATCCTTCTACAGGGTCGCAGGCAAGCTGGAGCCTATTCCAGCTGACTATGGGCGAAAGGCGGGGTACACCCTGGACAAGTCGCCAGGTCATCACAGGGCTGACACATAGACACAGACAACCATTCACACTCACATTCACACCTATGGTCAATTTAGAGTCACCAGTTAACCTAACCTGCATGTCTTTGGACTGTGGGGGAAACCGGAGCACCCAGAGGAAACCCATGCGGACACGGGAAGAACATGCAAACTCCGCACAGAAAGGCCCTTGCCAGCCACGGGGCTCAAACACGGACCTTCTTGCTGTGAGGCGACAGTGCTAACCACTACACCACCGTGCCGCCCGCCACCACCACATCAGTCAAATGTATTTTAAGCTATTTTTAATTTTCTAAAAAAAAATTATTTTACATTAATCCTAGGGTGTTCACCTGATCAGCATAAAATACAGAATGTAGCAAGTAGAGAGATGGATGGCAAAAACATACCATAACAAATTTGATTGGCCAAACTGTTTGTGTGTGTGTGTGTGTGTGTGTGTGTGTGTGTGTGTGTGTGTGTGTGTGTACAGTTGTGCTCATAAGTTTATATACCCTGTCAGAATTTGTGAAATATTGGCCATTTAAGAAGTAATTTATCAAATAATTTTATGTTTATTAAAATATTTTTAAATCTTAATTATAACTGAAATTACCCAAAAGGCCCTGATCAGAAATGTACATACCCTGGAATGGTTGGCCTGAAAATATACACACAAGTTGACACACAATTTGGTTATTAAGGGTAAGTTTCGCACAAGTGAATTGTTTGATTGTAAGGGCCTGTGTATAAATGATCAATGAGTTTCTTAGCTCTTGAGAGACTCCTGCACATTTCATTCAGGGCTTCACTTGCTTTCGCCATGGCTTAGTATCCAAGTCAAAGAACTGTCAAAGGACCTGTGAGAAAAGTTTGTTGAACTTGAGGGGGAAAAAAGACATAAAAAGATATCCAAACATTTGAAAATGCCAATCAGTAGTGTTCAAACTCTGCTAAAAATGTGGAATATTAGTGGTTCAAGCTATATGTCAGTTAGACCAACAAAGATTTCAGCCACAACTCACAGGAGAATTGCTAGGGATGCAAAGAAAAAGCCACAAGCAACTTCAGCTGAAATACAGGCTTCTCTGCCACCCCCCCCCCCCCCAAAAAAAAAAAAAAAGTGGTATGACTGTTTCAAGATAAAGTCACACAATAAGGAGATACTTGAATAAAAATGGGCTGCATGGTCTAGTCACTACAAAAAAATGTTACTGCTCCAATGTTACAAAACAATATACAATATTGTTTACTATATGCCAAACAGCACCTAGGCAAGGCTCAAAATTTCTGGAACAAATTCAAGCTTTTTTTTTCTGGCAACTCTGCCAGGCAGCCCAACCAATGTCTTCTCATGTGTGTGTGTGTGTGTGTGTGTGTGTGTGTGTGTAACATTGGCACACTGGACACTGTTTTGTTCATGGTGGCTAATCCATGTTCACTCAATCCATAATCCTCTGCTATTCTCCCACCGTTTCCTCTGGCCCAGGCTGCCAAGGCACAAGCCACTTGTCTCCTGTTCCCCTCTGGGGGGCTCCACTCCCTCTCTGAGTTGTTATATGGGCCATATGTTGTTATTGTTGTTGCTTTTGTTATTATTGTTGTTGGCATCAAATGTTGGTATAATTTGACATGAGGATCCATGACACTCTCTCGGCTGCCATCCAGGACATGTGGCGGTTGTGGGTGAGTTCTTCAATCAGGGGATTGTCACACAGCCTGCATGGAATGGGCAACCACCCAAACACACACACACACACACACACACACACACACACACACACACACAGAGCTTGATCTGAGATCAAGCTACAGGGAATATGAGAATAGGCCACAGTTAACATGAGAACTGGAGAGTTTACAGGTGTGTGATTCTGAGGTAAGTGGTGCAATTTGACTGTGTTCACCATATCACATCACAGAAAAACAATGGCTAAGGTGGAGAGATGTATAAAACATATTTAATATCAGTGTAAAGCTGGTGGGTAAAAAAAATAGTTAAAAAAAAACCCTCATGTAAATAATTTAAGAAGCTAAAAAGGTAATGTGAAAACTAGTCCTTCACTACATCATCATCATTCATGCATTAACAGAATCCTTACCCAAGATTCTGAACAAAGGTAGTCATATATCAATCAGAGGCTACTAAATTGTATAATATTGCATTAGCTGTTCAAAGTACTGTATAAGAATTCCATGTGATTTTAAGTTTCTTCTGCTATTTGGCTGGATGTTGTTTTTACAAAAAAATAGTTTAAAACCCATACTAGCAATGTAGTTGTTTCATCAATGCAATGTGAATCACAACAAATATGATTGGACAAACATCTAGTATTTAAATGACAGAAAGCAAATATTGTGCTAAGCTTCTAAATTGCATTAAAGACACTAAGAAGAAAGCAGCTGGCTTATACAAGAGGTAAAAAGCATGTTTGAGGATACAGTATGAGTGTGATGCTCAATTTTCATCATTTAATGTGTTAGATTGCATAATTACACTTCCAGCAAAGAAGTGCAGCTGTGATCATTTCAGCTTAATTACATTTACTAGCACATTTCTTAAAGTTAAATAATTCTCCCAAATAACATATCTCTAGAGATACAGAAGGGAATGATTCAATCATAGGCAGGGAGGGAAAAACACACACAGGAATAATATGGCATGCTGCTTCCCCTGTTAAAGCTTTTAGCATAAACCTCTTTCCTCCAGATTTAACTTGTATTTTCATATCCCTAATCAACTGTTCTGGTTTCTCATGGGTTGGCAAAAAGATGGCTTGTTTTTTTTTCCTTTTTTTAAATCATTCAAACATCTAACCTCTTTGCCTCAAACACCACCCACCTCCAACTTTTACTGGAGCTCATGTTTGTGGAGGCAGAGGTTTGCTGAGTCAACCATTAGTTTCCTCATAATTCTTGCTTGGGATGGCCACCATAAATTAGTAAAGGAGACATAATCTGCAGTGTCTGGAAAGGAAACCCAGAAAGTGCCATATAATGCTGTGGGTCCTGTATTGTCATTCAGACATGAGCTGCCATCAGAAAAAGAGGCTTGCATGCACCTGATAAGGCCCAGACATAGAGTGAGTCATAATTCATGTGAACCAGTCACTAATGTGTTCCCAACTATTCAATACCAAAGAGAGAGAATGAAAGAGTATAACGTGGGATATCTGCAATTTGGCTTCTTATCTCTTCTGACAAGATGTTTTTCAGTACAAAAGCCTGATCTGGCGAATCGTCACCTTAGTTTCAAGTAGAGGAGGGGCAGCCTGTATATATAGGCTTCTATAAACACACATAGCACACACTATTTTTTATGGTGGTTATTCACATGGGTCACAATTGCAAGGACACACTAATATTATGAACATGTGTGTCATTTTAAAAAGCCATTATAATTCCAGGGTCAGCTTTATATGTAGGATTAATGGTATATATTACTTAATGCAGAGTTATCAGAAGCATAGTACATAGGGAATCAGAGTATTATTGACTGCAGTGAAAATGAATATACCTTTTGCTCCTGCATAGTAATTTAAAAAAGAAAAGGTAAGATATTGTGCAGTATCATCTGATTATGCAAGAGAATCCTAACTTCTTCACCTGCCCTCACATTTGTTCACTTGTATGCTAAAAACTGAGCCAGATTGTTTGGCCAAACACACAGTGTGATGGATGCTAACATATGATCACTCATCCTGTTCATAGACACCTACACTCCCAAAAGGATTATCCCCCCCCCCCCAGGCTCAAGACTTCATGGCCAATAACACAGAGGTGCTGCTTTCTCTTAAAAGTACTGACTGCAAAGTCATCTGAAATTTTTGATTTTTTTTTTTTTTTTATTGTGAATGGCGTTTTCAAATGTCCCACAAGAACAATATCATGTGGACGAGATGTGATCCTTTTGAGGTGCTGATGGTCGCTTTCCTTTGTTTTGGGACCGAGTAGCCTGTCTCCTGGAGCCAAAGAGTATGGCCCCATGGAAAGAGCCAAACATGAGGAGCTTGAACTAATTAGCATAATTATGGAACTAGGTCACACCAAGATGGCAACGCACAGAAAACATCATGACTCTACATCTACCTTGGAGAGTTTTGAGTCACGGGCATGTAATTTGTGGTTTCCATCGCTTTTCTGGCGTGCTTTCTAACTGATTCACGTTCATATTTTCCTTTTCTTTTCCTCTGGCTTTTAGCTGGCAGGAGAGCAGAGTCTGCCATGTTTGCCCATGCTGACTTGTTTTTGGTTAAAAGTAGGTCAAACATGCCCCATGGTGGTCATGTGATATTGTTGCTCACTTGCTTCGGCGATCTCCAGAATCATAAAATACAGGACAAATTTTATCTCCGTAAAACATTTACACATAGGATCCATGGTGTGTGCAGCAACACAACTCCTCAATTTCGACATGAAACATCTCAGAATTCCAACAGCAATAGAGAATAGAACATTTTTGCCCAGAATTAAACTTTGCAGTCAGAACTTTTAACTTCCCCTTCCTTTTCCTTAACTTCTATGCTTATAGAGGAAAATGCACATCTAAAATGGTGCAAAAGTTTGCATCTGCTTTGGAGATGAGCATGCAATGTATAGCATCAAGACATTTTAATATGGTAGATTTTCCTTCATTATCACATGCAACAAAAATAGTCAAATATTGTATGTTGTTAAGATCAAAATTGACTTTCAGGTCAAGTTACTGTCTGTGTGGAGTTTTACATATTCTCCCAATGCCTGCATGGGTTTCCTCCAGGTTGTCCACTTTCCTCCCATCTCCCAAAACTATGCAGGTAGGAGAATTGACTACTCTAAATTGCACCTAGGTCTGAATGAGTCTGTGAAAGTGTGTCTGGTGCTCTGAAATGTACTGGCATCCCATCAAAGGTATAATTTCACATCACACCCAGTGTTTCTGGAATAGACTCTGGATGTGCAGCACTCTGACCACAATAAAGTGGTTACTGAATGAATGAAAGAATTAATTAATTAATTAATTAATCAATCAATTAATCAATCAATTAATCAATCAATTAATCAATCAATTAATCAATCAATTAATTAATTAATTAATTAATGAAGTTGTATGGCCATCCTTTGCCTCCAACTTCTTTCATAGTCTCTGAACAGATTTTGGATCCTTGAAGTTTTAATATATGTCTTGTATAGCCCACTAAGCATACATATGTCCTGATATGTACATTATATACTATCTTTACCAGATAGTTCTAGAAACTGAGAGTGGTGAGATAAAAGCCATTTTGTGGATGAATTGTAAACCAGTGGCAAAATTTTATTTATATTTTTCCCAGCAAATAGATCCAGTGGGGGGAGAAAAAAATAGTGTTAATATCTCCAGCACACATACTTTGTTCTGAGGCATGATGGCTCAGGCTGTCCAAGCATTGAACAAAATGTGCTTCATAGTATCACAGAATATAACTGAATATCTCAGAATTCTATTTTCTTTGATCTATTATCTAGCTTATACTATTATCTTTCTTCATTATATAATCTCCTTTGTGCTCTTGCACACACAAGGTAGACTATATGGTGAAATAACAGCAAAATAGTAAAATCGTCTGGTGACAAAGTACAACAGTGAACCAACATCAAAGTAGTTTTCCCTCTAGCAGCCATTAGCAGCAGTAAGTTAAGTACAATAGAGCTGTGAACCTAACATTCACTATTCCAAAGTCAAAACAAATGTGGGCCATGAATGATACAATTACTCAGGCAGGTGAAAAGCTTGAGCCAATCTAAAGGCCATTCACTCAAAGACAGTTGGAGTCCATAAAGCAGTGTCAAATCAGCCATGAGCCAATTGGAACCTACTGCTATTATGATGGTGAATATTGCTTACAGTATAAAAGCAATTTAGACACCTGACTGTGGTAGCGAAGGTGTGGTCGAGCATCAGTCATGAACAGTGAAGAGTCAGGTTGAACCAGCAAGTAACATGTGACAAGTTACACCTGTGTCTAAAGTACAATAAACACACCTGTTCTTGAAGCCTGCCTCCTAGTTCCTCATTATCCCACTTCAGGGTGTTGTTACACTGGTGCGAAAACCTGAGACTGAGGAACATGACAGCATTATGGAGTCCTCACCACTCAAGGAGTTCATCCATGCCCTCACCACTGCCCAACGCAGCCAGCACTAGGCACTGGTCGCCATGAACCATGAGCAGGAGTGGTGTTTAGAGGCATTTCTCCAGGTCCAGCAGGTGGACCACCAGGTGCTCCTGTGTCTCATCATGCCCACAGGTGCCCCAGCCACTGAGTCAGCAGGCTTCCCCCACATCACCCTCATGAAAATGGGGCCACAAAATGACCCCAAGGACTTCCTAGTGCTCTTCAAGTTAGCCGCAGAGGTGTGGAGGTGGCTGGATGAGCAGAGAGTGGCTCACCTACTGCTGCTCCTCCCTGGCAAAGCACAGCTTGAGGCCCAGCAACTGCCCACTGACAACAAGCTGGAGTATGCCAACCTGAACTGCATGATCCTGCAGCATACCAGCTGCACCCCTGAGCAACACCGTCAGCGCTTCCGCGCACTGAACTTGAAGGAAACCATTCACTTGTGGCTAGCAGCTCTAGGACAGCTGCCGGCAGTGGTTGGGGGCAGAAAATCAAGGGGGTCATCAACGGCATTGCACAAGAGCAGTTCATTGCTCAACTGCTGAGAGGAACAGTGGAGTGGGTCCAGTACCACCACCCAGCTTTGTTGGTCAGACTGATCGAATTGGCTGAGGACAAGACTCTGAGGCACACTTTTGACCAAGTGGAAGTAGGTGACGTTCAAAACCTCCAGCCTAATGTTGCACTTTCCTTTCTGTATTTTCCCAGTATTAAGGAAAGACTATATTGAGTGACACAGGACACTCAATCTAAGGAAGAGACTATACAGTTGTTCCTGAAGAGCCATATGGAATTTTTATTCCATGCGGCTCATCATAATCCCATGCCTGGGCACCTAGGTCAAGACAAAACATTAAATCATCTCATGGCCCATTTCTATTGACCAGGGATTCACACTGATGTTCACAGGTGGTGTGCAGCTTGTTGTGAATGGCAGCTGGTACATCCAGCATCCACGCCAAAAGTACCCATTATGATTAATTGAGATCGCCTTCAAAAGAATTGGCATGGATCTTGTCAGGCCATTAGATCGTTCTGCACATGGGTATCACTTTGTGTTCATCATAGTGCATTATGCAATGCGATACCAAGAAGCAGTGCCTCTTCGCAATTTCTTGGCATGTAGTGTTGCAGAGGCATTCTTCCACATTATCTCCCAAGTCAGGATTCTGAAAGAAAGCCTGACTGATCAAGGCACTACTTTTATGTCACCTACAGTATGCAAACTGTACAATTTATTGGGAATTGAATCAATTCATACCTGTGTTTACCATCTGCAAATGGACAGGCCAGTCGAATGATTCAATCAAACACTTAAAAGCATGATTCATCAGTTCATTCATGGGGACACCAGAAACTGGGAAGCTGGACCTTCTCAAAGCAAAAATGAAATTCAGTATGTTCTTGACCTGAGAGCAAAACTCCATGCACTGAGTCACATAACCCAGGAGAATTTGCTACAGGTGCAAGAACATCAATCCTGCCTGTACAACAGAGGGACACAGCTAAGAGAATTTGCACTGGGAGATAAAGTGCTAATTTTACTGCCCATGTGGAGATCAAAATTACTCGCCAAGTGGCAAGGGCCCTTTGAGGTCAGACAGTGAATAGGGGAAGTCAACTATGAAGTCAGGCACATAGATATGGGTGATGGATATCAAATTTAAAACCTCAATCTCCTGAAACTGTGGAGAGAGGAGGTTCCTGTGGCTCTTGTGACAGTAGTTCTGGAGACAGCAGAGCTGGGACTAGAGGTAAATCCAAGAGGTGCAGCCCAATTCACCCCGATCCCCTGTGGAGACCATCTCTCACCATCCCAGAGAGCACAGGTTATCAGTTTGCAGGAGGAATTCTGCAATGTGTTTTTGCCCTTCTTTGGTTGTACTGACCTCATAAAGCACCACATATAGACTCTGCCAAGTGTGGTGGTGTACAGCTGCCTGTATCGGCTCCCTGAGCACAAGAAAAATGTGGTTCGGGATGAACTCAAGGCAATACTTGACATGAGAGTAATTGAGAAGTGGCACAGCAACTGGAACAGCATGGTGGTCTTAGTTCCCAAGACTGACTGAATGGTCCAGTTTTGTGTGGACTATAGAAAAGTCAATGCAGTGTCTAAATTTGACGCATATCCAATGCCTTGCATTGATGAACTGCTCAATTGGTTAGGTGTGACTCACTTTTATTTGACACTAGATTTGACAAAGGGATATTGGCAGATCCCCTTGACTCTATTATCCCAGGAAAAAAAATGTCATTTTCCACTCTGTTTTGTTAACACCAATTTGTTACCTTTCCGTTTGGGTTGTTTGGGGCCCCAGCAATGTTTCAGCATCTCATGGACTGAATGCTCCATCCCCACAATGCATATGCTGCTGCCTACAATGACATTATTATTTATACAGTGTCTTGTAAAAGTATTCATCCCCTTTGGTGTTTGTCCTGTTTTGTCATATTACAAGCTGGAATTAAAATGGATTTTTGGAGGGTTAGCACCATTTGATTTACACAACATGCCTACCACTTTAAAGATGCAAATTGTTGTTTTATTGTAACATAAACAATAATTAAGATGAAAAAACAGAAATCTGGAGTGTGCATAGGTATTCAAACCCTTTCATATGAAACGCCTAAATAAGAGATGGTCCAACCAATTCACGTCATAAGTCACATAATTATTTAATTAAGATCCACCTGTCTGCAATCAAAGTGTCACATCTGTCACGTCTGTATAAATCAACCTGTTCTGGAAGGACCCTGACTCTGCAACACTACTAAGTAAGCAACATGAGAACTGAGGAACACTCCAAACAGGTCAGAGACAAAGTTGTGGAGAAGTATAGATCAGGGTTGGGTTATAAAAAATATCCTAAACTTTGAATATCCCAGGGAGCACCATTAAATCCATTATAGCAAAATGGAAAGAATGTGGCACCATTACAAACCTGACAAGAGAAGGCCACCCACCAAAATTCACAGACCAGACAAGGAGGGCATTAATCAGAGATGCAACAAAGACACCAAAGATAACACTGAAGGAGATGCAAAGATCCACAGCAGAGATGGGAGTATCTGTCCATAGGACCACTTTAAGCCGTACACTCCACAGAGTGGGACTTTATTGAAGAGTGGCCAGAAAAAAGCCATTATTAAGAATGCATTTGGAGTTTGCCCAACAGCATGTGACAGACTCCCCAAACACCTGGAAGAAGATTCTCTGGTTAAATGAAACTAAAATTGATCTTTTTGGCCATCATGGGAAATGATATGTGTGGCACAAACCCAACACTTCCCATCACCCTGAGAACACCATTCCTACAGTGAAGCATGGTGGTGGCAGCATCATGCTGTGGGGATATTTTTCATCTGCAGGGACAGGAAAGCTGGTTAGGACTGAAGGAAAGATGGATGGCACTAAATACAGGGCAATTCTGGAGGAAAACCTGTTTGAGTCAGCCAGAGGTTTGAGACTGGGATGAAGGTTCATGTTCCAACAGGACAATGGCCCTAAAAATACTGCTAAAGCTACATTGGAGTGGTTTAGAGGGAAACATATAAATGTCTTGGAATGGTCTAATCAAAGCCTCAATCCAGTTGAGAATCTGTGGCATAACTTGAAGATTGCTGTACACCAATACAACCCATCTAACTTTGAAGGAGTTGGAGGAGTTTTGCCCTGAGGAATGGACAAAAATCCCAGTGGCTAGATGTGCTAAGCTAATAGGGACATACCCCAAGAGACTTGTAGCTGAAATTGTAGCAAAAGGTAGCTCTACCAAGTATTGACTTTGGGTGGTGAATACCTATGCACACTCCAGATTTCTTTTTTTTCCATCTTAATTATTGTTTGTGTCACAATAAAACAACAATTTTCACCTTTAAAATGGTAGGCATGTTGTGTAAATCAAATGGTGCTAACCCCCCAAAAATTCTTTTTCATTCTAGCTTGTAATGTGACAAAACAGGACAAACACCAAGGGGGATGAATACTTTTGCAAGACACTGTATCAGTGGCATTTACAACATCTAAGGGCTGTAATGAGGTCGCTGAGGTGTGTGAGGCTCACAGCAAACCTGAAAAAGTGTGCAATTGGATGGGTGGAAGTATGGTATCTGGGCTTTCACTTGAGTCATGGGTAATTGCGTCCCTAAATTGATAAGACTACAGCAATTGTGGTCTACCCAAGACCTAAGACCAAAAATGGGTGAGACAGTTTCTAGGTCTGGCTGGCTATTATATGCAATTCATGCCTAACTTTTCAGACACCACCAACTCACTGACTGACCTCAATAAAAAGGGGGCACCAAATCCAATCCAGTGGACAGAGCTGTGTGAATGGGCTTTTGCTCAAGTTAAAGTGGTTTTATGTGAAGGCCCATTATTTCATTCACCTGACTTTTCTCGCCCTTTTGTTTTTCAGACTAATGTGTCAGGCAGAGGGCTGGGGGCTGTTTTGTCCCAGGTGGCGGAGAGGGAGAAGCACCCAGTGCTGTACATCAACCACAAGTTCTCAATGTGAGAGCCAAAGTACAGCACCATAGAGAAGGAGTGTTTGGCCATCAAGTGGGCTGTCCTCACTCTCCAGTACTATCTGCTAGGATGTGCATTCATCCTCTGTGTTCTGACCATGTCCTGCTCCAGTGGCTCCACCACATGAAGGATGTCAACATGCGGATCACTTTTTGGTATCTAGCCCTTCAAGTTTGAGGTGGTCCATAGGTAGGGGTGCAGATGGTGGTGGTGGATTACCTCTCCTGCTGGGGGGAAGCCAGCTGCAAGCCAGATGGCTCCCCAGCCTGAATTAGGCGGTGGCAGCCAGGGTGCAGTTGAGTGTCGACTGTGAACAGCAAGGAGTCAGGTTGAACCAGCAGGTAACATGTGATGAGTTACACCTGTGTCTTGTTACTGGCTGTCAATTAATGTGTGTCTCTGTGTGTCTTTCAGACAACCAGTTATGAGAGAGAGAGCTGAGCCACCCAGCCCTGCGTTTGTGAGTTTAGCAGTCACTGAAAAGTGAAAGTACAATAAACACACATGTTCTTGAAGCCTGCCTCCCAGTTCCTCATTATCCCTCCTCAGAGAATTGTTACACTGACAGAGATTATAATTGACCAGTCAGTGGTAATAAATGTTTCAAATTAACTCCTAATCTTCTGGCATTTTGCGTAGTCTATGTGCCAGTAATGAAATTTTAATAGGAGTCATTTACACACATTACAGTAAGGATAGTGGAAACTTACTAGGGTCACAGGCAACATGATATTTCAAAGCCAAGTTGTTGTTACATTGCATCAGCCTGGATAATCTAGCAAAGTTTTCAATTTGCTCAAAGCTCCTGGGTTCCTTGCTCGTCACTTGGGACCCTTCTTGAGGATAGTTGTGAGGGGGTTAGCAATTATGCCAAAGCCTCTGTTGAACCTCCAATAGAAACTGGTGAAACCAAGGAAGCATTGGAGGTCCTTAACAGTCTTAGGGGTTGGCCAATCCAATACAGCAGCCACCTTGGCTACATCCATAGCCACACCCTGTGGGCTTATGATATATCGTAAGAACAAAATCTCTGAGACATGAGACTCGAGACTCACATCCCCCCCCCCCCCCCCGATTTAGAGTTGATTGTTGAGGAGATTGGACAATACATGCCTGAACATGGGTTTTGTGAAAAAGGGAAGTAAATCAATGTCATCCATGCATGCAATCACAGATTTGCCCAGAATATCACTCAGCATGTTATATATCAGGCACTAAAACACTGATGCACCTAAGAGCTCATAAGGCATGACACAGTACTCATAGAGGTCAGAGGCAGCATTAAAGGGTGTCTTCCACTCATCAGTCATTCTGATGTGCACCAGGTTGAATGCACTGCAGAGGTCAAGCTTACCAAGCACTTTGGCTACCCAAAGTTGTTCTAGGGCTGAGGGAACCAGAGAAAGAGGGTAGGGATACTTAACACAAAACGCAGGAGATCTGGTTTAGCCCATGATAGTCAGTATGTGAGAGTGCAGGCCTCCTCCTTTTTTATTCATGGAGAAAAAGCCAGCTGACACAGGAGAGGTTGAACATAGTTGAATATAGCCCTGTTGGATGGCTCCCTGGATGTATTTCTTCATGGTTCATAGCTCAGTGAGAGATGGTGGATAAACTGAGTTGCGTGGCATATGGTGCAGGGCAGGAGATCTATGGCGCAGTCATAAGGTCTGTGGGGCAGTAGATTGCTGGCCTTGGCCTTATTGAGCACTTCATGGAGGTCATGATACACTGCCAGGATAGACATGGTGACAGGGATGCACAGAGGTGGAGGCAACGGCAAGGCATGGGGGGTGCAAACATCTGTGGAGGCATTGCTCAGACCAGCTCATAATTTTTTTGGCATGCCAAGAAATCTGAGGGTCAGAAGTTGCAAGCAGGGGAATCCCAAGATAATAACGGCAGAGACAAAGACAAAAGACAGAGTCTAAATACAACCCCAATTCCAAAAAAGTTGGGACAAAGTACAAATTATAAATAAAAATGGAATGCAATAATTTACAAATCTCAAAAGCTGATATTGTATTCACAATAGAACATAGACAACATATCAAATGTTGAAAGTGAGACATTTTGAAATATCATGCCAAATATTGGCTCATTTGAAATTTCATGACAGCAACACATCTCAAAAAAGTTGGGACAGGGGCAATAAGAGGCTGGAAAAGTTAAAGGTACAAAAAAGGAACAGCTGGAGGACCAAATTGCAACTCATTAGGTCAATTGGCAATAGGTCATTAACCTGACTGGGTATAAAAAGAGCATCTTGGAGTGGCAGCGGCTCTCAGAAGTAAAGATGGGAAGAGGATCACCAATCCCCCTAATTCTGCGCTGACAAATAGTGGAACAATATCAGAAAGGAGTTCAACAGTGTAAAATTGCAGAGTTTAAACATATCATTATCTACAGTGCATAATATCATCAAAAGATTCAGAGAATCTGGAAGAATCTCTGTGCGTAAGGGTCAAGGCCGGAAAACCATACTGGGTGCCCGTGATCTTCGGGCCCTTAGACGGCACTGCATCACATACAGGCATGCTTCTGTATTGGAAATCACAAAATGGGCTCAGGAATATTTCCGGAGAACATTATCTGTAAACACAATTCACTGTGCCATCCGCCGTTGCCAGCTAAAACTCTATAGTTCAAAGAAGAAGCCGTATCTAAACATGATCCAGAAGCGCAGACATCTTCTCTGGGCCAAGGCTCATTTAAAATGGACTGTGGCAAAGTGGAAAACTGTTCTGTGGTCAGACGAATCAAAATTTGAAGTTCTTTATGGAAATCAGGGACGCCGTGTCATTCAGACTAAAGAAGAGAAGGACGACCCAAGTTGTTATCAGCGCTCAGTTCAGAAGCCTGCATCTCTGATGGTATGGGGTTGCATTAGTGTGTGTGGCATGGGCAGCTTACACATCTGGAAAGACACCATCAATGCTGAAAGGTATATCCAGGTTCTAGAGCAGCATATGCTCCCATCCAGACGACGTCTCTTTCAGGGAAGACCTTGCATTTTCCAACATGACAATGCCAAACCACATACTGCATCAATTACAGCATCATGGCTGCGTAGAAGAAGGGCTCGGGTACTGAACTGGCCAGCCTGCAGTCCAGATCTTTCACCCATAGAAAACATTTGGCACATCATAAAACGGAAGATACGACAAAAAAGACCTAAGACAGTTGAGCAACTAGAATCCTACATTAGACAAGAATGGGTTAACATCCCTATCCCTAAACTTGAGCAGCTTGTCTCCTCAGTCCCAGACATTTACAGACTGTTGTAAAGAGAAAAGGGGATGTCCCACAGTGGTAAACATGGCCTTGTCCCAACTTTTTTGAGATGTGTTGTCATGAAATTTAAAATCACCTAATTTTTCTCTTTAAATGATACATTTTCTCAGTTTAAACATTTGATATGTCATCTATGTTCTATTCTGAATAAAATATGGAATTTTGAAACTTCCACATCATTGCATTCCATTTTTATTTACAATTTGTACTTTGTCCCAACTTTTTTGGAATTGGGGTTGTACACAAAACAAAGTCAAAACCAGGAAGGCAATACACAGATACAAGGCTTGATATAGTGAGACACTAGGTACAGTGCATATACTTCGCCAAGTCTGTGTGTTGAGAGAGTCTTTATAAGCGTACGCTCTGATTGTGCTCTAATCCAGAACAGGTGCATAGTACTGTCATTAGTCTTTGCATGCATGGATGCTGTGCGCTCTGAACGCCAATGTGCATGGACATGACACAGTGATGTTTTTTGAAGACTTGTCATTAAAGACGGGAGACATGAACTTACTTTGTTATATGCAAAAGTTTGTAGTAAAAGAGTTTGTTAGAGTGGGGTTGCAATGTATATGTCTTGGAGAGCCATCACAAGGGCTGAGATCCATAGTGTAATGGATAGACTCATATGTACTTATGCAGAGAGCGTGCACTCCTTCTATAACAGCTGGACCTTGTGTTTGAAGAAACACTAACCTTATGATCAAAGGAAATGCTTCTCTGAATGGGAAATTATGCTCCACCCATTAGTTTTGATTGTACAAATTATGCAATGCAGAAAAACTTCACTGAATAGTCTAGGATGACATTCTTAGTAATCCGTAATGGCACTTGAAGCTAAAATTTCCACAGTGCTGTACACTGCTGCCTACTATAATCAGATGTGGAGTACATAAAAGTCTCAGATGCTCAAATTCTTTCAGTGTTATCTTACATCATCTGCAAAAACACATTTCCAGGTCTTAATTTTTGACCTGATGTCTGTTATACTCAAGAGCAAACTGCATGGAGTTTCACTTAAATTATTTAAGGCTAAGAAATAAGAAATTGTACAGATAGAAATGATGTCAGCTACAGTGAACATCATACTGTACATGATGTGAGATTATTATAAAAGTAATCATCTAAAAGTTTACATATAAGATTTACATATAAGGCTACAGTTGAGTACTATCACAATCCACAATATCCACATTTGTACGCATAAGATGACTACACTATTTAAGACTCAATAACTGCTACCAATCCCTGTACACTCCGCTTCTCAGAAGCTGTTCCACATTGCTTGCTTTGTTTAACTTAGGTGGCTCTGGGTCTATTTATAGCCGGCTAGGTAACAGCGGCTGTGGTGGCATCTGTATGTCTGGCGAAAATGTCCCTATCCCTCCTGATGTCTCTCTGGCTCAGGTGGTGGATGTGACACCCACAGCTTGGAGGAGAGTAGCTGAACCAGTGCCAGGTTTAAGTCAGCAGGAACAAAGCCCAGAGAGGACTCGTATAGCAACACAGAATCTGTCATTGACAGCTGCACTGGCCACCACAATTTAATGTTATCTTATTTAAAGAGATCATTGTAAGAAAATTCAGACTGCTGGCCATCATTTTGTTAACACATTACAAGATGCCACTTCTTTATGTTGATGTTTTTGATCTGTAAAATATGACTATGGTGATACCTAAACCAAATTATACATTTATTTCACTAATCAAAGTCACAATATACAAATTTTACTTTGCTGTTGACCTTTTGCTTGGTCAATCAGCATTGGCATTTAATATCAACATGGCAACATTTTTTTATTTTTATTTTTGCTATGAAAATTAACTACAATCTGGGCAGCAGTCCAGTGCTTATGGCTCACCTGTTTCATTAATTTCACTTTTGCTTTAATCAATCCTTATTTCCCATGATTATGATTGTAATTAAATACCAGAAACTAATTCCAACTCTGTGCCATCTGCCTAGACAGCCATACACCAGGAGGGTATATGAATTCTGGATTTCTTGGCATTCACTGACTGCAAAGAACTGTTTCATCTTCCATTTGACTCATTCCTTTTGTCACTATCAACACAAGGTTATATTTTAAAACATGACATGAGGCTGGTAAATACACTACAGAAAAACACAAGAAGGGATAAGGATTTGTTGTAGTAAATGAGGAAGAAATTTTCAGCATTCCATCAGAAAATCTTTTTTGTAGCATAATAACATTCTCTGTCAAATACGTTTAGAGCAATTATTTATTACTGATTACATCTTTATAAAGCTGTGACAGAGAATTGTAAGTTGCTCTTCAAAAACAAAAAGAAGCTGTAAAATAAAAAATTTGAATGTGTGAAATTTGCATGATGCTGCTCACCAGTTTATGTTTTGAGACAAGAAAAATAAAGGTCTAATCACGAATGTCCTTGACAATCTGAAAAGCGTAAAAAGTATAAATACATATCCATAAACAATGTGGCCAGTGAAACATGCATTTTGTCATTATTTTCTCAAAGTACACTCAATAAAATCAAACTCTGCCCTCAACAAATTCTCTTCTTTTGTACCTTGCATAAGCAAAGGATTATTTGAATCACCATATACTCATTTACATGGATTAGAAATTTTTCTTGGTGTTTGATCGTAACACATTCAACACATAGACCTCAGACAACATAACACAATTACCATCCTTAAATACAAATATTACAGCTTAAGCAAAAATGGTTGTCTCAGTTGTAACTTACATTACAGTAGAGGTAGAAATAGCAGCTGGATGCAGTCCAGGGTGCATTAAGAGAGTGGAACTATTGTGATGTATAATAAATAATAGTAATGATATGTAGTAAATAAATAGTATAATTTATTAAAGCAATTTAAAATAATGATATTTAATGTGTATAATAATAATAATAATAATAATAATAATAATAATAATAATAATAAGTGTTGCCAGACAAAACAAATCTCACCCGATAGCACTTATGATGAATATGAAGGAAGATATCACATAAAAAAAAAACAATTTTGACCTTTTTGGTGACCTTAATCTTGATTTTGACCTTGTGTATGAACATACTTGGCCAATCAGCATGGTTCTGATTCTGTTGCCCCCTGTGACAGCATGTGTATGTCAGCCTCAGTTCAGAGGTTTCAGTTTCGAAAACTGTAAGAGGTAAGAGTAGAATAATATAAAGTATAGACAGTGGAAGCTCAGTGGAATGCACTTTCCCGCCATAAAAAGCATAAACATGTCTGAAAGCGATTTCTTTAGTCTAGTCCATTTATTTATCATTTATATTTATAGTAATAGGCGGCACGGTGGTGTAGTGGTTAGCACTGTCGCCTCACAGCAAGAAGGTCCTGGGTTCGAGCCCCGGGGCCGGCGAGGGCCTTTCTGTGCGGAGTTCGCATGTTCTCCCCGTGTCCGCGTGGGTTTCCTCCGGGTGCTCCGGTTTCCCCCACAGTCCAAAGACATGCAGGTTAGGTTAACTGGTGACGCTAAATTGACCGTAGGTGTGAATGTGAGTGTGAATGGTTGTCTGTGTCTATGTGTCAGCCCTGTGATGACCTGGTGACTTGTCCGGGGTGTACCCCGCCTTTCGCCCGTAGTCAGCTGGGATAGGCTCCAGCTTGCCTGCGACCCTGTAGAAGGATAAAGCGGCTCGAGATAATGAGATGAGATTTATAGTAATAAATCAACAGAGTGTGGAAGTTTTAATCAATGGGGTTTAAAAATGGACATGGCCAAAACCCCCTCCTTTGCATATGTAAATGAACCAAGAAACCATCCAATGACAGCAGTGTATGCAAATGAGACAGATAGTGATCCAATCAGCGTGTTTGTTGGTGGAGTCTTTCCAAGGCAGCACTCCTACAGTCTGAGCTCAGAGCTTTTTTTTTTTTTTTAACCTTTTTGGTCACCATGACCTTGACTTTGGCCGGATGACCCCCAAAATTGTGGAGGCCCCATTTGAGACTAATGAGTATCTATCCTGAAAGTTTCATGAAGATTGGTCCAGCCATTTTCCTGTAACATTGTTTATAATAAAAGAAAGAAAGAAAGAAAGAAAGAAAGAAAGAAACAAACAAACAAACAAACAAACAAACAAACAAACCCGACTGAAAACAATACCTCACCCCCTGGGCCCTGTACTACGAAGCGGGTTTTCTGGCTTACCAGGGTAACTTCGAGAGTAACTTGATCACGTGCAGCGTAACTTCCCGATTAACCCATACTACGAAAGTTGGCTATGTTCAAACCGAGGTATGCTGCCATGGCAACTTACGCTGCATCTCAAACCTGCTCGTCTCAGGTTATGTTCTTGGTTAACCCGAGGTTTCCGATTAACCACACCCTTTTTAAACACCACCTCTCCACCGACATTTCCTCTAGAGACAATGCCAGCGTACCTGGATGACCCGTGCGATATCGGAGCGCAGATTAGAGATGGGATTTATGGCTCTTTGATGGGATCCGCATCTTTGTGATCCGTTCTTTGAAACGAGCCATTCAAAAGACTGGCTCATTTGGCTCTTTTTAAATATTCAGTTTTAAGAAGACAGCGTCTAAAGAAGCCAGATCCCTCTGCTTAGACAGTGACATCAATATTTCTGGACATACCTTTTATATAAAGCAACCTAGACTTTACATTATTGTAACCCCTAAACGCTCATAAATAACCATTAAAAAACAATGAGGGCGTCAATGAATGTCCATGCAGAACGGCTTTTCTGTAAAAAAAAAAAAAAGAACCCACTCAAGAACATAGTTATCAAGAACGCAAGAATATTTTATAGAAAAACACTTGTTTTACAAAAATATTTAAGTCTGAGATATAAAATAGATACAACTACAATAAATATAACACGAACATTTTAATAGAAAAAAACCATTAAAAATATTGAAATTGTAACAAAAATAGATACAACTAAACAGTCAGATAAATAGATAAAGTTAACAAGAACACAAGATTATTTTAATAGGAAAAAACAATTAATGCAAAAAATATATTAGAAAAATAGATACAACTAGACAAACAGATAAATAAATAAAATACACAAAAATAGAACAAACAAAATGACGATAGAATAAATTAAATGAACGTCCGTGCAAAGTAGTTTTCCCACAATATTATCATTAATATCACACAACAACATTATAAACTATATACAAAACAATTTGAACTATTAGGCAAACAGATAAAACTTGAATAAATAAAAAGCAAATGAATGCTTGCTTGCACGCGCGCGCGCACACACACACACACACACACACCATTATGAATGATGTTTTTATATTTCATTTTCACCTGTTGCCAGGTGCGTTTGGCACTGCTGTTGCCTCTGAAATGTTCACAGGACCGACACCAACTTAGTCAAAGGGACTGAACAGTCAGTCGTCCTAATTCATGTGACTCTGTGCACATATCAGCTTAAGTAGGCTACTCCATGAATTTACCATACCAAATTTTATTCAGGATTTTTCGGACATTAAACAAGCTATATATGACTGGGGCCACGTCGAAGGACCATTTTCTGTGACTTGTGATTGATCATGAAGCTTTCTCTCATCCTATACTTCTGTTCTGGAACTCTTAAGGTCTTATCTACTGTGCTTTGTCTTGTGTGTATTCTCCATGCAGGACCTATACAAATGTGTCTGTATATAGTAACTAGTAGTTCAATAGTAGTTTTTGTATTTTGAATATACCTTTTCTTTTTATTCTATGTGTGTGTGCACTTTATGGAGCAGCTCTGAATTTCATTATACTCTGTGTGATGACAATAAAGGCTTTCTATTCTATTCTATTCTATTCTATTCTATTCTATTCTATTCTATGTAGAAGGGAGAATGTACTTGCGCATTTACCCGATCGGCAATTCGTTGCCAACATGCTTGCCGCTCCTTATTGGCAGCCGCTCTGTTAGATTTTGCTCTTAATGTTGTTTTGAACTCCTCGTAGCTTTGCATTATGACAGCGCATTCTTCCTCCGTGAAGTACGGCGACCGTGCCATTGTGAACAGTGGGGATTTGCGCTGATAACCTCCCCTTTAGCGTGAACGCGCATTAACCCTGATAAGGTTAACACAGGTTCAACAAATCAACTTCATAACTGGCGTCGTAGTACCGTTTAACCCCAAACAAGATAACCAGGTTTTGTCAACCCCGGTTTAGCGGGGGAACCCTGGGTTACTTCTGGGTAGGTTGACCTCCGTTCGTAGTACAGGGCCCTGGTGGACTCTGTCCCAGGCGAGGTAATAATAATAATAATAATAATAATAATAATAATAATAATAATAATAATAATATGCAGTATCTAGTGCAGGAACCAGGAATACAATTATTCATAATAACATTTAGTGCAAGATTACTTGTTACTGGCAGGTCTGCATTGTAGCGATTACTGAATGCTGCCGAGCCAGGTTGGTTAATAGAAGAAATTGCCCATGCAAAGAAGTTGTTTCAGTGACATGCAGTTTTTGTTATCAGGGAATGGAATCACTTTCCTGATGGTAGTTTCTGGAATAGGTAATTAACAAGGTGGGAGGTGTCGCTGATTATTTTTTTTCTGCTCACCTCTTCATCCTGGTGATGGACAGGTCTTCATGTGATGACAGACTGCAGACAATGATTTTCTCAGTGGTCTTGACAGTGCATCACATCTTCCTCTTTTCTTTGGATTAGGCTGCACCAAACCAGACAGTCATGGCAGATGAAAGAATGCTTTCTAAAGTGGCAGTATAGTACTGCACCAGTACAACCTTGGATAGATAGAACTTTGCGAACTGCGATACACTACCTTTCAAAAGTTTGGGGTCACTTTGAAATGTCCTTATTTTTGAAAGAAAAGCACTGTTCTTTTCAATGAAGATCACTTTAAACTAATCAGAAATACACTCTATACATTGCTAATGTGGTAAATGACTATTCTAGCTAAATTCTACTAAATGTCTGGTTTTTGGTGCAATATCTACATAGGTGTATAGAGGCCCATTTCCAGCAACTATTACTCCAGTGTTCTAATGGTACAATGTGTTTGCTCATTGCCTCAGAAGGCTAATAGATGATTAGAAAACCCTTGTACAATCATGTTAGCACAGCTGAAAACAGTTTAGCTCTTTAGAGAAGCTATAAAACTGACCTTCCTTTGAGCAGATTGAGTTTCTGGAGCATCACATTTGTGGGGTCGATTAAATGCTCAAAATGGCCAGAAAAATGTCTTGACTATATTTTCTATTCATTTTACAACTTATGGTGGTAAATAAAAGTGTGACTTTTCATGGAAAACACAAAATTGTCTGGGTGACCCCAAACTTTTGAACGGTAGTGTAAGCAGTAAATCATTTGCTCAGCTTTATGGTTGATGGATTATGTATGCATCTCCCATATATCATTATAAGGTAGAAACAGTGCTATCAAGTTTTGACCTCTGTAAGCTGAATTAGTCAATTGAGGAATTGGGACCTGGCCTAGGTGAGTCTTACTTACTCATGTATCTTAAACAATTAGAATATCATGAAAAATTATTTTTTTTCATAATCTTATTCAAAAAGGTAAACTATCATATATTCTATATTCATTACACATGAAGTGAAACATTTGAAGCCTTTTTTTTGGTTTAATTTTGATTATTATGGCTTATAGCTCATGAAAATCAGAAGTCCAGTATCTCAAATTATTAGAATATTTCCCAAGATCAATCAAAAAGTATTTACAATACAGAAATGTCCAACTTCTGAAAAGTATGTTTATTTATACACTCATATAAATATGAGTTGGGGCACCTTTACCATGAATGACTGCATCAATGCAGCGTGTCACAGAGGCAATCTGCCTGTGGTACTGCTGAGGTGTTATTGAAGCCCAGGTTGCTTTGATAGTGGCCTTCGTCTCATCTGTATTTTTGGGTTGGGTGTTTCTCATCTTCCTCTTGACAATACCCCATAGATTATCTATGAGGTTCAGGTCAGGCAAGTTGGCTGGCCAATCAAGCACAGTAATATCATAGTCAGCAAACCATTTGGTAGTCACTTTAGCACTGTGGACAGGTGCCAAGTCCTGCTGGAAAAGGAAATCGGCATCTCCATAAAGCTTGTCAGCACATGGAAGCATGAAGTGCTCTAAAATCTCCTGGTAGATGGCTGCATTGACTTTGGATTTGATAAAACACAGTGGACAAACACCAGCAGATGACATGGCACCCCAAATCATCACAGACTGGGGAAACATCACACTGGACTTCAAACACCTTGGATTCTGTGCCTCTCCAATCTTCTTCCAGACTCTAGGACCTTGATTTCCAAATGAAATGCAACATTTACTTTCATTTGAAAAGAGGACTTTGGACTACTCAGCAACAGGTCAATTCTTTCTCTCTTTAGCCCAGGTAAGATGCTTCTGACATTGTCTCTGGTTCAGAGTGGCTTGATATTAGGAATGTGACAGTTGTAGACCCTTTCCTGAAGACTTCTGTGTGTGGTGGCTCTTGATGCACTGACACCTGCCTCAGTCCATGCCTTGTGAAGCTCTCTCAAGTTCTTGAATCGACTGTTCTTGACAATTCTCTCAAGGCTGCGGTCATCTCTGTTGCTTGTGCATGTTTTCCAGCCAGCCTTTTCAGCAATGACCTTATGTCAATGATTGTCTTCTGGACAACTGTTAAGTCAGTAGTGTTCCCCATTACTGTGGTTGTGTGTACTGATCTAGACCAAAAGATACATGGTATTTATACTGTTTTACTCAAACTCAAAATGAAATATTCTAATATTTTGAAAAATGGTTTGTATGTGTGTGCTGTAGGCCATAATTATCAAAATTAAAATGGAAAAATGCTTGAAACATTTTAGTTTACATGTAATGAGACATTTTCACTTTCTTAAATAACTGATAAAAAATATTGAACATTTTCATGATATTCTAATTGTTTCAGATGCACTAGTAAGTCTCTACTTATTCTGAGTTACATTACTAACATACCTGTATGTCTACAAGGCAATTACAAAGAAGCAACAACTATGTATCATAGAATGTGGGGTTTGGGGCTTTACATTCATCATCCAAGATGGCTCCGCAGACAGTTGCCTCGGTACTTCGCTCTCTCGTACTCAGACCTGCATGAACTGACTGATACTGTGACATCTTACATCAGTTTTTGTGAGGATATGTGTGCCTACCAAAACCTTCCGCATATACACCAACAATAAACCCTGGTTCACTGCAAAACTCAGGCAAATTCGTCAGAACAAAGAAGAGGTCTACAAAAGTGGAGACAGAGTTCTGTGTAATCAGACCAGAAACACACTGACAATGGAGGTGAAAGCAGCTAAGAGGAGCTATGCTGATAAGATTAAAAACAGCCTTTCAGCAAACGATCCAACTTCAGTGTGGAGAGGCCTGCAGAACATTACTAGCTATAGATAGTTTTCACTGACGTCATGGCATTCCGGGAAATGCCCCCCAGCCGCCATCTTGTGGGGCAAACAAAACGGACCATCGCCACTACCGGCTACGTTATCTCGGACGAATTTATGAAATTATATAGTCAGTTTTCTAAAATAAAGATCAATGTCAGCAAAATCAAGCAAACAGAAGTATATAGATACATTAGACGACATCTCACGACAACGGTATGCAGCCAAACTGGCCTTGATTGGGGGAACTGACCCCTACGAAGTGGACAAAGATGCATTTTCAAGTGACTATGCAGGGCTGCCAAAGCCTGAAACTGCCAAAGCCTGCTCCAGAGCCTGAAACTGACTTCATCAAACTTTAAAGGCTGTCTGATATATACAACTTTATATATTCACAGTGCGCCTTTTGGCGGATGCCGCCTGAATCGCACAGATCCGATTTTTTTTTAGGGGGGGCGTTGGAGTGTCTGATTATAATTTCAAAGTAAATTCTATATTAAAATTACTAAATAAGCAAATCCGTTACAGTCCATGAAACAGGAAGTATAAGGATGAGAAAAAAACAGTTTAAATCGGAAAGCTGCGCACATTTGCACAGTTCTGCACACCGCTCCGGCTGCGCAAATGTGCGCAGCTTTCCGATTTAAACTGTTTTTTTCTCATCCTTATACTTCCTGTTTCATGGACTGTAACGGATTTGCTTGTTTAGTAATTTTAATACAGAATTTACTTTGAAATTATAATCAAACACTCCAACGCCCCCCCTAAAAAAAAAATCGGATCTGCGCGATTCAGGCGGCATCCGCCAAAAGGCATGCTGTTTGCATCCCAAACACAAATCAAATCATACAGAATAGACCTAAAATGTTTTTCAAAAATGACCCTTGCGTGAGTGAAGTGACAAGTGTCAAATAGAAACATGACAAACAAGCGATATTAAGTGTACATTACAATGTAAACGTACACTCAGCGGTTCCAGTTAGGCATTCTCCAGAGATTGTTCACATGATGTTTTGGTTTCCAAAAACAAACTTAAACACAATTGATTGTTTATTTAAACAACTTACCACTTATAAAATGATCAGAGCAGACTTTGCTGTGTTTGGAAGGCTGATAATCCTTGCGGTTCATTCTTGCAATCCATAGATTTCTCCTTTGCATGCTGAGTTTGTTTGCTCGCCTTCGTGCTCCCGTACAGTGGGAATTCCGTAAAAGCTCCGCTTGACTTCATCATTTGACCTATTATGACAGCCATGAATACAACAGGTGTGCACCATTGCTAGCTTTAAATAGCCTGCTTGGGTTCTTTTGAAGACTTTGTACTCGCACGTTACAATGTGTGCTCAGTCACCCATATGGTAAGCTTGACCCGCAAGATGGCCGCCACTAGGGAATCCCCGACTCTGTGACGTCATGTGAAAACTATCTATTGGAGACCATCCACCAACACTGCAGTGAACCATCAACTGGCTGACGAGCTGAATGTGTTTTACTGCAGATTTGACACATTCACACCTCTCCCCCCTTCAGTCATTAAAGACCCATTTACACCCCCTGCTATTCTACCACCCCCCGCCTCTGACCCCCCACCAGCACTCAAGATCTGTGAAGAGGATGTCTGTCAGCTTTTCCACAGACAGAAGATCAGGAAGACACCTGGCCCAGATGGTGTGTCACCCTCTTGTCTGAAGGTCTGTGCTGACCAGCTGGCTCCCATCTTCACCCAGATCTTTAATAGATCCCTGGAGCTGTGTGAAGTCCCTTCATGCTTCAAATGCTCCACAATAATCCTGGTTCCTAAGAAAACCAATATCACAGGACTGAATGACTACAGGCCTGTTGCCCTCACATCTGTAGTCATGAAGTCCTTCGAGAGACTGGTGTTGTCATACCTGAAGGACATCACAGACCCCCTGCTGGACCCCCTGCAGTTTGCCTACTGGGCAAACAGGTCAGTGGATGATGCAATAAATATGGGTCTACACTACATCCTGCAACACCTTGACACTGCAGGGACATATGCCAGGATCCTGTTCGTGGACTTCAGTTCGGCATTCAACACCATTGTTCCAGACATCCTTCACACCAAGCTCACTGTGCCCTCCTCCACCTGTCAGTGGATTACAAACTTCCTGACTGACAGGAAGCAGCAGGTGAGGATGGGGAGCATCATATCCAGCACTCGGACTATCAGCACTGGCACCCCCCCAAGGGTGTGTGCTCTCCCCACTGCTCTTCTTCCTTTATACCAATGACTGCACCTCAAGTGACCTGTCTGTTAAACTCCTGAAATTTGCGGACGATGGTCATCGGCCTTATCCGAGATGGTGACGAGTCTGCATACAGATGGGAAGTTGAACGGCTGGTCTGGTGGTGCGGTCAGAACAATCTGGAACTGAACATGCTCAAAACTGTGGAGATGACAGTGGACTTTAGGAGGAGCCCCCCCACCCTGCTGCCCATCACCATCACCAACAACACTGTGACTGCTGTTGAAAGCTTCAGGTTTCTGGGTTCCACAATCTCTCAGGACTTGAAGTGGGAGACCAACACAGTCACTATCATCAAAAAGGCTCAGCAGAGGTTGTACTTTCTGTGCCAGCTCGGGAAGCTCAACCTGCCTAAGGAGCTGCTGACACAATTCTATTATGCCATCATTCAGTCTGTTCTTTGCTCTTCCATCACTGTTTGGTTTGGATCGGTCACCAAACAGGAGAAGAACAGACTGCAATGGACAGTAAGGTCTGCAGAGAAAATTATTGGTGTCAACCTGCCCTCCATCCAAGATCTATACTTGTCCAGAGTCAGGAAACAGGCAGGTAACATCTCTACGGACCCATCACACCCTGGTCACAATCTGTTTAATCTTCTCCTCTCAGGGAGGCAATATAGATCACTGTATGCAAAAACAACCAGACACAAGAATATTTTTTCCCCTCAGGCTGTCTCTGTGATGAACAGCTAAAATCCAGATTCATATATCAGTAATATCACTTGCAAAATATCTGCACACTCATACTGTCATTCTGTGCTCACTGTTACTTATATTTATACTTATTTATATTTACTATTTCATCTTTGCACTATGCACCATATTGCACCAAAAGGGAAAATCCTTTCTGTGATGAACAGCTAAAATCCAGATTCATATATCAGTAATATAACTTATAAAATATCTGCACACTCATACAGTCATTCTTTGCACACTGTATACTTTATATTTATCTATTTCATACTTGACTTACTTGGATTACTTTGCACTATGCACCTAATGCACCATTCCCCCCCTTTTTTGTTTGTTTGTTTTATGTATATGCTTTTTATCTGTTTTGTACTATGAGAGTTAAGTGAAACCAGAGTCAAATTCCTCGTGTGTGTCCACATACCTGGCAATAAAAGTGATTCTGATTTTGGTTCTGATTCACAGCCCCATTATGCAAGTATTAGTTTTTGCTCTCAGGCTCCCCCTGACAATAGCAGAGTGTAATTCACTTTTACGTCACTGATGTAAATACAGGTTGTGCTTTGAGCTTCCCTCCTGGGCCCTGTACTACGAAGCGGGTTTTCTGGCTTACCAGGGTAACTTCGAGAGTAACTTGATCACGTGCAGCGTAACTTCCCGATTAACCCATACTACGAAAGTTGGCTATGTTCAAACCGAGGTATGCTGCCATGGCAACTTACGCTGCATCTCAAACCTGCTCGTCTCAGGTTATGTTCTTGGTTAACCCGAGGTTTCCGATTAACCACACCCTTTTTAAACACCACCTCTCCACCGACATTTCCTCTAGAGACAATGCCAGCGTACCTGGATGACCCGTGCGATATCGGAGCGCAGATTAGAGATGGGATTTATGGCTCTTTGACGGGATCCGCATCTTTGTGATCCGTTCTTTGAAAAGAGCCGTTCAAAAGACTGGCTCATTTGGCTCTTTTTAAATATTTATTCAGTTTTAAGAAGACAGCGTCTAAAGAAGCCAGATCCCTCTGCTTAGACAGTGACATAAATATTTCTGGACATACCTTTTATATAAAGCAACCTAGACTTACATTATTGTAACCCCTAAACGCTCATAAATAACCATTAAAAAACAATGAGGGCTTCAATGAATGTCCATGCAGAACAGCTTTTCTGTAAAAAAAAAAAAAAAAGAACCCACTCAAGAACATAGTTATCAAGAACGCAAGAATATTTTATAGAAAAACACTTGTTTTACAAAAATATTTAAGTCTGAGATATAAAATAGATACAACTACAATAAATATAACAAGAACATCTCTCATCTCATTATCTCTAGCCGCTTAATCCTTCTACAGGGTCGCAGGCAAGCTGGAGCCTATCCCAGCTGACTACGGGCGAAAGGCGGGGTACACCCTGGACAAGTCGCCAGGTCATCACAGGGCTGACACATAGACACAGACAACCATTCATACTCACATTCACACCTACGGTCAATTTAGAGTCACCAGTTAACCTAACCTGCATGTCTTTGGACTGTGGGGGAAACCGGAGCACCCGGAGGAAACCCACGCGGACACGGGGAGAACATGCAAACTCCACACAGAAAGGCCCTCGCCGGCCCCGGGGCTCGAACCCAGGACCTTCTTGCTGTGAGGCGACAGCGCTAACCACTACACCACCGTGCCGCCATAACAAGAACATTTTAATAGAAAAAAACTTATATTAAAAATATTGAAATTGTAACAAAAATAGACACAACTAAACAGTCAGATAAATAGATAAAGCTATAACAAGAACACAAGATTATTTTAATAGGAAAAAACAATTAATGCAAAAAATATATTAGAAAAATAGATACAACTAGACAAACAGATAAATAAATAAAATACACAAAAATAGAACAAACAAAATGACGATAGAATAAGTTAAATGAACGTCCGTGCAAAGTAGTTTTTCCACAATATTATCATTAATATCACACAACTACATTATAAACTATATACAAAACAATCTGAACTATTAGGCAAACAGATAAAACTTGAATAAATAAAAGGCAAATGCTGTTTAGCCTACTTCTTGTCCTTGGGCAAAAGCTTTTTCATCTGAAACACAGTACAGAAAAAGAACGACACACACACACACCATTATGAATGATGTTTTTATATTTCATTTTCACCTGTTGCCAGGTGCGTTTGGCACTGCTGTTGCCTCTGAAATGTTCACAGGACATACACCAACTTAGTCAAAGGGACTGAACAGTCAGTCATCCTAATTCATGTGACTCTGTGCACATATCAGTTTAAGTAGGCTACTCCATGAATTTACCATACCAAATTTTATTCAGGATTTTTCGGACATTAAACAAGCTATATATGACTGGGGCCACGTCGAAGGACCATTTTCTGTGACTTGTGATTGATCATGAAGCTTTCTCTCATCCTATACTTCTGTTCTGGAACATGTAGAAGGGAGAATGTACTTGCGCATTTACCCGATCGGCAATTCGTTGCCAACATGCTTGCCGCTCCTTATTGGCAGCCGCTGTGTTAGATTTTGCTCTTAATGTTGTTTTGAACTCCTCGTAGCTTTGCATTATGACAGCGCATTCTTCCTCCGTGAAGTGCGGCGGCCGTGCCATTGTGAACAGTGGGGATTTGCGCCGATAACCTCCCCTTTAACGTGAACGCGCATTAACCCTGATTAGGTTAAACCAGGTTCAACAAATCAACTTCATAACTGGCGTCGTAGTACCGTTTAACCCCAAACAAGATAACCAGGTTTTGTCAACCCCGGTTTAGCGGGGGTACCCTGGGTTACTTCTGGGTAGGTTAACCTCCGTTCGTAGTACAGGGCCCTGGACAGCTGTGTATGTGCATTTGTTTACAAACTAAAATACACAAATGGCAGAAGCCAAAGAAACATGTCAGCTGACAAAAGTAAAGGAATATTACTAGATTTTACACAAATATGACTACATAGTTTTATTTATTGTTACATCAGAAATGATCACAAACATAACAAAAAGAATAACTAAGTTTAAATTTTGCTGAAATACTGTGTTTTCCTTTTCAGGCCATATACTGTATATTGTTTGCTAAGTGTTTGAATGTGGAATATGTGTATCATCAACATGATATAGGCAAATATTGCACAAAATATACATTGAACAGTGTAATCTATTATAAACTAGCTGAGATTGGTTTGCAAATTTGGAAGCTTATTTGTTGTGATATTGACAAAGACTGATCAAACATTTTGGTGTGAGATGTATTTATTTATTTGCATACTAGTCTACAACAGGACTGAGGTTAGATGACTTTTGTCATCTAGAAAAAATACAAATCTCTGTGAGACAGGGATAATGCCAATAAGGTTACAGCCTATAAGTGTAACCTTTCATAAATAACATTGCCAAGGATGGACACTCTGTTATTGGATTATCATTGTTTTCACATTAGCTGTGAGACAGTTCATTAAGTATAAATGCATGCTCAGACTCTTTTTATTTTTCTGTGCTGTAAGTCAAAGGTGGCAGAAGTATTGCACACAACTTGGAATAGTAGCATGCTAACATAACCAGAACCATACTAACACTGACATATGTTGGGGATACTAATGGATAAAGAACTAAATTAAGTTCAACTAAATTAACTTTACAAAACTTGGATGCTCTTGGCACAAAGTGATGCAAACTTGAGTGGCAAGCTCGCCAACAAAGCTTGACAACAACCAACACAAGAGCAAATATTACCAGTCCCAATGTCCAAGTATTATCGAGCAAATTTGCTAACATCACCTTGAGATGTAGCCAGCAGCTAAACCTCTGTCAAAATGGGCTGACTTGGCTTATGATCAAAAGCTAACAAGTCAACAACTTTTCTAGCACAGCCAAATATCAAGCAAGTGCAACAACACAACACACAGCAAGGCAGCTAATGTAATATTACTGACTAGTCCAGGGGTGGCCAACCAGTTGGAGACCAAGAGCCACATTTTTTACTGTATTACTGCAAAGAGCCACATCATACACATGGGCACACGAACATCACCCATCCCTTCCTCTCTCTCTCTCTCTCTCTCTCTCTCACACACACACACACACACACACACACACACACACACACACACACACACACACACACACCTCTGCTCAGCCAGATTAATAGTAAATGTCACACACCAACATATTTACTCCTACAGTACTAAGACCACAGGCTGAGGCCAGTCATTTTTAACAATGAACATTGTGTGCACTTACTATGCATGCTGCTTAGTGGGACTTCTGACATTCCTTGCCTTGAACAATCCTCTTCAAATCTGCCTTGTATTCCGTCGTTGCCACTCGAAGCAGTTCTTTCACATGGGTGTCAGTCAGAACAGAACGATGCTTTGACTTCACATGTTTCATGGTAGAGAACACAGACTCGCAGACGTATGTTGACCCAAACATTGACAGTATCTTAAGCGCAGCCCGTTTCACATTAGGGTATTTTTCCAATGGCACACTTTTCCAAAACTCAATGGTGCCTTCCCTCAAAACAGGTTTCAGTTGGTCTTCCTCACGAAGATCGATCATCTCCAACTCAGCCGCAGCCTCATCTGTGACAAGCGGGGCTTTCAAACAGTCCATCTCCGCATTGAATGGGTCGACGAGGAACGTAACCTGTGGCCTTTTCAGTTGTACAGTATATCACGGAACCGGGTTACAAAGCTTTCGTGCAGGTTTTCAATTAGTGTTGCATATCTGGCTCCTTGCTTATTCAGGGAGGCGGGAAGCTTTGAAATGAGCTAATGACAACTGACATATAAGGCAGAATGGCTTGCCATTACGTTCAACAAAAAAGTATAAACTCTCCCACTCTGTTAAAAATCTCCTATGTTCGTCTTCATATTTTCGTTTTGCTGTGCATTTTTTCATTGCCATTTTGAGAGGCTACTTGACACAAGATACACCTTGCCCAAAAACTTAGCGATTATCTCATGCACATGCGCATTTGACATGACCTGAAAATACCGTAATATACCCAAGCAAAGCGAAGATGCATTTGACGAAAATACCATACTGAACTCAAGCAAAGCGCACACGCACATAAAAAAAAAACCCACAAACTTCGATATGAACGTAAGAGCCGCATGACACCGGGCAAAGAGCCGCATGCGGCTCGCGAGCCGCAGGTTGGCCACCCAAGGACTAGTCCAACAGAAAGATGCCCAGCTTGGTGTCTGTCTTGCAGCCTTTTATTGCTCTTTTCTCTTGGCAACAAATAAAATCCAGTCCAAATTTACTCTAGTCCAGTCTCTTGCTCAGGCACACTCTGTTTTTCTCTTCCTGGCTTCCTCTGACAGCCTTCTTTGGTCTCTTCACCTTGACTGCCATGATGTCTATACTCAGAATACTGATTTAGGTTATTTTTATGGGTAGTGTTGTTGGCTTATTTTGGAAGATGGCCAGGGTGCTGTAAAGCATTACGCAGTTCTTACAGTGCCGTAAAGCATTACAAAGTTTGCACAAGAGGTCTCAGGGACATGCCACCAGAAATACATGGTGCTATAACCAGTGAACCAGGTATGAACTCAGAATGGAAGATCATCCATTCTCCCTATTGCAAGTCAGTGTGCCATCAAAATTATTTTGATGATAATATTTTATATCAAGGATATAAATTATTGCAACGAAAATGGTGCTTTCATGGAGTAAAAATGAATGGCATTAAAAATACCTTGTTCTTTCCATTTAAATTTTCTGGGATTAAGTTCTCTGTATTAAATTTATATCCATTATGATTTTTATTGTTCTCACTCTACATGCCTGAAATCATTCAATGAACTTCATCAATAATAAATTCTTAGTCTTCCACTATGACTGGTTTATGATTGGCTAAGGTCAGGAATTTTATTACCCAGGTCATCCTTTGGGAAAATGGATGTGCTCAGGAGTACAGCATGGACCAGCATATGGAGAGCTGTACTTCATTGTCCCTTTCAGCCCCATTCCCAGTAATAAAGGTTCATAAAGGGAAAAGCGATTGTAACACTTTGCACGGGTGGGTGGAGCACAGAAGAATGGCAGGCCAGAACTGAGTTTCCAAAACTCTTTATTGTATCACTTTTCAGTGTACACACTCTCCCAGACACTCAGACACGTACACACATATCAGTCATCTGGTTGGGAAGAGAACTCCCTTCCTCCACTCTCTCCCTCCTTATATAGGGTGCGGTCACTGGGGAAGACACACAAACAGGTTAATTGACATCAGGTGCAGTGATTCTGCCACTTACCTTCCCTGACTCTGCCCTCCAGTCACAGACTGACGCTTGACCATGCCCCCGCTGCCACATACCCCCACCTCCCGACTCAGGCCGGGCAGCCGTCCGGCCTGCAGCCAACTCCCCCCCCCCCGATGGGAGAGGAAGTCTGCCATGACCATCTGTGCCCCCGGCCTGTGGATCACCTTGAAGTTAAAGGGCTGTAGTGCCAGATACCAACGGGTGATTCGCGTGGTGGCATCCTTCATGCGGTGGAGCCACTGGAGGGGCGCGTGGTCCGAACAGAGGGTGAAAGAGCGTCCCAGCAGGTAGTAGCGGAGGGTGAGGACCGCCCACTTGATGGCCAGGCACTCCTTATCTATCGTGCTGTAGCGCCCCTCACGCACCGACAGCTTCCTGCTGATGTACAGCACGGGGCGATCCTCCCCCTCCACCTCCTGGGACAGAACAGCCCCCTGTCCGACGCGTCCGTCTGCAACATAAAGGGGAGAGAAAAGTCAGGGGAGTGTAACAGTGGCCCCCCACACAGTGCAGCTTTCACCTCAGAGAAAGTCCGCTGGCATTGCTCCATCCACTGGACCGGATCTGGTGCCCCCTTTTTAGTGAGATCAGTCAGCGGGCTGGTGACATCCGAATAATTAGGTATAAACCTACAATAGTAGCCAGCCAGCCCCAGGAACTGTCTCACCCCCTTTTTGGTCTTGGGCCTCAGGCAGGCCGCAATCGCTGCTGTCTTATTAATTTGGGGACGCACCTGCCCATTGCCCAAGTGGAAGCCCAGATTCCGTACTTCCACCCACCCAATCGCACACTTCTTCGGGTTGGCTGTGAGACCCGCTCACCTCAGTGACCCAAGGACGGCCCTCAGGTGTTGTAGATGCCGCAGCCAGTCATTACTATAGATTATAATATCGTCTAAGTATGCAGCCGCATAGGTGGCGTGAGGGCGGAGGACCCTGTCCATAAGCTGCTGGAATGTAGTGGGCACCCCAACCAGCCCAAAAGGAAGTGTGGCAAATTGGTGTAAGCAAAACGGTGTGGAAAAGGCCGTTTTTTCTCTGGATAGTGGAGTCAAGGGGATCTGCCAATAACCCTTTGTTAAATCCAGTGTCGAATAAAAGCGAGCTGTGCCTAGTCGATCCAGCAACTCGTCAATATGAGGCATTGGGTACTCATCGAATTTAGACACCACGTTGACTTTTCTATAGTCCACACAGAACCGGACCGACCTGTCGGCCTTGGGAACCAAGACCACTGGGCTGCTCCAGTCACTGTGGGACTCCTCAATGATGCCCATTTCGAGCATGGCCTCAAGTTCTTCCCGAACCACCTTTTTCTTGTGTTTGGGCAGCCAGTAAGGGCGGCTGCGCACTACCACCCCCAGGGGCGTCTCAATGTGGTGTTCTATGAGGCGGGTACGCCGGGCAGGTGCAAGAACACATCCGAAAATTCGGTCTGCAACTGGGCAACCTCCGTGAGTTGGGTCGGGGAGAGGTGGTCTCCACAGAGGACCGGAGAGGTAAGCGATGTCAATGTTCCTTTTTGAAACTCCGGCCCCTCTGCCTTCTCTGGAACCAACGACACCAATGCCAGGGGGACCTCCTCATTCCAGAGTTTGAGCAGATTGAGGTGGTAAATCTGCAGCGCCCCACCCCATCCATTCGCCTCACCTCATAGTCAATGTCCCCAACTCGCTGTGTGACCTCAAAGGGTCCTTGCCACTTGGTGATCAATTTGGAGCTCAATGTGGGCAACAGTACAAGTACTTTATCTCCTGGTGCAAACTCCCTAAGGTGCGTACCCCTGTCGTACAGGCGGGTTTGCCGTTCTTGGGCCTGCCGCAAATTCTCCTGGGTTAGGTGTGTGAGTGTGTGGAGTTTTGCACGCAGGTCAATAACATATTGAATTTCATCTTTGCTCAGGGAAGGTCCCTCTTCCCAATTTTCCTGCAGTACATCTAGGATGCCGCGCGGCTTACACCCATATAATAATTCGAATGCGGAGAACCCCGTGGAGGCTTGTGGGACCTCTCGCACTGTGAATAACAGGAGTTTGAGCCATTTATCCCAATTGCGTGCGTCCTCGCGAACAAACTTTTTAATTATATTCTTGAGTGTGCAATTGAACCGTTCGACTAAACCGTCCATTTTTGGGTGATAAACGCTGGTGCGGATGGGCTTAATTCCCAGTAACCCATACAGTTCGCGCAGTGTGCATGACATAAACGAAGTACCTTGATCAGTCAGAATCTCTTTGGGGATTCCGACTCGGGAGATGACGTGGAAGAGCGCTTCCGCAATACTATGTGCAGAGATATTGTGAAGGGGCACTGCTTCCGGGTATCGCGTTGCATAGTCCACCAGAACTAAAATAAAGCGATACCGTCATGTTGACCGATCTAATGGCCTGATGAGATCCATCCCAATTCTTTCGAATGGCGTCTCAATTAATGGCAGAGGGAGCAAAGGTGCTTTTGGAATGGCCGCTGGATTTACTAACTGGCATTCGCGGCATGCCGTACACCACCTACAGACATCGACACAAATTCCTGGCCAATAGAACCGGGCCATTATTCGGGCTAGTGTCTTATCCTGCCCCAAGTGTCCAGCCATGGGATTAAAGTGAGCCACCTGGAATACCAATTCCCGGCAGCTCTTTGGAATCAAAAGTTGTGAGATCGTTTCTTTAGTCTTAGTGTCCTGCATCACTCAGTATAATCTATCCCTCATAATGGAGAAATAGGGGAAGGACGGGGTGGCGTTTGGCTGGAGCGTTTGACCATCGATTACTCCCACTTGGTCAAAAGCATGCCGCAGAGTCTCGTCTCGTGACTGCTCTAAAGGGAAATCTGCCAGGGATTCCCCGAGAGAGGGAGGAGGAGCCTGCTGCTCCTCACTCTGATGCAGTGATGACGTAGACGGCTCTGTGACAGCTGCTCCCGCCAATGCCACACCAGGACCTCCCCCTGCTGAACTACAGCAGGACCCACTCTTCACTAAATGAGTCATTAATTTCCGAAATCCCAGCCAATCAGTCCCCAAAATTATTGTGTGGGTAAGGCAAGGATTAACCGCCGCCTTTACACTAAATTTTTTCCCTCAAAAAAGAATGTGGACCGAAACTAAAGGGTAGTTGTGAACATCCCCGTGCATACACAACACCTTCACCAATTGTGCTCCCCCCAATGCCTCGTCTTGCACCAGGCTTTGGTGGATGGAGGTCTGATTACAGCCAGAGTCCACCAAAGCCTGATACGTATTCCCTTGGACACTCACCGGTATGCGATATGCTCTGGCCCAATCGAGGCTGGTTCCTGGCGTGTCAGGGGTCCAGACCACTGCGCCCACCTCCATTGCCGAGCACTGCTGCTGGAGGTGCCCCGGCTCCCCACAGTGCCAGCAAACCAGCCCGGGCTTTCTCTCTGCACCAGCACTCTGGGGCTCACTCACCTGAGGGGGGAGAGAGACAGACACGTAAGTGGGAAACAGGAAGGCACACGCTGGAGGATGGCCCGGTGCAGGTCTGCGTAGACCAGCCAGCTGTCGGCGGGGAGCTGTAACGTGGCCAGCTGCGCCTCGCCCGTTAGCAGGAGGAGGAGGCGCGCCATGCGCTGTTCCACTGGCCAGCCCCACGCCTCTGCTGCTTGTTCGAATAGCGCGAGGAAGGCCTCGGGGTCGTCGTGCGGGCCCATCTTTGTTCGGGTGAGGTGGGGAGGGCCCGCAGCGGTGGAGGCGGTGGACAGCGCCAATGCGAGGAGGTGCCGGAACGCCTGATGATCTTCCTGTTGCGCCAGCACCAGGTCCTCGAACCGTTGCTCTTGCTCCTTTCGGAGGGCGACCAGCGCCTGGTGCTGGCTCTGTTGGGCCATGGCAAGGGCGTGGATCAGGTCTGCAAAGGGGGAGGACTCCATGTGGCTGTTCTCCTCTGTGCTCTGGATCCCGGGTTTCGGCACCACTGTAACACTTTGCGCGGGTGGGTGGAACACAGAAGTACGGCAGGCCAGAACTGAGTTTCCAAAACTCTTTATTGTATCACTTTTCAGTGTACACACTCTCCCAGACATGCACACACACATCAGTCATCTGGTTAGGGAGAGAGCTCCCTTCCTCCACTCTATTTCTCCTTATATAGGGTGCAGTCACTGGGGAAGACACACAACCACAGGTTAATTGACATCAGGTGCAGTGATTCTGCCACTTACCTTCCCTGACTCCGCCCCCCGGTCACAGACTGACACTTGACCATGCCCCCACTGCCACAGCGATGTTTACTAATATCGTCAATAGAGCCCTGTAACACACCCTTGAACAGTTGCATCCAGGAAGAGAGTGACCATTGTGAAGGAAATTTAGTGAATGAACATTCCTATTCTCTGTGTTTCTGTGTCCTTGGCTCAAACAGCTGGTGATAAGCAAGCTGTCTTGTTTATGTGGAAACAGGATTTAAAGACGGACAGAAATTTGTCCTAGTCAAGGAGGACTGCTAAGCTGTGGTACCATCAATATGTTTGCAGAAATGGATAAAACACAATTTTGAGACAATAAACCACGAGTAGTTTATTGGGTTGTGTAAGAGAAAAATCCGCCTAAGTGACGACTGGGTAACGGCTCACCTACTTGAGAGAGTGAAGTAAGGGGGCGTTTTTCAGCGATTTGTAACTGGGAAAGAACTGAATCTTGCTCCCTTTGTTCTGTGTGAACAACTGGCCCGTCGTAGGAACGCAGGGGTGAAAGCAAGCCAGTCCTGGCTGGTCCGACGTACCACTAAAAGATTTGGCCGTACCAGAAAGAAAAATATGTACTGTCTCTGAAAAAAAAATGCACTTTCAGCATAACAGCACACCTGCTAATGTCAATTTACCAAAAGCAACACGTTTTCCTCAATATACATTGCATATAACTCATTCTGACCTGTATCTGAATTATGTCTGAAGTGAATTCCTTCAATGTTTTACTCGATAGACAACGTGCAAGATAGTGCGTGGAGCCCACTGCTTAACCATCTTGCGCCAACGTGCGCAGCTGGAATCCAAAGTGTTTTAGTCAACAGATGTTTGTTGCAAAGTCTCTCAAATAAAAACAACATATACAGAAACATATGTTGATGTTTCAGTATTCTATTATGTGTGCAGTGTTTCACTGGACAAACAACGAGCGAGCTACCACACGTGTACAGCTTAACCAGATCTTGTGCTATAACGTGCACATCTGGTAATCAAAGTGTTTTAGCAGACAGACGTTAGTTGCAAAGTCTCCCAAATAAAAAGACATATAAAGAAACATGTTAATGTTTCATGATAGGCTATTTAAAAATTACTTTGTTCAGAATTCATAAATTGAGTGGAAGTTGGAGCAAAGATTCTAGATTACTGTCTGGTTGGAGCGAGCAGAGTAACTAGGCTACCAATGCATGGCACGCACACTGAGAACACACGCACTTTCTCAAACATTCCAACACACCCATGGGAAAATGCAAAGCAGACATCCCAAGTCTCCCGGAAGTTCCGGGAGTCTCCTGCATATTGATAGTGGCTCCCTGATGCCCGCAAATTGGATAATATCTCCCAGAATCTAGAGCAAGTAAGCAAGCGTGTACACGCGAAATATTAATGTCTGCATCATGCATATGACGGAGTGTGTGAGGGAGAGCGCGAGAGAGACTGCGTGTGTGCCTGTTAGACCATAATAAATAATTTGGTGTAATTTTCGGCGCGCGCACTATGACTCAAAATAATAGTACCGGCAAGAAATAAAAGTTACTTTCACCCCTGTAGGAACGGGATAGAGAGGTTCGATCATGAAGTCCCCAAGACACACCGGTGTGCAAGCAAAATATTGATAAATTAACAGAGTACTGTCCTCCTCCAAATTCTGAAACAGAGAAATAGATCTTGTACACATGTGTGAGTTGTCTTTGAGGTTGTTGTGCTAAATGATACCTACTTTTAGCGTAAGGTAAATGTCAGATAAATTATTTACTAATAAGAACATACCTAAAGGATTATTGTGGACATAGTCCAACCTATTCTTCTTGTGATCCTAGTAAAGAAACTCAGCCATTGTTGTCACAACCTATTGAGATAACAGTTTACAATGGGGAACAGAAATGGCAAGTTAGGGAAAGAAAAGAAAAAAGCAAGTAAGCCTGAGGCTACATGGACTTTAATAAGAATTGGGTGTTCCTATGACAGCCCAAACATCCAGTTTATGAAAACCACATATGGCGAGGATTGTTTGGCACAGTTTGACATATGGGTAAAGGACTTAGGATTCCCTGAGAAGGGCAGCTTTAGTCCCAGGCAGATAGAACAGTTAGAAGAAAAGTTGAAACGGAAGGAAAAAGAAGAGTCTGCAGATGATAAGTTCTTAGGGGACTGAAGGGCATTTTCTGCATGGAAAGAAGAAACACTTAAGAGAGAGTACAAAAAAGAGAAACGACAGGCAGGGCTCTCACCCTCATCTCAGTGTTTGAAATTTCAGATGGACCCTGACCTGGAGTCTGCCCCACCACCCTGACACACACTGGCTCCTCAGCAAGGCGGACCATCACTCCCACAAGCGCCTCACCCACAGAAAGGGGGATAAGTCAAGACAAAGCAAAACAAAAATAAAAAAACTGAGCCTCTGGAATCTCTCCCAGCTTACCAGCTGCCTCCAGCGTTGGCGCCTCCCCTCGCTTCTCCATCACACACGAGATCTGGTCCTGCATAATGGCGACAGAAGAGACACCCTCCTGGACCTGACCACATGCTCACCAGCGGATTCACAAGGCTGTAACCTAAAGTCTGAAGTCCTTCATCTTCCAATGGTGGAAGTGACTGGAGCTGACAGCATGCTTCTAGTCCACAGACCCTGGATGACAGCTGACATGAAGGAGTGCATGGCTTCCCTTCCCAACGTGAGACAGGTAGGAGGAAAGAGATTTGGTAATGAGCTGTTGATATTTTGCAAAGAATTCCGGCCAACCACCCATGAACTTCGCCGCCTACTCATGACCAAGATTGGTATAGATTGGAACAAGATTTCCAGAGAGTGGCCAGAAGCCGACCAGTGGATAGCAATAGTGAGTATAGAAATACCCTCACTGCTCTCTGTGCCCGTCTGATCGAAGCTTTTCCCTTGAACATAGACATGACTAAGATCAGTATGTGTAAGCAAGAAGATGGTGAAATGGTGTCAGTGTTTCTTGCTCATCTCACTGCTGCACATGAGAAACACAGTGGCCTGACCAGGCCTGTGACCCTGGCTGCAGTGGAGGGCACTCCTGAGCCTCACCAAGATCGAGCAGTATGCTGTGCATGCAGAAAGGCTGCTGAAAGAGAAGGAGAAGACAAAGTCAACAAAAAGAGACCAAGACCTACATGCTGCCACTCTCACTCTTCTCCAGACTGCTCAGCCTGGACCTAGAGGACGAGGTCGAGGTAGGGGCCGAGGCAGGATGGCCTGGGGTGACCTGTCCTGGATAAAAGGTGCAACCTGCTACCACTGTAATCAGAAGGGACACATTGCTCGAGATTGTCTCCACAGTAGCAGCCAGAGGCCCCGTGAGGAGTACAGCAAAGCAAACTGATGTGCGGACTCTGGGTACGGGCTTCGCACAGAGAACGGGGGGGTAACACATGCACACAACTGATGATACACATACACAAACAGGAACATTCACATAACATTAAACACATTAGTAGCAGCACCTGCATGCAACAGCGAGACTACACAGAAAAACCCGATACACCAGTCCAGGTAGATACACCTGAAGTTGCATTAAGTTTTTTAAAATACACAACTACTCCCTTCTCTAAACTCCCTTGTATGCCCTTCACTTATTTGGGCATGTGTTGATTTTATTTTTATTTTTTTAGTAGATTCTGGAGCGGTATACTCAGTCATATAACATGGGGTACTTCCAGTAGACCCACTGCTCAGCTCAAATTCTATTCAGACGATGGGCATCTCAGGCCAACCTGTAACTGAAACTTTCTCAGTCAACCTCCCATGTAAAAGCGAGAGAGGAATAGTTACATCCCACTCATTCCTCATCTCACATACATGTCCAGTAAATTTGTTAGCACGCTATTTAATGTGCAAATTAGGAGTAAATCTCATGTCCAGTCCAGATGGACTAACTATTGAAGTAAATGAAATGTGCGGTGTGCAGTATGGTCTTGGAAGCCCCCTGTATGTGTATGTCTGGCGGCTCTGCTCAGATCAACTCACACAAACTCCCAAACACCTTGTACACCTCACACACTTGAACACCTCATCAGTTGACACAGATTATATGAAAGAGGAAGATTTGCATTGCACACCACATGTTCACCAAGGGCAAGATGTCGAGTTTGAAAAGACTTGGTTTGCAGACCCCCAGGCACGTGAAAGATTGACCATCAAAACTATATATTGGTCTAAACATTATTGCGCTGCGCAGGTTCATCTTACTTGTTGTCCGAACAGCTGCATCAATGTTCATTGGAGTGTTCTCAAACATGTAACGCGAGGCCTCGTGTCAGAGGCCTCTGAGGTTGGCTGCTGCCAGCATGATTTCTTTGACACTGTTACAGTAATTCCATACCCCATGTCTCATTAGCAAAGCCACGAGCCGCCCATTGGAAAGACGTGGGGAAATGGGTCAAGAAGTGTGCAGCCAATGGCAATTAATGGTGCCAAACAGAGGACCCTAGTGTGTTGTTTTGCCAAAAGCTTGGGGTCTACAAACAAAGTCATGCTATGTGTGTGCATGTTAAGTGCAGCGTCCTGGGACCCCGGCCATAGTGGCCTGTTTGTCTCTGTTTCCACATGCATAACTCCAGCAGAGGTGCACCCCAAATTGGCGGGAGTTCCCAATTCCATTTGGGCGAAGGGTAAACATGATGTAGGCCTAATAAAGAATGCTGAACCAGTGGTGATCACCCCCAAATCAGATTTCAGGCTGAGACAGACTCAGTACCCACTCAAACCAGAAGCAATTGCAGGTATAAGACCAGTCTTTGATTCATTGCTGAAGGCAGGTGTAATTGTCTCTTGCCCGGACTCTCCAGTACGCACTCCTATTTTCCCAGGTAAGAAGGCAAGAAAACCGTCCCAGCCCAATGAGTGGAGGTTTGTCCAAGATCTGCAAGCAGTCAATGCTGCGGTTGTTCCACGTGTGCCTGATGTCCCTAAAGAGCACTCTGCAGACCACACCCACTCTGGGATTGCCTGACCCCAATAAACCATTTGTTCAAACTGTAGATGAAAAGAAGGGTTTCATGGCCTCTGTTCTTTTGCAGAAGCACAGGGATAGATTATGACCTGTAGCCTACTTCTCCAGCAAATTGGACCCAGTGGTGGCTGGACTTCCTGTTTGCCTGCGTGTAGTTGCTGCAGCTGAAAAGGCAGTAACTGCTTCCAGAAATATTGTGGGGTATTCTCACTTCACCCTTTTGGTCCCACATGCTGTCTCCCTGCTTCTGTTGGAGAAAAAGACATCACATTTGTCAACACAGAGATGGTTAAAGTATAACACTGTCATACTTGATATGCCTAACATCATTATGAAACGTTGTACTGTTCTGAATCCTGGCTCACTTCTCCCTACAGAGGACGATGGAGAGCCACATGACTGTGTCACTCTCACTAATGATTTTTGTTCCCCCAGGGCAGACTTAAAGAGCGTCCCTTTGGAAAATCCAGACATGGTCCTCTATGTAGATGGTTCATCCTCCAGAGATCCAGAGATGGGAAAGAACAAAGTAGGTTTTGGCGTAGTCTCAGATCATGAGATCCTCAAGACATCGTGTCTGTCCTCAAACCTGTTGGCACAGGCCACAGAGCTCTGTGCCCTCATTGAGGCATGCAAATTGGCTGCACGGAAATCTGTCAATATTTTTACAGACAGCAGGTACACATTTGGTATTGTGCATGATTTTGGCACCATTTGGAAACACAGAAATTTCCTCACTAGCACAGTATCTCCCATTGCACATCATAAACTGGTCTCTGAGTTGTTGGATGCTATTCTACTCCCTAGAGCCATTGCTGTGTGTAAGTGTGCTCCCCATACTAACAATACTGATCTTGTGTCTCAAGGAAATGCCAGGGCGGACATAGCAGCTAAGTGTGCAGCCTCAGCTTCCAGTTCACCCTCTAACCTTGCATTTCCTCAGGTTTCTACCCTCTGTTTACAGCTAGCGGACCTTCAAAGCACTGCCACCCAGGATGAGAGACGAGTCTGGAAACAGGCCGGCTGTATCTTTGCAAACTCGGTCTGGCTTTGTCCCTTGGGCCATCCCTGTCTACCAAAACACATGTTCCCTTTCTATGCAAAATTGGCCCATGGGCTCACCCATGTGTCAAAAGGGGGGATGGTAGCAGAAGTAACAAAGAGATGGTTCACAAAGGGGTTTTCAAATTATGCTGCAAAATGTTGCAAGCAATGCTTGATATGCACACAACATAATGCAGGTCAAGGTATCAAACTAACTCAAGCAACACACCCAATACCAGACAAACCGTTTGATCATCTCCAAATGGACTTCATTGAACTGACACTTCGTGAGGGAAATTAGGTCCCTTAACCCTTTGGTGACTGACCCCTTGAAAATGGTTCCTCCAGGAATGATGACGTTTCAGTTGTCAAGACAACGGAAAAACCAAAATACAAGAGCATTTTGTTTTGTGCACAAGAGCATTGTGACGTATCTTTCTGTTTTTGTATTTTAGTTTTTCCGTTGTCTTGACAACTGAAACGTCATCGTTCCTGGAGGAACCATTTTCAAGGGGTCAGTCACCAAAGGGTTAAAAATAAACTCAGCAAAGCTTGTTCAGAAACAGGGCTAGAATGTACAAAGGTCCTCCCTGTAGTACTCACACAAATGAGAATGCAAACTAGGCCTAAACATGGGTTAAGCCCATTTGAAATTCTGTTTGGATGAATACCCAACACGGGGATAGGGCCAGCCCAAGGAACACTGTCGGACACCACACTGTGTGATGATGCAATGCTGAATTACTGTACAACGCTGTCCTCTGCTTTGAAATCTATCCAAAAACAGGTAAAAGAAGCGCTTTCCAAGCCCACTGAGGGACCTCTGCATGATCTACAACCAGGGGATTGGATAGTGGTGAAGGACTTCCGACAAACCAAGTGGAACAAGCCACAGTGGAATGGTCCATTCCAGGTCCTGCTCATGACCCCAACGGCAGTGAAGGTCACAGGCAGAGTGATGTGGATCCATGCTAGCCACTGCAGGAGGGTTCCTGAACCAGCTGAGCAGGAGGAAAAGGAAGGCCTAAGTGACCCAGGCGCTGACTAAAGCGCACAAAAAAGAAAGGCATCACTGCATGGAACAGTGCGAGTATTTTAGTGTCTAGCCGATAGATAAGTCTTAGGGTTTTGAGTTTCCTCCAAGTCCCAATGAGGTGGGACGATTACTGATAGGGCGTGCCCGCCCTCTGAGCACCACTACACATCAAGAAGGGCAGGGGGTAAATCATTATAAGCTAGGTCCAGTCGTGGGCCTGAGCATCCTGATCCTGCTGGGGCTCACGGGAGGATTCGTCTGGTGGTCGATACAGGGAACCCAGGCTGACACAGAGTTGAAGACAGTTGGTTCAGTGGATGGAAGACTCTGATTCCATCCACCATACCGGTCCTGGGCTTAGTGATTGTGATGCTATGTTTGCTCCCTGTTTTCTGTCAATGTTGTATGTCTGTGTTTCAGAGGCAGCTGACAAATATTGGTTACCAGATGGTGAAAATAGACCCAGACAACTTGCCTGACTGGCCTCCAAACCCACACGAAGACTATAACCCACCGTTTGACGATGTCAGCACAGTTGATATGAAATTAGCCCTAGCTTAAAACACTCATTTGTGGTTGTTTTCTGTTCTATTGTTTCCTGATCTATGTATATAGCTTGCTAGCATTAACTTAAGACATCTATGTCTTACAAAACAACCTTAGCATTATCCCTGTACACTCAGTGATGTGTTAAGTCAAATCTCTCCAGGAAATCTTACCACTGAAATTATGTACATTTCTTTCTTTTAGCAATTATTATCCTGTAGGATAAAAAGGGGGGAAATGTGAAGGACATTTAGTGAATGAACATTCCTATTCTCTGTGTTTCTGTGTCCTTGGCTCAAATGGCTGGTGATAATCAAGCTGTCTTGTTTATGTTTCATATCATGTTATGCCTGACCACGCATCTGCAGCACTTAATTAGAGCATGCCAGTTTGTCTGCTTTAACAAAGAGCTGATGTCTAACTTCAAGGCCAAGCCTTGAGCCAATCGCGTGCAGACGCAAGCAGTAAGCGAATGCCTTTAGAGTATAATAGATAACAGCCACTAAGACACAACTCACAGTGCGTTGGCATCACCGGAGGTGGTGTCTTCTTCTTCTTTGTTTCCTGTTTTATATCTCTGTTTATGTAATCTACTATAATAAATAACTGAAAAGACAACTACCAAGAGTTCTGAAGTGTTTATTAGAAGTTTCCATTACACCATAAAGCCACACCACACAGACATCTAATCCAGAAGAAGGAAAAAGAAGGATGATTATTTTGTGGGAGTAAGAGGGCAAGCTCTCCAAAGAAATAGCCCCACTATGGATTAAGGTGTAAAAAGACAGAAAATCCAGGCTAAATCCAAAGAGTTCATAGTTTCTTATGCAGATTGACACTCTGTGGGTCGGGCAATTATAAAAATTGCTCTTAACACTTTTTATCAGTAAACAGGCATTCCATTCCCCTGGCAGAATGAAAATGGACTTATTGGACATTTTAAATGAATATAAGCAAATGAAATATTTTATTGCCATATGTTTCTTATAGGATTAGTCATGATACTCTTGTCTTTCATTGTGTAGATTATGTTTATGAAGTTGCTGCTGTGCAAAACGATGGGGAAGGGGAGGGATGTGAGCTCCCTTCTGGGCAAACAACTTACACCTCTCCAAAATAATATTGATACAGAGATAAAACACACAACAGCACAACTGAAGCTTTTTTGAAAGTAAAACAATATACAACTGCCACAATAAAATTCTAACATTTCAACCCAAATAATACACTTTTATAAATGTTTACTTCCTTGCTTATCTACGAAGATGTCTGTCTGTTTCCAGTTTTGTAAATAATGCACATTTCCAATGGGATATAGTCCAACAGTGTTATTGAAGAAAAAATGCAAAGTTCCACATTTAGTCACATATATAATTTTAAAAACACATTAACTTTTTTGGTATCCCAACACTCCGGAATGTATTAATTAGGCATACATTGTAGTTACACACATTTGGAAAAAGCAATAGCACTTTCTTCCTTGGCTACGCTCAAGAAGCTGCCCTATAAATTTTAATAGGTTAGTCTTATTTGATTGACACCCACAAGGGCCAATTGTAAAAAAAAGGTTCCAAACAAGACCTCACTTGCCAAGATTGGCCATTCACAGTCAAGTGACATTTGCTGACTGATTGGATTTTTGTTGGTGTTGTGGTGTAAGGAGGAAGAAGCATAGAAAGATAGTTCAGTAACTAAATCACATGTTGTGGTGGTGTTTGTTGATAAGTGAGCAAGTGTTCATTTTCTTTCATAAATTTTTGTTTTGTTAGAGCAAGGGTGTTGATCAAATGGTCAGTGGCTGGCCAGAACTCTTGCTTCTTTTGCTCACTTTGCCGACACAATGGCAGGTATCAGCAATAGTGGTGGGAGTGAGTCAATAGAGGAGGAGAGAGGAAATAACTTCAATAGAATGAGTTTCTGTAAGAAAAATGACTAATGATATTCAAAGCAGTAATGTCAGAGGTGCGGTTGGAGACAGATGCAAGTGCAGGAGTAATCTTCATTAAGAAAAGTGAAAACACACTGGCAAACAATCCAAAATGGCATGCAATCTCATGAATGTAAAACAAGCAAAAGGTCAGACAAGGCACAAACAGACTATCACAGGCACAGAGAGCAATGGAGACTAGGAACAGGCACAGGAATCAGAAAACCAGGAAATCTAACATGGAAAACAAGGCTCGGTAATGCGCACTGATGTGGCGTAATACTTCGCACTGAACGTGCATTTTCTCAGTCTTTATATAGGCATGCTGATGCCTCTTGATTATGTGCAGGTGAGCCTCATTAACAGCACGCATATGAGAGTCTGCTTGGTGCACGTGGAGTCCAGAATGTGCCCGAGAGTCCTTCAGGTGCACACACCAAAGTGCACAGGACTGAAAAGTAAAAGGATGATGCAGATGGAAGGAGAAGGTAGTCCCATAAGTAAATATAGAAAGATTGGTGTTGAAGAATGAAAAGTACTTATCAAATTCAAGTTGGTTATCATTAATCACAATGTTTCAAATCCACTAAGACTTACTAAACTAATAAAAGAAACCATAGGGGTGGTAGTATCAGCTAAGTATGTAGGTAGTGACAAAATTGTTGTTGTTTGCAAATCCAAGGAACAGCAGGAAAAGGCATTGAAGGTAAATAAATTAGGGAAGGAAATGGTGGAATGTGGAGACAGGGGCAAGGAGTGAGGTAAGAGGAGTTATCACAGGTGTTCCCTTGACAATTACAAAAGAGGTAATGAAATCATGTATGGAGGGAGGGACACTGGTGAAGGGGACTTGTTTTAATACCAGTACTAGGGAGGGAAAGAAAGAGCCTACCAAGGCAGTATTGCTTTACTTCAGTGATGAACAACTTCCAAAAAGGCTAATGATTGGTTGTCAGTTACTCTGTCAGAAAGGACATACCAACCCTATTGCAGTGCTTTAAATGTCAGCAAATAGGACACGTAGTGGCAGCGTGTAAAGGGAAGGTGTTGCCAGTGTGGCAGGGATCATGAGTATGGGCAATGTGGAGTCGGAGTTGGACCCAAATGTTGCAAATGTGGAGGTTCATGTAGTGCAGCTTATAAGGGATTTGTCATGCAGCAACATGCACAGGAGATACAGACATATAAAGTTGTCCATCAGGTATCATATGCTGAGGCTGTTAAAGAAGTCAAACCACCATGTATCCCCATGGCATTAGATCAAGATAGGGGAATGGAGCAAGCTAATAGTCAGACTTGTGGACATAGATGTTCAATACAACCAGACGCTATGTTGGTAGACAAGGTTCAGATCTTAGCCTTCTTAGCTAATGTAATTAATTGTTCTGCTCAAACTGACAGCTGCATTGATTGCATAAAAATCACTGTAAATGCAACAAAGACCTAGGAATGGCAGGAGTGACTATAGAGGAGATCACAAGGAAATTGCATGAAGGGTCATCTCAAGCAGGTGGTTGATAAATTACGCCACTGTTATTGCAGTGGAACCTATTCTGGTTGCACCATAAGATAATAGACACCGTTGAGTGCTCTGAGGCATCTCAGCAAATTAGCATTTATTTATTCTTTATTACTGGCTCTTTTTGCACATACAGTGCTATCATACATTCAGTATGACTGACAAACTCTTTTGGAGTTGTGACTGCCAACCAGTTTAGACTTTCAACCAACTTTTGATATCGCGGATGGTGAACTCCCCTGGGTCTTTTGTTTACTTGTGCATCACCAGAGGAAAACAAAGAGAGGGAACTGTGCTGGAGTTCTGTGCTACTCATGACAGAGAAACAATAAGCCTCCTCTGCCCAGCATTGTGCTTGCTAATGTTCAGTCTTTGGACAACAAACTGGATGAGCTGTGCACATAGATTAAACACCGAAGGGACATCAGAAACTGCTGTGTTTTGGTGTTTATAAAGATGTGGCTAGAGCCCTGCATCCCCAACTGTGCCATCACACCAGAGGGTTTCACTGTTTACCAGCAAGATAGAATGAAGGACTCAGGCAAGTCAAGGGGAGGGGGTGTGTGCTTTATGGTTAACGCTTCATGGGCCATGGATGTTTGCATCTTAGCAAAGTACTGCTTTCAAGCTCTGGAGCTGCTGACAATTAATGTTAGACCCTTTTACTCAGCTGTTAATATACCCCTGCAAGCTGAAAAGTTTTCAGCTCTGGATGAACTGTATGGCATTATTAACAGTCTAGAGAACACATACCCAAAAGACTTCAACAAAGTCAACATGAAGAAAGTCCTCCCAAAATACCACCAGCATACTACTTCTCCTACCAGAGGTGATCAGACACTGCATCATTCAGTGCGTTTACATGCACATAGAGAAAATCGAATTTCTGCCGTAGCTCGACTGAAATCAAAGTTCTAAATGCCATGGAAACACCTTAGCTCGGCTGAAATCGAACCGAACTGGATTTCTCGTAATCGAGCTACGCGACCTAGATTATGCAATTGTAGCCGAGCTACTTAGTGTATGTAAACCCTATCAAGCTACATAGTCGAGCTACTTACTTCAGCACTGCCCCTTCCGGAAGTGACGAGTGATGAGACCACAAGCGGGAAACACAACATCCTCGGTCGGCATGACAACAGTAGTAGTAGCGAGCAGCAGAAGAGGTCAGGAGGAACAAGGAGAACGAACGAACACGGAACTGATAACTTTGTTTATACTCTTGAATAGCTCTTCTTCATGATGACAACCGGAAGTGTACCAACACGATGGGGCGTGTAGCGCCACCTGTGGCTCGGGTGCACAATGTACCTCACACAGTAGCTCAATTTCCTTGTGTGCATGTAGGATTGGATTTCTCTGGCACCCCTGCTGGGACCCTTAGCTCGATTACCGACAGTAGCTCGATTTGGATGTGCATGTAAACGCACTGACAGTTACACCATTCAAGGACAATTACAAACCTCTCCCCTGCCCAGCTTTTGGAAAGGCAGACCATTGTTCTGTATTACTGCTGCCCTCATATAGGCAGAGACTGAGGTGGGGTTTACATTAGACCATATCAGCGGATCATCAGATTAACGTTTTTAAAATGATTAGTGTGCACACAGCAACACCAATACATGGATACGCTCGGCTCCGCAGGCATCCTGCACTCCAAATCACTCCGCCCTGAACAGCGAGTGCCCTCTGGAGGGTGCGCACTCCGGCCCTGCGCAGCTCACAGAGCACGCGAGTGAAGTGCACAAGCAGTGATTCGGGACTGAGCCGCTGTGTGTGTGATCTCAGCGCATATCACTTACCACTTGCAAATGGAAGGATGGCAAGCCTAAAGACAATCATAACTACACAATGGGCAGTATTTGCATCAGTATTTGCAGTATTTTCATACTTTTATACTCTTTAATGAAAGGTGATACAAGGCGGAAGTCCGCGCCGTTTTTCAGCAGTCGCGTCACATGACCAACGCCAGCGAATCAGGAAGGTGGATGTCACAGTGACGTTGTCCAATGACGACGCCAGCTAGAGCTCAGCACAGCATATCCGCGTATTCTCAATGTTTATACAGCACCGGACCAGACACGATCTAGATTGAATACGTGGACCCTGGCGGATTCCCGTTTCCCGGTGTTTCCAGGCATTTTAATGTAAACGGACAGTGCATCCGTGAAGAAAACGAGACAGATATGGTCTAATGTAAACTTGGCCTGAAACAGCAAAAAACAGTTACTAAGCACATTTACAAAAGGGACAGTGAGGCTGAGGGGCTCTTACAGAACTGCTTTGAGATAACTGACTGGCAGATGTTTGAGGATGCAGCTGATGTCAACATCAATGTATTTCCAGAGTCTGTCACAGACTATATAAGGAAATGCATTGATGATGTTCTTCCAAAAGCCACTGTCTGCACATATCCAAACCAGAAACCCTGTATTAATTGTGAAATTTGTGCTGAGATCAAAGCACAGACCTCTGCCTTCAGCTCAGGTGATTCTGAGGCCTACAGAGCAGCCAGATATGACCTCCGGAAGTCCATTAGGAATGCCAAGAGGGGCAACAGGGAAAAAGTGGAATCCAACTACCACAGCTCTGACCTCAAACACATGTGGAGGGGATTATGCTGCATCATGGACTACATAAAGGAGCACAGAGTTAGTGTCCATCCTACCACATCTCTCCTGGAAGAGAGACACCTTCTATGTTCAGTTTGATGTGGCCAACAAAGAACCCAGCATATGTCCTCATGTGGGCAGGGAGGTGGCTACACTGCTCCTAGAAATGGCTGATGTGAGACGGTCCTTCAAAAGGGTCAAACCTCACAAAGCTGCAGGGCCAGACAGTATTCCTGGCCATGATCTCAGGGCTTGCACTAATCAGCTGGCAGAGGTATTCACCAAGCTCTTCAACCTCTCCCTGAGACAGTCTGTGGTCCCCACTTCCCTCAAGGCATCCACCATCATTCCTGTCCCTAATAAATCCAAGGTCACCTGTCTGAATGACTACCAACCCATTGCACTGACATCAATCATCATAAAGTGCTTCAAGCAGCTGGTAAAAACTCACATCTGCTCCTCCCTCCCTGACACCTTAGATACTCTTAGGTTCACCTACAGATCAAACAGGGCCACATAGGATTCTATTGCCTGGGCAACACACAGTGCCCTCACCCACCTGGAAAAAAAGGTAATACATTATTTGGAATGCTATTTGTTGATTCCAGTTTGGCATTCAACACCATTATCCCTTCAAAATTTGTCTCAAAGACTGATGATCTCAGACTGGGGACATCCATTTACAGATGGAGCTTCAACTTTCTGATAGGCAGACCTCAGGTGGTGAGAATCAGTAGCCACACTTCCTCCTTGCTGATCCTGAACACAGGCACACCACAGGGCTGTGTGCTTAGTCCCCTCTTGTACTCCTTGTTCACTCATGACTGTACTGCTAAACACAGCTCCAACATCATCATTAACAGTGTTGGGCATGTTACTTTCAAAAAGTAATTAGTTATAGTTACTAGTTACTTTTCCCAAAAAGTAACTGAGTTAGTAACTGAGTTACTTTGTCATAAAAGTAACTCATTACCAGGGAAAGTAATTATTCCGTTACATTTTGTGTTACACTCCCCCCCCCCCCAAAAAAAAAAAAATCAAATTCAATTAGTGTAATCATAATAAAAGTGAATGTTAAATGTGTTTAATGACTGAAATGGACACTTAACAGAACCAATTAGTAAAGTTATCTACACTATATTAATATTTTTGTGGGACAATGTGAGATAAGACATCTATCAAATTTAATATATTTTTGTAGTTATTAAAATTGTGTTACTAATGATAGAATAAAACTCAGTTTCTAAATGTTTTAGAACTTTTGATATTTATTCACTTAACTTAAACAAGAGCTGCAACTGGCTATCACACAAGTCAAAAATGAAATTATGCATGTCAAGCAATGTACCAAAAAATAAATAATAATAAAATATATGTATACAGACTCTTCATAGTGCATATTAAATAAATCAAACTGGTATGCAACTTAAGACAACTGCCAGACATACTGTACTTCAAGCATTTTTTCCCTCACAAAAGTAGCATAATTAGTTTAACAACGTGAGGTGCTTTCAGTAAAATACTGAAAAAGTGCAATACAGTAGAATGCAACACTAAGGCATCCAAATGTGTAAACAGGCAAAAAATAAAAAATAAAAATAAAACTCAATGGCTATCTCTGGCCTCTAACAATCCAATACAGTACACAATGTTGTTCTCACAGTAGAGATCTCAATAACTGTTGTAATTCTCTCTGCCTCTATTACAATATCAATCACTGTTATTTGCCACATAGTTTAACTAGTCCAGTTTAACTCCTAAACATTCATTCATCTGTCCAATCATCCACTCCTTCATCCATCCATCCATCCTAGCCATTAAACCAGTGGTTGTATCTCAAAATGAGAAGCTTCTCAAACTTCTGATCAGAGAGTCTGTTCCTCTTTGGTGTGAAAACAAGTTTCCCCAGGCTAAATAATCTCTCTACTGGGGCACTGGATGGAGTGGCTGCATTATATCTGAGAGAAATTTTCTTTATCAATGCAAAGTCATTAAGAGAGTCCATCCCTTGTGCTCCTGACTTGAAATAATCTGCAACTTCATTTTCAGGAATAGCAGAGGTGTCATCTTCATCCTCAAAGGAAAAGAACTCAGACTCTTTGGCTGAGTCGGTGTGTTGTGTAGGTATGCAGGTACCTGCTTGCTGGTCTTGGTCTAAGACAGTTTTTCGGCACTCTGCCAGCAGACTTGCCTTGGCCTTGTCCTTTCTGTCCTGTGCATGTATCCACCTAAGTTTAAACTTGGGCAGAGTCACAGCAGCCAACAGAGCCTCCTTGCTCTCTAACACCTCAGCAAATCTTGTTTTGATTGCCTGAAATGATATGTAAGCATGCAGAGAATATTATTGGCCTATTCTCCATAACACACACTGATTATGATTTTATATATATATATATATATATATATATATATATATATATATATATATATATATATATATATACACACATGAAAATAAGCTATGTTTAATTTTACATTAAATATTTGTTCATAATGTAAAATTAAAGTTATTTAATTATTAAATTAATTATTAAATTAAATTATTTACTTATTAAAGTTATTTAAAGTAAACTATGCTCTCCTATTCTATCATTTGTATGTCTGGTCCAAATAAATGCAAAAATGCAACTGTTTGTTTAGGTAGAAATTAAATACAGTCCTTACCATGACAACTGCCTCTGGAAGATCCATTAATATTTGCAGACCATTCTTCTTCAGTTCCATTGTCTTAAATATTAAAGTCTCCAATGTGGGTAGAAGTGTTCCAAAAAAGCAGTTATCCTCCCCTTGAAGAATGTCTAGGGCCACTGTGAGTGGCCTCATGACTGTGCAATACTCCCGAATGAATTTATGCTCCCGTTCTATTAGGGCTGCTAGACCAAACTTGGAGGAGATGGTGTTTAATTCGACCATTGGGATGTCACACAATCATGCCATGGCATCATAAAACAAATTCCATCATGTGCTGTAAGGGACCAAGAGTTTTTTGGCAATGACATCATCTACAGTTTCTGCTGCCACTGTGGAACGACTGCCCTTATTCCATAAGGCTGCGCACTTTGCGGTCGCACTTCTGTATACAGCTTTTGTTTCTGCTCTAGACAGTAACCACTTGTCTATATCAGTGCATGAAACAAGGTTCAAAGTGTGAGATGCGCATCTCTGGTGTGGCGGCAAAGAAATCACAACATCACCACCGTCATCCTCACAGTTTTGCAAGACCTCATTAATGTTTGTAAAAGTCACCTCATCATCCTCGTCAACATCAGAGTCATCCTCGATTGGCTGGTACCTTTTGAAGGCCTTAACGAAATTAGAGCCATTATCAGTGACAGTTGATGTAATTTTATGGGCTATCCCAAAGGATGAATGGATGCTCTCAAGCTCAGCTGCGATGTGGTCATGAGTATGGCGACCCTTGAATCTTCATTACCTTGGGCATTCTTGGCCACTAGCTTGGTACTGCCATGAGATGAGGTGAGGTGCTTCATAAGGTTTGAATTACTGGCCACTGATGAGGACAAACACTTTGTTCCTCGACATAATGTGCATTGCATGTAGACATTTTTGCCTTTTATTTCAAGTAATGAAAAGTAATGGCTGTATTTCCAATTTGAAAACGCAGTCTTGGGCTGACCGCTCACCATCGCTGTGTCTTCTGATTGAAAGTGTGCGCAGTAATACAGTAGACATAGCCTACCTACGTATGTTGTATATATGTTGTCCAAATCTACTCTGATTGGCTAACTATGCCATTGTCTCGCATCTCCCCTGCCCCGCACTAAAGCAGAGTAAAGAAAGGCTGAACAATGCCAGATGAAAACAGCTCTAATAAAGTAACGCATAGCATTTTATTGTAAGTAATGGGAACGGCATTATAACGATGTAAAAAGTAATTAGTTAGATTACTCGTTACTAAAAAAATAACGCCGTTAGTAACACTGTTTATTTCTAACGCCTTTATTCCCATCACTGATCATTAAGTTTGCTGACAATACAACCATCTTGGGCCTCATTACCAACAATGATGAGATGGCATACAGAAAGGAAGTGAAGGCATTAACCAGTTGGTTCCAGGACAACGAACTCTATCAAGGTCAGTAAAACTAAGGAGATGATAGTAGACTACAGGAGACACCAAGGGAGGACACACACATTCAAGTGTGAGAGTTGGTGCATGCGCATTCTGTGCAACGTACTTTCTGGTTTCCGAGTTGTTTGCGACGAGTCTTTTTTTTGCGAGTGTTGGCATTAATCACTAATATTTTTTATTTTCTCTACAAATAATTTTCCAGTGTCCTTTTCATTTATTATTGCAATTTCACTTTCGCTTTCCTTTTTCCGCATTATAAATTTTTTTGGAAGAACGTCAAGGCTGGAAGATTTCTTTTTTCTCCTCCTGCATAAAGACCACAAGTGGAGGCCTTCCACATCAGATCTGCTTTAATATCAACAGATCCTCAATTAAGGTACATGAATCCTTTCATCATGGCAAACCTTCAGCTTGTTCAGTGTGCTGAGTGCAGGAAGTTTAGTCATTCTTCCTCCATTGCAAGTGATAGCTTTATTTGTGATAAGTGCAGATTAGTTAGCTCTCTGACAGAGAAGACTGCAGCTTTGGAGGTGCATATCCAGACTTTAGAGAGGGCAAGTGAGAATGAGAACAGTGTAGTTTCTACAGGGAAAAGTCTGGATGCCCTAGGTGGAGTTAAAAATCCCCCAACCCCGGCATTAGAGCCCTCACAGCAGGGTGAATGGGTGATGACTTGGTGGCATAAGCGTAGAACCAAAGCTACCACTGAGGCTCGCCCATGGGAACACCACTCCTCTCCGCTTCACATGTTGAACAGGTTTGCCCTCCTCAGTGATGCACCCACTGAGAAACCTGAAAGAGCTCTGGTTATAGGGGACTCTATTATACAGCTGTGGCAGCAAGGGTGTGGTCAAGCATCGGTCTGTGAATGGAGGGCGGAGTCAGGGAAGGTAAGTGGCAGAATCACTGCACCTGATGTTAGTTAACCTGTGATTGTGTGTCTTCCCCAGTGACCGCACCCTATAAAAGGAGAGAGAGAGAGCAGAGGAAGGGAGCTCTCTCCCCAACCAGAAGACTTGTGTGTGTGCACATGCGTGGCTGGGAGAGTGTGAAAAGCTGAAAAGCTACAAATAAAAAGAGTTTTTGGAACTCAGTTCTGGCCTGCCATACTTCTGTGCTCCACCCACCTGCTCTGATTCCTACAGTGGTGCCGAAACCCGGGATCAGAGCACAGAGGAGAACAGCCCCATGGAGTCCTCCCCCTTCAAGGACCTGATCCATGCCCTCGCCACAGCCCAACAGAGCCAGCACCAGGCACTGGTCGCCCTCCGGAAGGAGCAGAAGCAAAGGTTTGAGGCCCTGGTGTTGGCGCAGCAGGAAGACTGCCAGGTATTCCAGCACCTACTCGCATCAGCGGGGTCCACCACCTCCACCAACGCGGGCCCTCCCCACTTCACCCTAATGAAGATGGGCCCGCACGACGACCCCGAGGCCTTCCTCGTGCTCTTTGAGCAGGCAGCAGAGGCGTGGGGCTGGCCGGTGGAACAGCACATGGTGCGCCTCCTCCCCCTGCTAACGGGTGAGGCACAGCTGGCCGCACTACAGCTCCCCGCCGACAGCCAGCTGGTCTACTCCAACCTCCACCGGGCCATCCTCCAGTGTATGGGTCGCACCTCGGAGCAACAATGACAGCGCTTCCGCGCTCTGCGCCTGGAGGAGGTTGGCCGGCCATTCACATTTGGCCAGCAACTCTGGGACACCTGCCGGCGGTGGCTGAGGGCCGACAACCACGATGCCAAGGGAATCGTCGATCTGGTGGTGCTGGAACAATTCATCGCCTGACTTCCCAAGGGAAGAGTGGAGTGGGTCCAGTGCCATCGCCCGGAGTCGCTGGATCAGGCCATCGAGCTGGCAGAGGACCATTTGGCGGCTGTTCTGATGGCAGGACAGCATGTCTCTGTTAGGACTTGGACTGTTTTGGCCTCTAGAGGCCGCTGTTATTTCCTTTTCGTGTCATATTTATTTTGGCCTCTAGAGGCCGCCACTGTTCCTGTGTTTTGTGTTTTTTTTTTTTTTCGTTAATTGCCTGTTAGTCCTAATTATCTTCACCTGTGTCCTTAATTAGTTTGTGTATTTATACCCCTGAGTTCAGTCCTCTTGTCACGGAGTCTTTGTGCTGTTATGTTTATCTCCAGTTTCCTTTGTACTGTGTTTTGTGGATCTTCTGAGCTTTTGCATTTTTGCCTTTTTCTTTTTGAATTATACTCTTTGTTTTTGTTTTTTTTTGTTTTGCCCTGGATTGTATATAGTGTACATAGTATAAATAAACCTTTTGTTACTTTTTCTACTTCCGCCTCATGCCTCTGCATTTGAGTCATTCCCCTGGTGGCCTAGTGGGGGTTTGCTGGATCATCACACCAACGAACCAGGTTCGAATCCCAGCAAAACCCTAACAGAAAGACTCCGTCATGACCGACTCAGCAGAGGCTGCTTCAACTGTCTACCCGGCCAACCTTCAGGGAATTATGGCAGCTTTGACACGCTTCGGAGCGACCATGGACGCTCATGGACGTACGCTCACCAGCCAACGTGAGGCCCTTGCTCGCCACGAGGAACTGCTTCAGCAAATTGGGAAAACCCTGGCACAGCTGACATCTCTGCCTGCATCTCCTGCTCCTGATCCAGCTCCCACTCCTGCTCCAGTGCCTCCTGCCATGCTGCCTTCTTCACCTCGCGAACCCAGCCTTCCTGCACCACAGAGGTATGACGGCAAGCACAGTGAGTGCCGAGAGTTCCTTACCCAGTGTCAACTCACCTTTGAGCTTCAGCCTACCACCTACACTACGGATCGCCGCAAGATTGCCTTTGTGATCACCTTATTAGCTGGTAAGGCGCGAGCCTGGGCTACTGCTATCTGGCAAAGACAGGGACCTGAGTGCTTTGATTTCCAGCTGTTTTCTGAAGAGATGCTTCGGGTCTTCGATCAGGCAGACATCAGTACCGACGCAGCCCGAAAGCTCATGTCCATCTGGCAAGGAGGAGGCGTCGCAGATTACGCCATCTCGTTCCGAACACTCGCAGCAGTAAGTGGATGGAACGAGACTGCCCTGGTGTCAGCCTTCCACCATGGTCTGTCTGACCCCATCAAGGACGGTCTGGCCTCTATTGGATGCCCAAGTGACCTCGAAACCCTCATCTCACATGCTATTCGTCTGGACAACAGGATGAGAGACCGCCACCAAGCCTTGAGCCCCCCCAGCCTCCCTACCTCTACCTGGAAACCGTCTACCTCCTTCAGTGACTGTCCAGAACCCATGCAAGTGGGTCGTACTCGCCTCTCTGCATCTGAGAGGGAGCGCAGAAGGAGGGACAAGTGCTGCATCTACTGTGGCAAGCCTGGTCACTTCCGAGCATCATGTCCCGAACTCTTGGGAAAAGGACCGCCCCGTCCAGCCAAGGAAGGGTTGTGACGGGGCCTACCCTCTCTCCCGGACTCCCTGGCCAAGGAATCTACATCCCGGTCTCCATCTCCTGGGGTGAGTCTGTCCACTCTTGTCAAGCTTTGATAGACTCAGGGGCGGCTGGGAACTTTATGGATATTCACTTCGCCCAAAGCATCAATATACCTACTGCACCTCTTGAAGTCCCTCTGTCTGTGTCTGCCCTCGATGGCCAAGCATTAGGTGATGGAAGAGTCACCCAAGTTACTTCTCCAGTCTTCCTCCAGTCTCAAGGTCACAAGGAAGAAATATCCCTGCACCTGATTCCTTCACCTGAGTTCCCAGTTATTCTAGGCCTTCCTTGGCTTACTCGCCACAACCCTCGCATAGACTGGGTAACAAGCCAGGTTGTGGAATGGGGCCCTGCATGCCATGCCTCTTGTCTGCTCTCTAGCTCTCCTGTGTCTCCTGCCGAGCCCCCTGATCTCACCGAGTTATCTCAAGTTCCCACAGAGTACTGGGATCTCAAGGAGGTATTCAGCAAGAGCAGGGCCGCCGTTCTTCCCCCGCACCGGGCCTACGACTGTGCCATCGACTTGCTCCCTGGGACTACCCCTCCTCGTGGCAGACTGTTTTCCCTCTCTCAGCCAGAACGCAAGGCTATGGAGGAATACCTCAAAGACGCCCTGGTCTCTGGGTTCATTCGACCCTCCACCTCACCTGCTGGTGCCGGCTTCTTCTTTGTCGGCAAGAAGGATGGGGGGCTTCGACCATGTATTGACTACAGGGGCCTGAACAAGATCACTGTGCGCAACCGATATCCCCTTCCGCTGATGTCCACTGCTTTCGACCTGCTCCAAGGCGCCACCGTCTTCACCAAGTTGGACCTACGGAACGCATACCACCTCATCCGTATCCAACAGGGAGACGAGTGGAAGACTGCCTTTAACACCCCGTCTGGGCACTACGAATACCAGGTGATGCCCTTCGGACTCACCAACGCACCAGCTGTTTTTCAGGCCCTAATCAACGACGTCTTAAGGGACATGATTAACCTGTACGTCTTTGTCTACCTCGATGACATCCTTATCTTTTCCAAGACCGTGCAGGAGCACCGCCACCATGTCCGCCAGGTTCTCCAGAGGCTGCTGCAGAACAATCTGTTCGCCAAGGCCCAGAAATGCGAATTTCATGTTCCCGAGGTCTCCTTTCTGGGATTTATTGTACGGACAGGCCAACTCCAAATGGATCCTGCCAAGACCCTGGCCGTCCGGGACTGGCCTACTCCCAAGTCCGTTAAGGAGGTTCAGCGGTTCTTAGGATTCGCTAACTTCTACCGCAAGTTCATCAGGAACTTCAGTTCTGTGGCAGCACCCATGTCAGACCTCACCAAAGGGACAGGTGGATCTTATGGCTGGTCTCCTCAGGCAGAAAAGGCGTTCAAAGACCTCAAGGCCCGCTTCTGCACGGCACCCATTCTGGTCCTCCCGGACACCTCCCAACCATTCATCGTGGAGGTGGACGCCTCGGACAGTGGTGTCGGCGCGGTACTCTCTCAACGTTCGGAAGGAAAGCTGCACCCCTGCGCTTACTTCTCCCACCGCCTGAGTCCTGCGGAGTCCCGGTATGATGTGGGGGATCGAGAACTGCTAGCGGTCAAACTGGCCCTTGAGGAGTGGAGGCACTGGCTGGAGGGAGCGCAACATCCATTCCTGGTTTGGACTGACCACAAGAACCTGGAGTACCTCCAGCAAGCCAAGAGACTGAACCCTCGACAGGCTAGGTGGGCCCTGTTTTTCAGTCGGTTTGACTTCACCCTCTCGTACCGTCCCGGCTCCAAGAACACCAAACCTGACGCACTGTCCAGGCTGTTCTCTGCCACTAACAGGGAGAATGAAGTCGGGCCTATTATCCCGGTGTCCCAGATTGTGGCCCCTGTCTGCTGGGGTATTGAGGAGGCTGTTCGACGAGCCCAACGCCAGGACCCTGGTCCTGGGACGGGGCCACCGGGCCTCTTGTACGTCCCACATCAAGCCCGGGCCAAGGTTCTCCAGTGGGGTCACTCTTCCCCTCTCACCGCCCACCCGGGAGCTCGGAGGACCCTGGACTTCCTGAAAAGACGCTTCTGGTGGCCTAACATGGAGCAGGAAGTAAGGTCATTTGTCCTGTCCTGTGAGGTTTGCACCAGAACCAAAAACCCACGACAGCGTCCCCAGGGTCTCCTGCATCCTCTGACCATTCCCCGGCGTCCCTGGTCCCACGTGGCAGTCGACTTCATCACGGGTCTCCCTGAGTCACAAGGTAACATGGTCATTTTGGTCATTGTTGACAGATTCTCCAAGGCCTGCCGCTTCATACCTCTGTGCAAACTCCCCTCTGCTCTTGAAACAGCGAAACTTATATTTAATCATGTCTTCCGAGTCTTTGGTCTTCCACAGGACATTGTCTCAGACCGAGGGCCCCAGTTCTCCTCCCGAGTGTGGCACGGGTTCTGCAAGGTCATCGGAGCCACTGCCAGCCTCTCCTCTGGGTTTCACCCACAGTCCAATGGTCAGACGGAGAGGCTCAACCAGGACCTGGAAACCACCCTGCGAGGCCTGGCTATGGATAACCCGACATCGTGGAGCACCTGGCTGCCATGGGCAGAGTACGCCCACAACACCCTCCAGTCATCGGCCACCAAGCTGTCGCCATTCCAGTGCCAATTCGGGTTCCAGCCACCTCTGTTCCCGGACCAGGAGGAGGACGCGGGGGTGCCCCCGGTCAACCAATATGTGAGACGGTGTCGCAAGACCTGGAGCAAGGTCAGGAAGACCCTCATACAGACCTCCAGAACCAACCAGACTCAGGCCAACCGCCACAGAAGACCTGCACACACTTTCCGCCCTGGGCAGCGGGTTTGGCTGTCCACTAAGGACCTTCCGCTGCGGGTGGAGAACCGCAAGCTTGCTCCTCGCTACATTGGCCCCTTCAAGGTGGTGCGCAGGGTGAACCCTGTCTCCTACCGGCTCCAGTTGCCCCGGACTCTGAGGATCAACCCCACTTTCCATGTTTCCCTGTTGCGGCCTGTACTGACGTCTACATATGCCCCTGCCCCTAGGAACCCCCCACCCCCCCGCATCTTCCAGGGGCAGACTGTGTTCACTGTGCATCGCCTGCTTGACTCCCGCCGGGTCCGTGGCGGGTTGCAATATCTGGTGGACTGGGAGGGCTATGGTCCTGAGGAGCGCTGCTGGGTTCCTGCTCGGGATGTCCTGGATAAAGAACTGTGTCGGGACTTCCATTCGGCCCATCCGGATCGCCCTGGGAACGTCAGGAGACGCTCCTAGAGGGGGGGGGGGGGTCCTGTTAGGACTTGGACTGTTTTGGCCTCTAGAGGCCGCTGTTATTTCCTTTTCGTGTCATATTTATTTTGGCCTCTAGAGGCCGCCACTGTTCCTGTGTTTTGTGTTTTTTTTTTTTTTTGTTAATTGCCTGTTAGTCCTAATTATCTTCACCTGTGTCCTTAATTAGTTTGTGTATTTATACCCCTGAGTTCAGTCCTCTTGTCACGGAGTCTTTGTGCTGTTATGTTTATCTCCAGTTTCCTTTGTACTGTGTTTTGTGGATCTTCTGAGCTTTTGCATTTTTGCCTTTTTCTTTTTGAATTATACTCTTTGTTTTTGTTTTTTTTTTGTTTTGCCCTGGATTGTATATAGTGTACATAGTATAAATAAACCTTTTGTTACTTTTTCTACTTCCGCCTCACGCCTCTGCATTTGAGTCATTCCCCTGGTGGCCTAGTGGGGGTTTGCTGGATCATCACACCAACGAACCAGGTTCGAATCCCAGCAAAACCCTAACAGTCTCCTCTTCTCCCCTCTCCTCTCTCTCTCTCTCTCTCTCCCCCCCTTCTGTTCCTCGTCCTCGCCCCGTTCTCCCACTGCGGAGGCGGTGGCCGGCTCCACCCCAGCCGGCCAGCCGCACCCGTGGTGCCCTACCATTTCCCACTTCTGTGTCTGTCTCTCCCCCCCTCAGGTGAGTGAGCTCCGGAACACCAGTGCAGAGAGAGAGCCCGGGCCAGTTTGCTGGCGCTGCGGGGAGCCGGGGCACCTCCAGCATCAGTGCTCGGCAATGGAGGTGGGCTCGGCGATGGAGGTGGGCACGGTGGTCCAGATCCCCGACGTGCCAGGAACCACCCTCGATCGGGCTGGAGCGTATCACATACCGGTGAGTATACAAGGGGATACGTATCAGGCTTTGGTGGACTCCGGCTGTAATCAGACCTCAATTCACCAAAGCCTGGTGCAAGACGAGGCATTGGGGAGAGCACAATTGGTGAAGGTGTTGTGTGTCCACAGGGATGTTCACAACTACCCTTTAGTGTCGGTCCACATTCTATTTCAAGGGGAGAAATTTAGAGTAAAGGCAGCAGGTAATCCTTGCCTTAACCACTCGATAATTTTGGGGACTGATTGGCTGGGATTTGGGGAATTAATGACTCATTTAGTGAAGAGTGGGGCCTGCCATAGTTCAGCAGGGGGAGGTCCCGGTGTGGTATTGGTGGGAGCAGCTGTCACAGAGTCATCTATGTCATCGCTGCATCAGAGTGAGGAGCAGCAGGCTCCTCCTCCCTCTCTTGGGGAATCCCTCACGGATTTCCCATTAGATCAGTCGCGAGATGAGACTCTGCGGCATGCATTTGACCAAGTGAGAGTAATCGATGGTCAAACACTCCAGCCAAATGCCACCCCGTCCTTCCCCTATTTTTCCATTATGAAGGATAGATTATACCGAGTGACACAGGACACTCAGACTAAGGAGCCGATCACACAGCTTTTGATCCCAAAGAGCCGCCGGAAATTTATATTCCAGGCGGCTCACTTTAATCCCATGGCTGGACACTTGGGGCACGATAAGACACTAGCCTGAATAATGGCCTGGTTCTATTGGCCAGGGATTCGCTGCGATGTCTGTAGGTAGTGTACGGCGTGCTGCGAATGCCAGTTAGTAAATCCAGCGGCCATTCCAAAAGCCCCTTTGCGCCCTCTGCCATTAATCGAGACCTCATTTGAAAGAATTGGGATGGATCTCGTTGGGCCATTAGATCGGTCAACATGAAGGTATCGTTTTATTTTAGTTCTAGTGAACTATGCAACGCGATACCCGGAAGCAGTGCCTCTTCGCAATATCTCAGCACGTAGTATTGCGGAAGCACTCTTCCACATCATCTCCTGAGTTGGAATCCCCAAAGAGATTCTGACTGATCAAGGCACTACGTTTATGTCATGCACACTGAACGAACTGTATGGGTTACTGGGAATTAAGCCGATCCGCACCAGCGTTTATCACCCACAAATGGACGGTTTAGTCGAATGGTTTAATTGCACCCTCAAAAACATCTCATCTCATCTCATTATCTCTAGAAGCTTTATCCTTCTACAGGGTCGCAGGCAAGCTGGAGCCTATCCCAGCTGACTACGGGCGAAAGGCGGGGTACACCCTGGACAAGTCGCCAGGTCATCACAGGGCTGACACATAGACGCAGACAACCATTCACACTCACATTCACACCTACGGTCAATTTAGAGTCACCAGTTAACCTAACCTGCATGTCTTTGGACTGTGGGGGAAACCGGAGCACCCGGAGGAAACCCACGTGGACACGGGGAGAACATGCAAACTCCGCACAGAAAGGCCCTCGCCGGCCCCGGGGCTCGAACCCAGGACCTTCTTGCTGTGAGGCGACAGCGCTAACCACTACACCACCGTGCCGCCCCCTCAAAAACATAATTAAAAAATTTGTACACAAGGACGCACGCAACTGGGATAAATGGCTCGAGCCCCAGTTATTCACAGTGTGAGAGGTCCCACAAGCCTCCACAGGGTTCTCCCCATTCAAATTATTATATGGGCGTAAGCCGTGTGGCATTCTAGATGTACTGTGGGAAAATTGGGAGGAGGGACTTTCAATGAGCAAAAACGAAATTCAATACATTATCGACCTGCGCGCAAAACTCCACACACTCACACACCTAACCCAGGAGAATTTGCAGCAGGCCCAAGAACAGCAAATTCGCCTGTACAACAGGGGTACGCACCTTAGGGAGTTCGCACCGGGAGATAAAGTACTCATGCTGTTGCCCAAGTCGAGCTCCAAATTGATCGCCAAGTGGCAAGGACCCTTTGAGGTCACACGGCGAGTCGGGGATGTCGACTATGAGGTGAGGCGAATGGACAGGGGTGGGGCGTTACAGATTTACCACCTCAATCTGCTAAAACTTTGGAACGAGGAGGTCCCTGTGGCATTGGTGTCGTTGATTCCAGAAAAGGCGGTGCTGGGGCCAGAGGTTCAAAAGGGAACATTGACATCGCTTACCACTCCAGTCCCCTGTGGAGACCACCTCTCCCCAACCCAACTCACGGAGGTTGCCCAGTTGCAGACAGAATTTTCTGACGTGTTCTCGCCCCTGCCCAGCCGCACCCGCTTCATAGAACACCACATTGAGACGCCCCCGGGGGTGATAGTGCGCAGCTGCCCTTACAGGCTGCCCGAACACAAGAAAAAGGTGGTTCGGGAAGAACTCGAGGCCATGCTCGACATGGGCATCATCGAGGAGTCCCACAGTGACTGGAGCAGCCCGGTGGTCTTGGTTCCCAAGGCCGACGGGTCGGTCCGGTTTTGTGTGGACTATAGAAAAGTCAACGCGGTGTCTAAATTCAATGCATACCCAATGCCTCGTATTGACGAGTTGCTTGATCGACTAGGCACAGCTGGTTTTTATTCGACACTGGATTTGACAAAGGGTTATTGGCAGATCCCCTTGACTCCATTATCCAGAGAAAAAATGGCCTTTTCCACACTGTTTGGCTTACACCAGTTTGTCACACTTCCTTTTGGGCTGTTTGGGGCACCCGCTATGTTCCAGCGGCTTATGGATAGGGTCCTCCACCCCCACGCCGCCTATGCGGCCGCATACCTGGACAATATCATAATCTATTGCAATGACTGGCTGCGGCATTTACAACACCTAAGGGCCGTCCTTAGGTTGCTGAGGTGAGCGGGTCTCACAGCCAACCCGAAGAAGTGTGCAATTGGGCGGGTGGAAGTACGGTATCTGGGTTTCCACTTGGGCAGTGGGCAGGTGCGTCCCCAAATTAATAAGACAGCAGTGATTGTGGCCTGCCTGAGGCCCAAGACCAAAAAGGGGGTGAGACATTTCCTGGGGCTGGCTGGCTACTATCGTAGGTTTATACCTAATTATTCGGATGTCACCAGCCCGCTGACTGATCTCACTAAAAAGGGGGCACCAGATCCAGTCCAGTGGACGGAGCAATGACAGCGGGCTTTTTCTGAGGTAAAGGCTGCACTGTGTGGGGGGCCACTGTTACACTCCCCTGACTTTTCTCTCCCCTTTGTTTTGCAGACGGACGCATCGGACAGGGGGCTGTTCTGTCCCAGGAGGTGGAGGGGGAGGATCGTCCAGTGCTGTACGTCAGCAGGAAGCTGTCGGTGCGTGAGGGCCACTACAGCACCATAGAAAAGGAGTGCCTGGCCATCAAGTGGGTGGTCCTCACCCTCTGCTACTACCTACAGGGACACCCTTTCACTCTCTGTTCGGACCACATGCCCCTCCAGTGGCTCCACCACATGAAGGATACCAACGCGTGGATCACCCGTTGGTATCTGGCACTCCTGCCATTTAAGTTCAAGGTGTTCCACAGGCCGGGGGCGCAGATGGTCATGGCAGATTTCCTCTCCCGTCGGTGGTGGTGGTGGGGGGGTCAGCTGCAGGCCGGACAGCTCCCCGGCCTGAGTCAGGCGGTGTGGGTATGTGGCAGTGAGGGCGTGGTCAAGCGTCGGTCTGTGAACGGAGGGCAGAGTCAGGGAAGGTAAGTGGCAGAATCACTGCATCTGATGTTAGTTAACCTGTGTTTGTGTGTCTTCCCCAGTGACTGTGCCCTATAAAAGGAGAGAGAGAGCAGAGGAAGGGTGCTCTCTCCCCAACCAGAAGACTTGTGTGTGTGTGCATGCGTGTATGGCCGGGAGAGTGTGAAAAGCTGAAAAGCTACAAATAGAGTTTTTGGAACTCAGTTCTGGCCTGCCGTACTTCTGTGCTCCACCCACCCACTCTGATTCCTACAACAGCATGTGAAATTAGCTAGGCCTTTAGGGGCACCAGCAGCTTTAGTCAGGTGTATACCGGGAGCCAGGGCATAGCAGGTAATCTTAGGATCCTAGGCAAGCACAGGTTCTCAAAGATAGCCATCCATGTAGGAGCTAATGATATATGCCTTTGTCAGTCTGAGGTTACTAAGAGTAATTTTGTAGAGGTGTTTAAATTAGCAAAGGCATTGTCCAATGCTGGTGGCACGGTGGTGTAGTGGTTAGTGCTGTCGCCTCACAGCAAGAAGGTCTGGGTTCAAGCCCCGTGGCCGGCGAGGGCCTTTCTGTGTGGAGTTTGCATGTTCTCCCTGTGTCCACGTGGGTTTCCTCCGGGTGCTCCGGTTTCCCCCACAGTCCAAAGATATGCAGGTTAGGTTAACTGGTGACTCTAAATTGACTGTAGATGTGAATGGTTGTCTGTGTCTATGTGTCAGCCCTGTGATGACCTGGCGACTTGTCCAGGGTGTACCCTGCCTTTCACCCATAGTCAGCTGGGATAGGCTCCAGCTTGCATGCGACCCTGTAGAACAGGATAAAGCAGCTAGAGATAATGAGATGAGATTGTCCGATGCTGAAGTATGCTCTGGCCCCATCCCAATCCAGTGTGGCAATATAGCTTACAGCAGGTTATGGTCACTGAACTGCTGGTTGTCCAGGTGGTGCTCTGAAAACAGTGTGGGTTTTATAGATAATTAGACTAATTTTGAGGGCACTGCTATCCTGTTAGGGTGGGATGGTATCCATCCCACTCGGGAAGGTGCTGCTCTCATTTCTTGCAGCATAGCGCATAGTCTCAGAACAGGTCTAGTTAACTTCTCACAATCCAGAGCCAAGGCCAGGGAGCAGACAAACAGGCTAAACTGACTGTCTGCTAGCTGCACAGAGTCATCACTCAGGGTCCACTACATTTAGACTGTGTCTGTTCCCCAAGCTAACAGAAAAGTAGAAATACTCAGAGAGTTTGTTCCAGTAACCTAATCAATATAAAATTAGATCATACTGACTGTACAGCCGCTTCCAGCACCTTTGACTTAAAGGTGGGGCTATTAAATACTAGATCTCTTACATCAAAAGCATTAATTGTTAATTAACTTATTACTGATCAGAAGTTTAATCTACTGTGTTTAACAGAAACAGGGATTAAGCCAAATAAATATACAGCATTAAATGAAGCGAGTCCTCCTGGATACAGTTACAGTATATACACCAGCCTCATTCTAACTGGCAGAAGAGGAGGCATCACAGTTATTTATAAAGATTATCTTGGTGTAACAGGGGCGGCACGGTGGTGTAGTGGTTAGCGCTGTTGCCTCACAGCAAGAAGGTCCGGGTTCGAGCCCCGTGGCCGGCGAGGGCCTTTCTGTGTGGAGTTTGCATGTTCTCCCTGTGTCCACATAGGTTTCCTCCGGGTGCTCCCGTTTCCCCCACAGTCCAAAGACATGCAGGTTAGGTTAACTGGTGACTCTAAATTGACCGTAGGTTTGAATGTGAGTGTGAATGGTTGTCTGTGTCTATGTGTCAGCCCTGTGATGACCTGGCGACTTGTCCAGGGTGTACCCCGCCTTTCGCCCATAGTCAGCTGGGATAGGCTCCAGCTTGCCTGCGACCCTGTAGAACAGGATAAAGCGCCTAGAGATAATGAGATGAGATCTTGATGTAACACAAAAGCCTGGTTATAAATGTAATACATTTGAAGTTCTTCATACTAATATAATGTATGTAGCCTCAAAAAATAAGTCTACCCAGTTAATTCTGTTACTTATTATTTACAGGCCCCAGGGGACATATTCTGAGTTTCTTTCTGAATTTGCAGATTTTATCTCAGACCTGTTATTTCCTTCGACAAAGCTTTAGTTGTCAGTGATTTTAATATTCACTTCGATAACCCAGTAGACCTTTTGAAAACAGCATGTGTCCATTTTAGATTCAGTAGGGGTTAATCAGTGTCAAAAGACCAACCCATAATGGTGGTCACACTCTCAATCTAATACTAACATTTGAGTTAAACATCGAAAATATAGTCACACTTCCACAGTCTGAAGTTATCTCAGATCATTATCTCATCATGTTCAAAATGTCTGAATAATAATATATGCACATCACCACACTACTTTATTAAATGTACATTCACGTCAACTACTGCACAAAGTTTTATAAATGATCTCCCAGAATGATCAACTTTGACTGGGTCACTGTCAGCCCCTGCAGAACTTGATAAGGCAACTGAATGCTTAGAGTCAACATTCCGCTATACTTTAGATAATGTAGCTCCTCTTAAAAGGAAAATGATCAGAGAGAAAAAAATTAGCACCCTGGTATAATGATGACACTCACACTTTAAAACAGACCACTCAAAAATTGGAATCTAAATGGCATCAAACAAAATTGGTAGTGTTCAAATTAGCTTGGAAGGAGAGCATCCTGAAGTATACAAAAGCTCTTAGTGCTGCTAGATCAACATATCTCTCCTCCCTAATAGAAAATAACAAAAATAATCCTAGATTCCTATTTAATACTGTAGCAAAATTAACCAAGAATAAGACCACTATAGACACATGCACACCTGCAGTATGTAGTAGCAACAACTTCATGAATTTTTTTAATGACAAAATTGAAAATATCTGACAAAAAATTCAAACTACTAATTTGTCAGACAACTTAAGTGACAGGGCGACATGGTGGTGTAGTGGTTAGCGCTGTCGCCTCACAGCAAGAAGGTCCGGGTTCGAGCCCTGTGGCCAGCGAGGGCCTTTCTGTGCGGAGTTTGCATGTTCTCCCCGTGTCCGTGTGGGTTTCATCCGGGTGCTCCGGTTTCCCCCATAGTCCAAAGACATGCAGGTTAGGTTAACTGGTGACTCTAAATTGACCGTAGGTGTGAATGTGAGTGTGAATGGTTGTCTGTGTCAGCTCTGTGATGACCTGGCGACTTGTCCAGGGTGTACCCCGCCTTTCGCCCGTAGTCAGCTGGGATAGGCTCCAGCTTGCCTGTGACCCTGTAGAACAGGATAAAGTGGCTAGAGATAATGAGATGAGATGAACTTAAGTGACAATTTAAATAACCACGTAGTTAACAATATAACTGTATCATATCAGCAATTGGAATGTTTTACTCCCCTTAGAGAAATCGAAATACTGTCATTAATATCCGCATCAAAATCCTCAACTTGTGTACGAGATCCCTTACCGACACATCTGTTCAAACAGATAATACCTGAAGTAATTGAACCACTTCTAAAAATAATAAATTCTTCTCGTAGGATTGGCTATGTACCCAAATCCTTTAAATTTGCAGTTATCAAACCCCTGATTAAAAAACCTGACCTTGATCCGTCAGCTGTCCAATTATCGGCCAATATCAAACTTCCCCTTTATCTCCAAGATCCAAGAAAAAGCTGCGGCACAGCAGTTATTCTCATATTTACATAGGAATAACATCCATGAAATGTATCAGTCAAGATTTAGACCTCATCAAAGCACAGAGACAGCACTGGTTAAAGTAGTAAACAACCTACTGTTGGCCTCTGATCAGGACTGTGTCTCACTGCTTGTGTTGCTTGACCTTAGTGCAGCATTTGATACTATTGATCATTCCATTCTTCTGGATAGGCTAGAAAATGTCGTGGGAGTTAAGGGAATGGCCCTCTCCTGGCTCAGCTCTTATTTAACTGATTGCTAGCAGTATATTGATGTAAATGGTCATTTTTCTAGACATACTGAAGTAAAGTTTGGTGTTCTACAAGGTCCTGCCTTAGGCCCACTGCTTTTTTCTTTATATATGTTACCTCTGGGTGATATTGTTTGTAAGCATGGTATTAGTTTCCACTGTTATGCTGATGACACACAGTTGTATGTTTCTGCAAAACCAGATGAGAGACACCAGCTTAATAGAATTGAGGAATGTGTGAAGGACATTAGCCACTGGATGCTTATTAACTTCCTTCTGCTTAACTCTGACAAGACTGAAGTACTTGTACTAGGACCACATGCAGCTAGAAGTAAGTTTTCTGATTACATCATAACTCTGGATGGCCTTTCTGTTTCTTCACATGTAGCAGTAAAAAACCTCGGGGTGATTATTGACCCCAGTCTTTCATTTGAAGCTCATATCGATAACATTACCCAGATAGCTTTCTTTCATCTCAGAAATATTGCTAAGATAAGAAATTTAATGTCACTACATGATGCAGAAAAACTAGTTCATGCTTTTGTTACCTCTAGGTGGGATTATTGTAATGCCTTACTGTCTGGATGTTCCAGTAAGTGCATAAACAAGCTCCAGTTATTTGAAAATGCAGCAGCAAGAGTCCTTACTAGAACTAGAAAATATGACCACATCACCCCTGTCATATCTACACTGCACTGGCTCCCAATCAAATTTCATATTGTTTATAAAATACTATTATTGACCTTTAAAGCACTGAATGGTCTTGCGCCACAGTACCTGAGCACAACTTCTGGACCTTTATGACCCGCCAGGTCTTCTTAGATCAAAAGCTGCAGGCTATCTGCTGGTACCTCATATAGTGAAGCTACATCAGGGGGCAAGGCCTTTTCTTACAAAGTCCCATAGTTATGGAACAGCCTTCCAAGTAGGGTTTGGGAATCAGACACAGTCTCAGTGTTTAAGTCTAGGCTGAAAACATATTGGATTAGTCAAGCCTTTTGTTAATAATGTTTATGAGGTAAAGGAGTAGATCTGGAGGGTCCTCAGACATAGAGTGTTTGGTAAACAATCCCCCACTCACTTGCTCACTTGAGTTTTTTTGACAGTCTAGTGACTGGCTGCTTTATGTCCCAGGGCTCCCTCATGCCTGTGTTACCTTCTGGCTCTCCCCTTTTACTTATGTTGTCATAGTTAGTTTTGCCAGAGTCACTGCTTGTGCTCAGCACAAAATATATACTGTTCCTAATTATCAGGTGACATTGGGCATACCCATAAACCTGAGTTTTTTTTCTCTCCCCCCCATCTGTCCCTCTGAGTTACATGTCAATCCTGATATCGAGATGCTGACGTCTTCCGCTCCTGGGACCTGCCTGATCCATCCTGATACCCTATGTCTGGCTGGAGTCTCATTACATTGTCCTGTGGAGAACGGCCCCATATGGACAGATGAAAGTCACACTTGGAAGATGCTCTGGACACTTACAGTAATGCTTTTATGGCTGAGGACTACAGTTGACTTGCTAACTTTAGGATTGCAGTTGTCATGAACAGTTCTGCACTCAAGTTTCCATCAAGGAAGAGTTATAACATTAACAAAACAGACTTCATGTTAAAACTGTTTAAAATGTTATAATCACATTGTCTGTTATCACCCAAATAAGGATGGGTTCCCTTTTGAGTCTGGTTCCTCTCGAGGTTTCTTCTTCATGTCATCTGAAGGAGTTTTTCCTTGCCACTGTCACCACAGGCTTTCTCATTGGGGATATGTTAGGTTACTTAACCTCTTGCCCTCAGCCTCAGCCAGAGCGATTACCCATCTCGAGATCAGTCCCCTCGTGTCACCCAGAGCTCTGGGGGTGAGTCACAAAAAAAGACAGTAACCCCATGAGTTCACAATCTTTTATTCGCAAGTCCCCAAAGAGGCAAGAAAATACAGGGGATTTTATATATGTGTGTTATCTGTGTGGATGAAATGACATCACTGCAGAGGGTGTGTGTGTGTGTGTATGTGTGTGTATAGGGGGGTGTGAGTGAGTGACATCATTGGATGCTGCTTAAACCTTGGTCTGAGCAGGTCACATCTTAATTACATCACTGTTCTGATGGAATGTTCAGATGTATGTGTGTGTGTGTGAGTGAAACCTTCGATCAATCATGTCATAGTGTTCTGTATACATTTCATATCAGCAGATGTTCTAACAGATATCAACATTTACATACAACCTTAGGTCAGAGATAGCACAGGGCAATATGTTCTGATAGAATGTTCCAAAAGATATCAGTATGTCATTACGACAGTACTGGAATTTTTAAACAAAAGATATACTGTGTCTACCTGAGACAGAAGGTCACTTCTTGAATGCCAGAGACAGAAGAATGCCTTCTTTGCCATTTTAAACAAAACAAAGGGTCACAGACTAAATCCTTTACAATTAAGAATAAATCCTTACAACTATTTATCCTTACAAAGGAATAAATCCTTACAATTCCTCTCTTTGATACTAGAGATTACAACTAGTATCACACCCCAATATTCTGATCATATATGTGATTACATCGAGAATTAGGATTAGATGTATGCTTGAGTTAATCCTTGCTCTTCTTGACGTGTATTGGTGCTCAGAGGGCGGGCATGCCCTATCAGCCCTCGTCCCACCTCACCGGAGCTTAGAGAAACTAGAAACCTCTTAATTTGTATCAAATACACGCTACTTCCTTCAGAGTAATTTGTTCTAAAACAGTGAGGGAAAATGAAATTAGAGCATAAAGAATAGAGTCCTGTAAGAATACAGAGCTTCAGAGCATAGAGGCAAAGGTGGACGTGTAATAATAGTAGAAGACGGCATCAGATGACAGACATAACATTTCATTCATGTGTGCTCGTGCAGTCCAGTTTGCGAATTGCCAAAAGATGTCGTCTCGAGGTCCAGCTCGAGTGGGTAACCCTGCTCCGAGCAGCAGTAGAGCGGTCACAAAGCTCGTAATGAGGACTTTCATGGTTGTAGTGAGGATGATTGGTTCGAAATGGGGTGCAAGATCCCCTCTTTGTTCACAATGTCTTGCAGGGAGTAATCTGAGGATTCTCAGTCAGCCAGGGCTGCACAAATGTCACGTCAAATCTATGTAGAGCTCAGAGATAGAGAGAGAAAACAGAGACTGGATAGGGACACAGAGAAAACGTTAATAGCAAGCTTGTCATTGTAACACAGCTTTGTTATGGAGCCTTCTTCAATCACATGGCATGGATCCACTGTGGAAAAAGATCAGTTAGAACAGCAGTACGAGTAATGGCGACTATTTCTGCAGGCCCACTATATCTAGGTTCTCCCAATTGTCCAAATCGTTTAAAAAGTCGCACCAGCACCTTGTCTCCCACGTGAAAGGGGTGTGTGGGTGCTGCTGGTGGAAACAATATTGTACTATTGACCTTGGCACAAATTTTATGCAACTTATCTATAAGGGCTGCAGAATACTCGTCCATATGTGTTTTCAAATCAGAGGTACCCAGAGACCCCTCCTAGAACTGCCACCTTATTGTGGTGGAGGGGTTTGTGTGCTTGAATGATCCTAGGAGCTATGTTGTCGGGGGCATTATGCCCCTGTTAGGGTTTCCCAAGGCAGACAGGTCCTAGGTGACAGGCCAGACCAAGAGCAGTTCACCAAAAAACCCCTATGGAGAAAAAATCCAGGACCGTGACGTCGCCCGGTAGGACGCAGCCGGGGCCCCACCCTGGAGCCAGGCCCGGGGTTGGGGCTCGTATGCGAGCGCTTGGTGGCCGGGCCTTTGCCCATGGGGCCCGGCCGGGCTCAGCCCGAAGAGGTGACGTGGGCCCGACCTCCTGTGGGTTCACCACCCACAGAGGTAGCAGTAGGGGTTTGGTGCAGTGTGGATTGGGTGGCAGTCGAAGGCAGGGGCCTCGACGACCTGATCCCCGGACACAGCGGCTGGCTGTTGGGACATGGAATGTCACTTCGCTGGGGGGGAAGGAGCCTGAGCTTGTGCGGGAGGTTGAGAGGTACCGGCTAGAGATAGTCGGGCTCACCTCCACGCACAGCTTGGGCTCTGGAACCCAGCTCCTCGAGAGGGGCTGGACTTTCCACTTCTCTGGAGTCGCCCGTGGTGAGCGGCGGCGGGCTGGTGTGGGCTTCCTTATAGCTCCCCAGCTCAGCCGCCATGTGTTGGAGTTTACCCCAGTGAACGAGAGGGTCGCCTCTCTGCGCCTTCGGATTGGGGAGAGGGCTCTTGCTGTTGTTTGTGCCTACGGGCCAAATAGCAGTATAGAGTATCCGGCCTTCTTGGAGTCCCTGGGAGAGGTACTGAGGGGTGCTCAGACTGGGGACTCCATTGTGCTACTGGGGGACTTCAATGCTCACGTGGGCGATGACAGTGACACCTGGAGGGGCGTGGTTGGGAGGAACGGCCTCCCCGATCTGAACCCGAGTGGTGTTTTGTTATTGGACTTCTGTGCTAGTCACAGTTTGTCCATAACGAACACCATGTTCGAGCATAGGGGTGTCCATAAGTGCACGTGGCACCAGGACACCTTAGGTCGGAGGTCGATGATCGACTTTGTAGTCGTGTCATCTGATCTCCGACCCTATGTCTTGGACACTCGGGTGAAGAGAGGGGCTGAGTTGTCAACTGATCACCACCTGGTGGTGAGTTGGATCCGCTGGCGGAGGAGGAAGCTGGACAGACCTGGCAGGCCCAAACGTATGGTGAGGGTCTGCTGGGAACGTCTGGCCGAGCACTCTGTTGGGGAGGTCTTTAACTCCCACCTCCGGGAGAGCTTTTCCCAGCTTCCGAGGGAGGCGGGGGACATTGAGTCTGAGTGGACCATGTTCTCTACCTCCATTGTGGATGCAGCTGTTCGGAGCTGTGGCCGCAAGGTCTCCGGTGCCTGTCGTGGCGGCAATCCCCGAACCCGGTGGTGGACACCGGAAGTAAGGGATGCCGTCAAGCTGAAGAAGGAGTCCTATCGGGCCATGTTGACCTCCGGGACTCCTGAGGCAGCCGACGGGTATCGGCAGGCCAGGCGCGCTGCAGCTCGGGCAGTTGCGGAGGCAAAAACTCGGAACTGGGAGGAGTTCGGGGAGGCCATGGAGAAGGACTATCGGTCGGCTTCGAAGAAATTCTGGCAGACCGTCCGGCGCCTCAGGAGGGGGAAGCAGTACTCTGCCTACACTGTTTACAGTGCGGGTGGGGAGCTGTTGACCTCGACTGGGGACATTGTCGGGCGGTGGAAGGAATACTTTGAGGATCTCCTCAATCCCACCGTCATGTCTTCCACTGAGGAGACTGAGGCTGATGACTCAGAGGTGGACTCGTCCATTACCCAAGCCGAAGTCACTGAGGTAGTTTGCAAGCTCCTCGGTGGCAAGGCACCGGGGGTGGATGAGATCCGCCCTGAGTATCTCAAGTCTCTGGATGTTGTGGGGCTGTCTTGGTTGACACGCCTCTGCAACATCGCGTGGCGGTCGGGGACAGTGCCTCTGGAGTGGCAGACTGGGGTGGTGGTCCCTCTTTTTAAGAAAGGGGACCGGAGAGTGTGCTCCAATTACAGGGGAATCACACTTCTCAGCCTCCCAGGGAAAGTTTACTCCAGGGTACTGGAGAGGAGAATTCGACCAATAGTCGAACCTCAGATCCAGGAGGAACAATGCGGTTTTCGTCCTGGTCGCGGAACACTGGACCAGCTCTATACCCTTCATAGGGTGCTCGAGGGTTCATGGGAGTTTGCCCAACCAGTCCACATGTGCTTTGTGGATCTGGAGAAGGCATTCGACCGTGTCCCCCATGGTATTCTGTGGGGGGTGCTTCGGGAGTATGGGGTTCGGGGCTCTTTGCTAAGGGCTGTCCGGTCCCTGTATGAACAGAGCAGGAGTCTGGTTCGCATTGCCGGCAGTAAGTCAGACCTGTTCCCAGTGCATGTTGGACTCCGTCAGGGCTGCCCGTTGTCACCGGTTCTGTTCATAATTTTTATGGACAGAATTTCTAGGCGCAGCCAGGGGCCGGAAGGAATCCTGTTTGGGAACCACAGGATTTCATCTCTGCTTTTTGCGGATGATGTTGTCCTGTTGGCTTCTTCAAACCAGGACCTTCAGCATGCACTGGGGCGGTTTGCAGTCGAGTGTGAAGCGGCTGGGATGAGAATCAGCACCTCCAAGTCCGAGGCCATGGTTCTCGACCGGAAAAGGGTGGCTTGCCCTCTCCAGGTTGGTGGAGAAGTCCTGCCTCAAGTGGAGGAGTTTAAGTATCTCGGGATCTTGTTCACGAGTGAGGGAAGGATGGAGCGTGAGATCGACAGGCGGATCGGTGCAGCCTCCGCAGTGATGCGGTCGCTTTACCGGTCCGTCGTGGTGAAGAAGGAGCTGAGCCAAAAGGCGAAGCTCTCAATTTACCAGTCGATCTACGTTCCGACTCTCACCTATGGTCATGAGCTTTGGGTAATGACAGAAAGAACAAGATCGCGGATACAAGCGGCTGAAATGAGTTTCCTTCGCAGGGTGGCTGGGCGCTCCCTTAGAGATAGGGTGAGAAGCACAGTCACTCGGGAGGAGCTCAGAGTAGAGCCGCTGCTCCTCCACATCGAGAGGAACCAGCTGAGGTGGCTCGGGCATCTTTTTCGGATGCCTCCTGGACGCCTCCCTGGGGAGGTGTTCCAGGCATGTCCCCCCGGGAGGAGGCCCCGGGGAAGACCCAGGACACGCTGGAGGGACTATGTCTCTCGGCTGGCCTGGGAACGCCTCGGTGTTCTTCCCGAGGAGCTGGCCGAGGTGTCTGGGGAAAGGGAAGTTTGGGCTTCCATGCTTAGACTGCTGCCTCCGCGACCCGGTCCTGGATAAGCGGAAGAAGACGAGACGAGACGAGGTACCCAGAGATGGAGTTCGCTTCTTCCAGGGGAGAGGGAAAGGTCTTCCAAAAATAATTTCATAGGGGGAGTATCCCCTAGGCTAGGTTTTAGTGTCATACGAATTTCAGCCAGAGTGGCTGGCAATAAGTCTACCCAATTTTTCAAACCTGTGGCCTGCATGGCCTTAGTTAGTTTGTCTTTCAATGTTCGATTAGTATGTTCTACGTTACCAGAGGATTGAGGGTGGTACGGAATGTGAAAACGCCAGTTTAGTGAGAGATACTTACAAAGGTTTTGTGTGACTTTCTAGGTAAAAGGGAAACCTTTGTCTGAGTCTATGGCGTCTGAAACCCCATAACTATAACAATAATTATTATTATTGATTTCTTATTATTTTATTGTTGTTATTTTATTGTTCTGCTTTTATTGTGTGTTTGTTTTTTTACTGTTCAGTGTCTTTGGGTACCTTAAAAGGTGCTTATAAATAAATAAAATCTATTATTATTATTATTATTATTATTATTATTATTATTATTATAACTAGGTATTATTTATTTTGCCAGAATACGAGTAACTACCTTCGTGTTCTCTCGAGAACAGGGAAAAACTTCTACCCATTTAGAGAATTTGTCCAGACAATAAATATGACAAAAAATCAAATGAGAGTATGTACGATTTTAGACAGACAATATCAATGTCATCCCAAGTGTCATCCCAAGAATTAAGGAGGCATGCGAGAGAGTGACCTACAGTATCGAAAGAGGATGTGGCATGAATTTCGAGATTGTTAATAGAACAGAGCAGTCATATGTTGGGTCTGTAAATTTTGCAACACCTGTTTAACTTGATTTGACGAGTGCAAGATCAGTGGGTGAGACAAAACCAATTTTTCCGCATCTAAAATCATCAGAGCACATGTAGAGACAGCCCTTAGACATGCAGGTAAGCCTTGAGCAACAGCGTCTAATGTTTTAGATAAAAACCACACAAGGATGCATTCCCCTCCCATACTCCCAGGCCAACACCGCAGAGGCTGTGCCTTTGGTTCAGAGGCATAGAGATGGAAGGGCTTGAAGTAATCAGGTAAACCCAGGGCTGGGGCAGAACAAAGGGCGCTTTTGAGGGAATGATAAGCGTCCACCATAGCATCAGTCCAGGTCAAAGGGTGCTGCAGTGGATCGTGATGAGAGATTGCAGAATGGAGAATCTTGTTATATAAAGAGCAGTCTGGGATCCATTATCTGCAGTAATTGATAAGACCCAGAAAAGACATCAGTGCATGTTTGGTTGCAGGGTGTTTTATGTCTAGAATCACCCATACCCGATCAGATGACAGCTTATGACAACCTTGTGAAAGTTCAATACTTAACAGTGTCCATGCAATATTGCAACTTGGTCCTGGAAACCTTAAAGCCATTGTGCACCAGATGTTGGAGCAGGTGTAAGGAAGCGTCTTGGCAGATTTCCGGTGACTCAGCAGATACCAGAAGATCATCTGCGTACTGCAGGACCACAGAGCCCTGAGGGAGGGAGAGGTCACAGAGTGCATCATGAACTATGGTTGAGAAAACAGCAGGAGAGTCAATGAAACCTCAAGGCAAACATGTCCAAATATACTGTCTCCCCCATGCATGCGTGGGTTAACAAAGGCTGATCAATAATCAATAATAATCAATAATAAGCCTTTTTTCAACAGGAATGCTGAAAAAGGCAGAACAGAGATCAATAACGGAAAAACAGCAATGATGAGCAGGAACTTGTGACATTACAGAGGAAACATCAGGTACAATAGGTGCAACAGGGACAATCAGTTCATTAATCTTATGTAAATCCTGCATAAAATGTCAGGTACCATCAGGTTTAGGTACTGGATTGACAGGTGTATTGTATGAGCTGGTACACGGTCTCACCACGCCTTGCTCGAGAAGAGACTGTAGGATGACATCAATCCCCTGAGCTTTCAATAAGTTTAAAGAAAGAAAAGGAGATATAAAACAAGGCAAATTGAAATGACAGACACTTTCACTGAATGTAATTTGAATAAAATTGAATAGCTGATAAGCACTTTTTGTTGGATTCGATATGTGACAGAGACTCAAAATACATTTTTAATTCAATTAAAAATAATGGGAATGAGGGGGTTTATTGTTCTTGGACATTGAATTTATGTATATGGAATATACCTAGTAATATAAAGAGATTACTTATATTAAATTTATTATTGTGTGAGAAAGTGCCAAAAATAATGATTTTCTCATCAAAGTGATACTTGACTGTAGTTTTAGCAAAAAGAAAATTTCCCAAATCTTTCGACACTTCAGATATCTGTGTGTCCTTGTCTTACATGGATGGTTGTTTGTTTGTTGTTTGTTTGTTATATTATTGCTATCTGTAACTGGGTCAGTCTGGGAGCCCTTATCTCAATGTTGACTGAGAAAAGAGACAGAGACTGTAGAGACGGAACAATTATTCAAAATATTATATTTATAATAGGAGACAATTATTCAAAAAATGTCAAAAATGAAGTAAAGAGCGGGTTAGCTCGCTGCTAACCTAATTGCATGTTTCCCAGACAAGTCCACGTTTCGCTAAAACGCGTCAGAAACAGGAGTATATAGGATATTTAAGGGTTAGAATTTTCAGCATAACCATTACATATGATTAATAAAAAATACCACTACACGATCAGTTTTAAAATGTTTTAGATCAACATTAGGTCGTTGTTAAACTTTTTGGCATTTCCATTCACAAGTAGGGTAATATATATTTGATGCCTTTTATTATGCCTTTGAACATGAAGTGGTGTACTACTCAATATTTTAAAAATGATTCCTGATAAATATCTTCAAATCTGAAAGTGATATTTGATTTGGCTGAATTAATCAAACTCTAAGCCTTAAATATATTTCTTCTGTTTTTACCATGTCTGTTTAATTTAAGTGAATGTTTTTAAAAATGGTTTTTGTGTTGTATTTGCTTTTATTACTTGTAGATGTTATTTAAGGTCTGAACGTATAGAATTACTGCCCAAATCTGATGAGACGAGAGTTCTGTTCTAAAGAGCTGCTTTCTACATCTTTAAAGCAGCTAAGTGAGAAGGGGAAAGGGGGGGGTGACCTCAAACCTCAAAATATCAAACGATAAATATAGAAAAAAATCAACAAGTAATCATTGGTCAGTATAAAAGTATACAGTTAATTAACAAATATGTTTTGCACATACTGAACGTTTTCAAAGGTTCCACCAAAGAAGTCAGAAACTTTGAAGTGAGTTCAGCCTTCTCCTGTTTACAATTAGTAGCCTGTGAAAGATCACAGTTAGCCTGCTGTCGTGAGAGCAGATAACGCGTCAATTGTTCCTTTAATTCCCTGATGAATTCATGAATACTGAATCATATTTTGTGTAGTTTCATGTCAATTCCATTTCAGTTCCAGGTTGCAGTGCAACAAAATGCGGAAAGGTTCAAGGACAATGAATACTTATACAAGCCAATGTATCATGATAAATTGTGATTTCATGATAATTTATGACATTCTTCTTATTGGGTTAAATAAAGATAAACCCAAGTCTCCGATTTATAAACACCACTGGAAGGACAAAATATTTTTTTTCCCCCAACATTCTTCAAGTAAACGTTTGTTAACTCTGTTTCTTGCTGAAAAAATTATGGTTAACTAAATACATTAAAGGCCTATCCATTCCATATCCTCTGTGGGTTTTTTAAAAGGCAAAAGTATGGAGGTTTAAAGTTCAGCAAACACACAGCAAAATCCCCAGTGTTGAATTAACACCCAGAGTGTTGATTTAACACCCTACTGTGTTTATATGGGTCCAGTTGGACACAAATTAACTCTGAAAGTGTTAATCCAACACTGAGGAATTTGCTGTGCAGTTAATCAGTTAATTATAAGGCGCATTAAGCAAAACAATACAGTCCGGCAAACCAAACCCCACTCCACTCGTGACTTTACTGGTATCTTTCCAGTTATGAGTTTCGGACTATCGACACACAGTGAATATAAAATAAAAGAAAATACAGATGATCTACTCACCAAACGCTGAAACTAATTGATTAAGAAGCAGATTTTTTCTCTGATGATTCCCCTCTGTGCTGAGGGAGGAGGATCCCTCTCTCTCTCTCCTTCAGTAACAGCGATGAGATTCACAAATGATTCGGATCTTTTTCGAAACGAAACATAAAAATGACTCGATCGAGTGAATTGATACAGACGCATGCGAGTTTGTTCTAAAGAATCGATTCAGTGAAGCTTTCATTGAGATTATAATGCACACCAGAAACATAGTTCTGACTGTTTATGTCCAAAGTACTGATTTGTTGTTTCATTTTCAGTAAATTAAAAAATCGCTATTCAAGGTGATGAACAGATGAGGCGTGTTGAATAAACTTGTGTTTTATTACATGGTACTGCAGCCGCATGTCCAGGCATACAAAACATTTCCTGCTTCTCTTTTATCTAGTGCGCATGCTTAGCTCACAAGGTATTATGGGAACTGGAGTTCTAATGTTATTAACACATAACATCACAATTTTGCCATCACATACTTCTGTCTTAGTTTCAACTACTTCATATTCATCATTTATAGGATCTTCGTAAGCATGCCTCTTAACAGGTGCTATTTTTGGGGCCCTTTTACGTGCACACAAATGTACTATAATATAATGTTGAAGCACAGCACGTATAGACATTACAGTCAGGCAGTCTTGTAGACTGCTCAGGGGTCCTTTTATGAGGACCGTAATGCTCCAAATATCCATTGAGCGGAACGGCTTTGTTGCTTACCAAAGTCGTACTTACACATTTCGACAAATTTTTGAGCGCATTGTACCACATAAAATCGGTCAGTAAGCACAACAAGTAATCATACATAAGGCGCGCTGGATTATAAGGCGTACCAGTAATTTTTGAGAAAATGTAAGGATTTTAAGTGCGTCTTATAGTCCCAAATATACGGTAATAATAATGATGAAATTACAGGCCTGGTTGTTTGCCGTTAAAAACAAGATTGGATAAATTTTAACTTTCTAATAATGTTACAAAGCATATGCTAGCTTATCTTGAAAACGCTGACTACATTTGTAGATTACCTCGCGGACTACTCGTTTTTTAGTACCAGCATATTTGAGCTTACAGAGGGTTGGTTTTTTACCAGGCTTAGGTTTCTCAGGTTTAGCACCTGCTTCAAGAGATGCAAGCGCGCTATCAGCAGGGCATGAAAGGTTACTTAAATCTGGATATAGTTTTTTTTTCTTTTTAATTCCATGAAAATTGTCCCATATTGGTTTCATTCTGACCCATTCTAAATAGCCTTTAATCATATAATCATAATCCCATTCTCGTATATTTGTCTATGTGCCGAGGCGTGATATTAAAAGTTCCTGCACGAGGATAAGTCAAAAACTAAGGCTGGGATTCAGTCCAGCCAGCCAAATTGTCTAACCACGGTAGAATGCTAAACCACAGCAATTCATCCAATCCCGTGGGGTTTTCTCGGGGTCCACTCTGAGTACCTTAACACAATTTCCCCCCCATTGGTGACATGAAAGGACCATCTCGAGATTAATTATTCTGTGTCAACTCACACAGACATGCGCGCACTAATCATCCCGTGACAGCTTATTCACAAGGATAAACAAATCGTCCTGTGAAACTATCCACGAGGATAAACAAAATCATCCCGTGAAACTATTCATGAGGATAAACAAATCACAAGTCATCCCGTGACAACTATTTCATGGGGATAAACAAATCTGGGTTTTCGGATACTACCAACCAGGCAGAAGTCCCTTAGACTTACCTGGTCAGTAGATCCCGGACAAGCCCCCAAACTGTTAGGGTTTCTTAACCTCTTGCCCTCAGCCTCAGCTGGAGCGATTACCCATCTCGAGATCAGTCCCCTCATGTCACCCAGAGCTCTGGGGGTGAGTCGCAAAAAAAGACAGGAACCCCATGAGTTCACAATCTTTTATTCGCAAGTCCCCAAAGAGGCAAGAAAATACAGGGGATTTTATATATGTGTGTTATCTGTGTGGATGAAATGACATCACTGCAGAGTGTGTGTGTGTGTGTGTGTGTGTGTGTGTGTGTGTGTATGGGGGGGTGAGTGAGTGAGTGACATCATTGCATGCTTAAACCTTGGTCTGAGCAGGTCACATCTTAATTACATCACTGTTCTGATGGAATGTTCAGACGTATGTGTGTGTGAGTGAAACCTTGGATCAATCATGTCATAGTGTTCTGTATACATTTCATAGCAGCAGATGTTCTAACAGATCTCAACATTTACGTACAACCTTAGGTCAGAGATAGCACAGGGCAATATGTTCTGATAGAATGTTCCAAAAGATATCAGTATGTCATTACAACAGTACTGGAATTTTTAAACAAAAGAAATACTGTGTCTAGCTGAGACAGAAGGTCACTTCTTGAATGCCAGAGACAGAAGAATGCCTTCTTGGTCATTTTAAACAAAACAGAGGGTCACAGACTAAATCCTTTACAATTAAGAATAAATCCTTACAATTATTTATCCTTACAAAGGAATAAATCCTTACAGGATAGATTAGGGATAAAATTAGCTCATGTTTAAAGTAATTAAAATTCTGTAAAGCTGCTTTGCAACAATGTCTATTGTTAAAAGTGCTATAAAAATAAACTTGACTTGACTTGACTGGCCCATCTACATCAATGAAGATGAGGTTGAAAGGTTTGAAAGGTTCAAGTTCCTTGGTGTGAACATCACAGAGGACCTTTCTTGGACAACACACATGGACATTGTGGTCAGGAAAGCATGCCAGCAGCTCTTGTTCCTGAGAAGGCTGAATAAATTCAGCATGAATGCCAACATCATCTCAAGCTTCTACAGGTGCACAATCGAGAGCTTGCTGACAGGCTGGATTATAGTATGGTATGGGAACTCCTCTGCCTACAGCCAGAAATCACTACAGAGAGTAGTGGAGGCGGCACAGCACATCACTGGCAAGAGTCTCCCTGCCATTCAGGACATCTACCTCCAGTGGTGCCTGCAGAAGATACACAGCATCACTAAGGACCACAGTCACCCAGCATGAGAGCTGTTCTCCTTGTTGCAGGTGATACATGGCTGCATGGACTACCAGACTCAAGGTCAGTTTTTATTATCAGCCCATCAGAGTTATTAACTCCTAACACCTAAACATTCCATGCTGCACTGTATATTCTACACTACACTGTATCACCTGCACTTTTTACTGTTTACCAAAATATAACATTTACCAATGTATCATAAAACTCTGTTTACAATGGTTGATACTTAATTTGTCTTTCAACAATGTGCAATTATTGGTACATGCACACGTCATTTTCTCCAACGTGCAAATCTGGTGCTTACACTACACCTCCCTCCCCACACTACCCCCTGAGATAATGCATGCACACATTTTCCCATATAACTCTTAATTATTTCTATTTCTATTTTTATTTTAATTTTACTTCTATTACTTCTGTTTACTGTTAAACTCTTGTAGGGCTCCAATGCCGAGAGACTTGTTTCTGGTTCTTATCTTGTCCAACGTACTTCAATGTAAAATTGAACCTGTGTTAACATCTCATCTCATCTCATTATCTCATCTCATCTCATTATCTCATCTCATCTCATTATCTCTAGCCGCTTTATCCTGTTCTACAGGGTCGCAGGCAAGCTGGAGCCTATCCCAGCTGACTACGGGCGAAAGGCGGGGTACACCCTGGACAAGTCGCCAGGTCATCACAGGGCTGACACATAGACACAGACAACCATTCACACTCACACCTACAGTCAATTTAGAGTCACCAGTTAACCTAACCTGCATGTCTTTGGACTGTGGGGGAAACCGGAGCACCCGGAGGAAACCGACACGGACACGGGGAGAACATGCAAACTCCACCCAGAAAGGGCCTCGCTGGCCACAGGGCTCGAACCCGGACGTTCTTGCTGTGAGGTGACAGCGCTAACCACTACACCACTGTGCCGCCCCCTGTGTTAACATACATATGACAAATAAAACTGAACTGAACAGAATACACAAAGTTTGGCAGGTAATGGCAAGCATTTTAAGGAACTTGTTTATGAGCTTCCTGTATTACATGACCTCCTTTGTATTCAAGAGACATGGCTAGTACATCAGTTCCAGTTTATTATACCATGATATACATCATTGCATAAGGCTAGAAGGGATAGGTGGGGGGCTGTACATTTGTGAAAGAAGGTCTATCATAGAGGGAGTTAAGAGTGAGTGAAGACAGTGAATGTGTGGCAGTTGAAGTGTGGTGGACAACAAGGGATAATGTTGCAATAATATTTTTTTTATAATCCATGTAAGGATTTAATATTGGAGTATCTTGAGGGAATAATTAGAACTGGAAATAGGAACATGGTGTGGTGTGGAGATTTTAATACAACCCTGATTCCAAAAAAGTTGGGACAAAGTACAAATTGTAAATAAAAACGGAATGCAATAATTTACAAATCTCAAACACTGATATTGTATTCACAATAGAACATAGACAACATATCAAATGTCGAAAGTGAGACATTTTGAAATTTCATGCCAAATATTGGCTCATTTGAAATTTCATGACAGCAACACATCTCAAAAAAGTTGGGACAGTGGCAATAAGAGGCTGGAAAAATTAAAGGTACAAAAAAGGAACAGCTGGAGGACCAAATTGCAACTCATTAGGTCAATTGGTAATAGATCATTAACATGACTGGGTATAAAAAGAGCATCTTGGAGTGGCAGCGGCTCTCAGAAGTAAAGATGGGAAGAGGATCACCAATCCCCCTAATTCTGTGCTGACAAATAGTGGAGCAATATCAGAAAGGAGTTCAGCAGTGTAAAATTGCAAAGAGTTTGAACATATCATTATCATCTACAGTCCATAATATCATCAAAAGATTCAGAGAATCTGGAAGAATCTCTGTGCGTAAGGGTCAAGGCCGGAAAACCATGCTGGGTGCCCGTGATCTTCGGGCCCTTAGACAGCACTGCATCACATACAGGCATGTTTCTGTATTGGAAATCACAAAATGGGCTCAGGAATATTTCCAGAGAACATTATCTGTGAACACAATTCACCGTGCCATCCGCCGTTGCCAGCTAAAACTCTATAGTTCAAAGAAGAAGCCGTATCTAAACATGATCCAGAAGCGCAGACATCTTCTCTGGGCCAAGGCTCATTTAAAATGGACTGTGGCAAAGTGGAAAACTGTTCTGTGGTCAGACGAATCAAAATTTGAAGTTCTTTATGGAAATTAGGGACGCCATGTCATTCGGACTAAAGAGAAGGATGACCCAAGGTGTTATCAGCGCTCACCGTGGGTGGTAAAAGAGAGCAGCTGGGCTTGCTTGAAGATTCTTGAAGACGTTTCACCTCTCATCTGAAAGGCTTCTTCAGTTCTGTCTGACTGGTAGGGAGCATCAGGTATTTATCCTCTCATGGATGAAAAGCTCATCTAAGGTGTCATTGAGTCATCCTGATGGTGTGGGTCAACTGGGGGCTGGTTGTGAACAGCCTCGAGAGTCGTTAGGATGATCAATGGATTGCCCGTTAGGGTGATCAATGGAATGCTGATTCTCTCTGTCCTCCTGTGAATCACTGAAAACAGCTGGGTTTTGGTGTGCATTCAGTTGTCTGGGAAGTGTGCCAAGGACTGCATTGTAGGTGGCTGATAAATGATGTCTTAGACCCCCACCTCTGTTCAGTGATGGCAGTTCCAGGTTGACAAAAATGGCTTCTTTAACTCCTCGCTCATACCAGTGATTGGTATGAGCGAGGAGTTAAAGAAGCCATTTTTGTCAACGATTGGTATGAGCGAGGAGTTAAAGAGGACATTTTTGTCAACGATTGGTATGAGCGAGGAGTTAAAGAAACCATTTTTGTCAACCTGGAACGGCCATCACTGAACAGAGGTCAGAGTCAGCAGATACAGAGTCAGTTTCCAGAGTCAGGGGAGTCAGCAGATACAGTATGGTGCCATTGGCATCAGTGAGAACAATGGCGATGTCATGATGTGTAACGTCTTGGATGAGTTCTTGTAACTGGTCAAAGAATGAGTCCTTGTCTTCATCTGGGGCAATGTCTGTTGGCCTATAGGTCACTATGACTGTCATTTGTCAGTGTTGGTGTAGGAAGTGGGCCGTAAACAATCTGTCTCTTACTGGTTTCCAGCTAATGAGTGAATTTCTTAGCTGCATGGGGATGGCAAAGGCCACTCTGTAGAGTCCTCATCCATCTTTTGGACCACTCCAGATGGTGCAGTGGTCTCCAGTGGTGGTTTCTCCTGTTCCAGCAAGCTCCACAGATGCCTGCTAAGGAGATGTTATATCTGGTTATTTTGTAAGGCAGTAAAATTCAAGTCAAGTCAAGTTTATTTGTATAGTGCTTTTAACAATGAACATTGTCGCAAAGCAGCTTTACAGAATTTGAATGACTTAAAACATGAGCTAATTCTATCCCTAATCTATCCTCAATGAGCAAGCCTGTGGCAACGGTGGCAAGGAAAAACTCCCTCAGACGACATGAGGAAGAAACCTCGAGAGGAACCAGACTCAAAAGGGAACCCATCCTCATTTGGCCAACAACAGACAGCATGACTATAATATTAACAGTTTTAACATGAAGACAGTTTCGCTGATGTTGTAACTCTTCATTGATGGAAACTTGAGTGCAAAACTGTTCATGACAACTGCAGTCCTAAAGTTAGCAAGTCAACTGTAGTCCTCAGCCATAAAAGCATTACTGTAAGAGTCCAGAGTGTCCTCCAGGTGTGACTTTCAACTGTCCTCATGGGGCCATCCTCCACAGGAGTGATGCGATGAGACTCCAACCAGACACAGGGCACCAGGATGGATCAAGCAGGTCCGAGGAGCAGAAGAGGTCAGCATCTCGATCCCAGGACCGACATGTAACTCAGAGGGACAGATTTGGGGGAGGGGGGGGAGAAAACACAGGTTGTTAGGCATGCCCAATGTCACCTGAATAAGTGTAGGCAACAGGTGTCAATGTCTAAAAATAACAAGTATTAAGTCTGTGTGGTAGGCTCGCAGAGATGAGAGTCCTGACATCAGGCATAATACACAACAATGGCATGTTAATATGGTTAAAAAAATATCATGACCTGCTCTGGCTGGATGCTTGATTGGGTGATGGGAGCACACTCCACAGCAATGAGACAGTTGGAATTATAGATCAGAGTGAGTGCAGGCAGATGCAGATGGGACCCTTAGGGCTGGCCAAGACAATTCAGTTACATTTCACCGGGTCTGGGACATGCGACAGAATGTCAGACAGCCGATTCCCTGCAGGCTACGAGAGCCAGTCGAGGTCTCCACCCTCTCCACCAAAAGATTTCCTGTTGACTCCATGTAACTCAGAGGGACAGATCTGGAGGGAGGGGGAGAGAGAGAGAGAGAGAGAGAGAGAGAGAGAACACAGGTTGTTAGGTATGCCCAATGTCACCTGAATAAGTAGGAATAGTATACATATTGCACTGAGTACAAGCAGGGACTCTGGCAACTAACTATGACAGCATAACGAAAAGGGGAGAGCTAAAAGGTAACACAGGCATGAGGGAGCCCCAGGACATAAAGCAGCCAGCCACTACACCGTCAACAAACTCGAGTGAGCAAGAGAGTGGGGACTGACAGCATCCATACATCCCAGTTTACCAAAACACTCTATGTCTGAGAACCCTCCAGATCTAGACCTTTACCTCATAAATACCATTAACAAAAGGCTTGACTAAACAGATATGTTTTCAGCCTAGACTTAAATGCTGACTGTGTCTGATTCCCGAACATTACTTGGAAGGCTGTTCCATAACTGTGGGGCTTTGTAAGAAAAGGCTCTGCCCCCTGATGTAGCCTTCACTATATGAGGTACCAGCAGATAGCCTGCACCTTTTGATCTAAGTAGGCGTGGCGGGTCATAGAGGAGCAGAAGTTCACTCAGGTACTGTGGTGCGAGACCATTTAGTGCTTTAATGGTCAATAGTAGTATTTTATAATCAATACGAAATTTGATTGGGAGCCAATGCAGTGTAGATAAGACAGGCGTGATGTGGTCATATTTTCTAGTTCTAGTAAGGACTCTTGCTGCTGCATTTTGAACTAACTGGAGCTTGTTTATGCACTTATTGGAACATCCAGACAGTAAGGCATTACAATAATCCAACCTGGAGGTGACGAAAACATGAACTAGTTTTTCCGCATCATGTAGTGACATTAAATTTCTTATCTTAGCAATATTTCTGAGATGAAAGAAAGCTATCTGGGTAATGTTATCAATGTGAGTTTCGAATGAAAGACTGGGGTCAATAATCACCCCGAGGTCTTTCACTGCTGCACGTGAAGAAACAGAAAGGCCATCCAGAGTTACTGTGTAATCAAAAAACTTACTTCTAGCTGTATGTGGTCCTAGTACAAGTACTTCAGTCTTGTCAGAGTTAAGCAGAAGGAAGTTAATAAGCACCCAGTGTCTAATGTCCTTAACACAGTTCTCAATTCTATTAAGCTGGTGTTTCATCTGGTTTTGCAGAAACGTACAACTGTGTGTCATCAGCATAACAGTGGAAACTAATACAATGTTTAAGAATAATATCACCCAGAGGGGGGCGGCACGGTGGTGTAGTGGTTAGCGCTGTCGCCTCACAGCAAGAAGGTCCTGGGTTCGAGCCCCGTGGCCGGCGAGGGCCTTTCTGTGTGGAGTTTGCATGTTCTCCCCGTGTCCACGTGGGTTTCCTCCGGGTGCTCCGGTTTCCCCCACAGTCCAAAGACATGCAGGTTAGGTTAACTGGTGACTCTAAATTGACCGTATGTGTGAGTGTGAATGGTTGTCTGTGTCTATGTGTCAGCCCTGTGATGACCTGGCGACTTGTCCAGGGTGTACCCTGCCTTTCACCCGTAGTCAGCTGGGATAGGCTCCAGTTTGCCTGCGACCCTGTAGAAGGATAAAGCGGCTAGAGATAATGAGATGAGATGAGATCACCCAGAGGTAACATATATAAAGAAAAAAGCAGTGGACCCAAGACAGAACCTTGTGGAGCACCAAACATTACCTCAGTACGTCTAGAAATATCACCATTTATATCAGCATACTGATAATGATCAGTCAAATAAGAGCTGAGCCAGGAGAGGGCTGTTCCCTTAACTCCCACAACATTTTCTAGTCTATCCAGAAGAATGGAATGATCAATGGTATCAAATGCTGCACTAAGGTCAAGCAACACAAGTAGCAAGACACAACCCTGATCAGACGCCAACAGTAGGTCGCTTACTACTTTACCCAAAGCTGTCTCTGTGCTATGATTAGGTCTAAATCCTGACTGATACATTTCATGGATGTTATGTAAATATGAGCATAACTGCTGTGCCACAGCTTTTTCAAGGATCTTGGAGATAAAGGGGAGGTTTGGTATTGGTCTATAATTGGACAGCTGACAGGGCTCAAGGTCAGGGTTTTTAATCAAGGATTTGATAACTGCTAGTTTAAAGGATTTGGGTACATAGCCAATCATGAGAGAAGAATTTATTATTTTTAGAAGCAGTTCAATTACTTCAGGTATTATCTGTTTGGATAGACATGTAGGTAAGGGATCTCATATACAAGTTGAGGCTTTTGATGCTGAGATTAATGAAAGTGATTTAGTTTCTTTAAGGGGAGTAAAACATTCTAATTGATGATCTGATACAGTTATATGGTTAAGTACAATATTTTGTATTTGAAAATTGCATATTCTGGGTGGAGAAACGTTTGCACATTCTAGGTGGCTATTTGAAATCTGTTGCAGAGATTCAGTATTCACCAGTTGGGGACAGGCAAGGGTCGATTCCAAGAGAGGTCAGTCCAATTTCTTCTGGTTGGTTTCAGAACTGGAAAATTTAATCATGCCAGGTAGTCAACCCTGGAATGGCTAGTCAGCTGGTGGGACTGCCAACCACAGCACACTGACATGCAGGGTGGAACTGCTAATTAGTACTACCCTGGTGTCATAAGCCCCCTGTAGGTTACAGGTCTCCCATGCACCAGGTCAGAACAAGCTACCCCACCTCGACAAGGTCACACAGTTCCTTGTCCTGGGGGGGTGAGCCCCCCAGGACTGTGACAGAGTCAGGCATCAGTGTGTGTGAATGATGGACAGGGTACAACAGGGTACAAGAATTAACATTAATATATGGACACTGACAATCTTACATGTGTGTCTAGTTCACTAACTGAGTTGTGTGAATGGGATGTATGGGAGGGCTCTACAATAGAGTGTGACCATTGTCCAATAATGTGTAAAATAGGAATAGAACTCTGTAGGGAGGAGAGTTGGTCCCCAGAGATGTGGTGCTGGGAAAAAAGCAGATTGGGAAAAGTTTAATCAGATTCATGAAGCACAGGTAGGACATATACAAACATGGAAAGATGTGAATGACTCTGTAAAAGTCTTATTGGATATGCTGCTAACTGCCTCCGAAGCCACTGTACCTCAGATTTTTGGGAGGAAAAATGGAAATGGTAGATGCCAGACTGCACTAAAGCTATTCAGACACACAACAGGGCATTTAGAGTGCTTCACAGGAAGCTCATTGCAGAAAGGGTATTGGAATGTCAAAGGGCAAGGGCAATAGCAAGGAGGACTATTAAGGCTGCAAAAAGGACGGGTTGGAGAGAGTATTGCACACAAATAGATGATAGTATACAGCTTGAAAATATGTAGGGTATGGTTAAGAAAATGATGGGGCTGTTTAAAATGAGAAGTATTCCAGTCCTAGTGGAGGATGAACATGTGGCCAGCTATGCAAAAGAAAATGCATATATGTTGAAGACCATATTTGCAAAGGCCCATGGTTCAGATAATTTGGGGGAAGTACAGGTGACATATAGACAAGTAATTATCAGACAGTGAGGGAATACAACATAATTTCTCCATGATCTTTGAAAAATATCTGTAGCAGGCTAATGCAGTTTTATGGCTAACAAACATATTCCACAGTTTGACCTGTTGACCCTTGTAGCACAGAGAGCCTGGCAACAAGATAGCCATGGCCACAGAAACATTAACACATTTTGAAGCTCTAAACAGTAATTGTGAGGTACCAAATAAGCCTGCATTCCCCTTATCTGACTGACAAGTCAGACTACAACTAGGTCACAGTGCTCAAAATACAAAATCATAATATTTGTGAAAAGTTTGAATAAGTAATACAAAATCAGTAATAAGACAAATCAGTTCACTACTACAGTGTACAAAAAGATATAAAAATAGTAAATACATTTGAGTCCATTCATTCAATATGCAAAAAGCACAGGGCATTCAATCAAACCAGTCCCATCCTTCATGATGTTGTCACTTCCTCTTGCTTGTGTTAGGACTGGGACTGTTTTGGCCTCTAGAGGCCGCTGTTATGTTTATCTTGTCATGTTTGTTTTGGCCTTTAGAGGCCGCCACTGTGTTTTGTGTTTGTCTTGATTGCCTGTTTTCTGCCCCGCCCTGTTCCTTAATTAGCTTGTGTATAAATACCCCTCTGTTTGTTCCCTTGTCACGGAGTCTTTATGCTATGCTGTCTTGTGCTAGTTTCCTCTGTCTCACGTATCTTGCCTGTGCCCCTTTGTTTTTGATATTTTTTGCTTTCTTTGGACTTTGTACCTTTTTGATCTTCTGAGCGTTCAGCTTTTTGCCTTTCCTTTTGTTTTTGGATATTTAACCTTTGGATATTTTTATTTTGGTTCATCTTCTGAGCTTTTGGATTTTCTTTTTGTTTTTCCCATTGCATTGTATATAGTGTAAATAAACTGTTTTTTGATACTCTACTTTCACCTCACGCCTCTGCACTTGAGGAAACATTTAAGGAAACAACCACACAGACCTCCGCTACCATCGATCTTCCTCACAAATGCTAGATCCCTAGCAAACAAGATGGATGATCTACAGGCACAGATCACATACAACCGCTTCATCCGTGAGTGTTGCCTGCTGATCGTCAGTGAATCCTGGCTACACCCGCTAATCCCCGACGCTACAGTGGAACTAGCAGGCCGCACCATCCACCACTATGACCAGAACGAAGCCTCCGGTAAGAGCAGAGGAGGGGGACTGTGTGTTTACGTGCTCGAGGACTGGTGCTCAGACAGCAAGGTAATCAACATCCACTGCTCACCGGATCTAGAGGCCATGTCTGTCCAGTGCCGACCTTTCTACCTGCCACGGGAGCTAACGGTAGCCATCGTGACCGCTGTTTACATCCCTCCCGATGCTAACGTTAGCACGGCACTCGGCCATCTGCTACACATCGTAAACAAATATCAGAGCGCTCATCCGGGTGGCATTCACATCATTGCTGGGGACTTTAATAAAGCATGTCTCAAGTCTGTCCTCCCCAAATTCCACCAGCACATCAAGTGTGCAACTAGGGGAGAAAATACACTCGATCATGTTTATTCAAACATCAAACATGCCTACAGAGTGACCCCCCTCCCCCACATTGGACAATCAGACCACCTCTCTCTGTTCCTCTTCCCAGCCTACACCTGCCTCAGAAGGCAAACTAAACCAGCCACTCAGACCATCAAAGCCTGGCCTGGAAATGCTCTCCTCCAACTGCAGGACTGCTTTGCCTGCACAGAGTGGAGCATCCTTGAGGATCAGGACCTGGACACATACACCGAGTCTGTCCTCTTCTACATCACAGAGGAAAGACGCATCCGGGTCTTCCCAAACATGAAGCCCTGGATGACAAATGAAGTCCAGACCCTGATCAGAGCCCGAAACTCGGCCTTCAGGACGGGGGACAGAGCTCTCTACAGCACCGCCAGAGCTGATCTGAGGAGGGGCATCAAACAGGCCAAGGACTCCTACAAGAGGAAAATAGAGGGATACCTGGAGGACAACAACCCACGACAGATGTGGAGGGGCATCCAGGCCCTAACCAACTACAAAGGCCAAACCCCTCCCGCCTCCCCCAGCAGCAGCACACTGGCAGAGGAGCTGAACAACTTCTTTGCCTGGTTTGAGACCACCACCACAAACCTCCAATCACTGCCTCCCCCTGATTCCAGCACCCCACCTCTCTCTCTCCTGGAGCATGAGGTGAGGAAAAACCTGAGAGCAGTGAACTCCAGGAAAGCTGCTGGTCCGGATGGTATCCCAGGGGTGGTGATTAAAGCATGTGCAGACCAACTGGCAGGGATCCTCACCAAGATCTTCAACCTCTCCCTGACACATGCCACCGTCCCCACATGTCTGAAGGCCTCCATCATCATCCCCATCCCCAAAAAACCTGCCATAGACAGCCTCAACGATTACAGACCAATAGCCCTGACGTCTGTAATCATGAAGTGTTTAAAGCGATCAGTCTCCCAGCACATCAGAGACTGCCTCCCTCCCTCCTTCAATCCTCACCAGTTTGCATACAGGGCAAACCGGTCTATGGAGGATGCCATCGCCCTGACACTCCACACAGCGCTGAGCCATCTGGAGAACAAGAAGAGCTATGTGAGGATGCTCTTCGTGGACTACAGCTCTGTACACCCATGACTGCTCTCCAACCCACCCAAGAACCACATTATAAAATGTGCGGATGACACCACCGTGGTCGGACTCATCTGTGGTGAGGACGAGACATCGTACAGGGCTGAGGTAGAGAAACTGTCGCTCTGGTGCTCAGAGAACAACCTGACCCTGAACGTCCAAAAGACAAAAGAACTCATCATGGACTTCAGGAAGAAAAGACAGGACCACGCCCCCCTCCTCATAAATGGAGAACGGGTGGAAACTGTCACCACCTTCAAGTTTCTGGGCACCCACATCTCCGCTGACCACACCTGGACTTTTAACATCAGGGCCCTAGTGAAGAAGGCTCAGCAGCGGCTGCACTTCCTGCACATCCTCAGGAAGAACAACCTGGACACTAAGCTGCTGCTGGCCTTCTATCACTCCTCTGTGGAGAGCCTACTGACATACTGTCTGGGTGTCTGGTACGCAGGCTCCACAGCTGTGGATAGGAAGGCGGTGCAGAGGGTCATAAACACCACCCACAAAATCATTGGCTGCCCTCTGCCCACCCTGGAACACATCTCCACATCCTGCTGCCTCAGAAGAACTAAGGCCATCACAGGAGACCCCTCACACCCTGCTCACCCCCTGTTTGATCTGTTGCCCTCTGGGAGACGCTTCAGGTCAATAAAGTCCCACACCAGCAGACTGACAAACAGCTTCTTCCCATGGGCCATCAGGACTGCCAACAACAACGGACACATACACACACACTCTCTCACAAACGGACTCACATAACACCTCCACCCCAACAACCAACAAATCTACCTCCGCTTCTTGTTTTAAGCACCTTATATTTATTGCCTTTTATCTGCTAATTGCACATTTTATGTCTCAATTTTGAGAGACTATACTTAACTCCCTGACATTTTTATTCCCTGACGTTTTTATTGTATATTCTGTGTCTCTTATGTACATTTTATTTTTCTGGTGTATGGTGGCTCTGTGGGAGCACCCTCAATTTCGTTGTATCCCCCGGTACAATGACAATAAAGATTATTCTATTCTATTCTATTCTATTCTATTCTATTCTATTCTATTCTATTGAGTCATCCCCCTGGTGGCCTAGTGGGGGTTTGCTGGATTATCACAACAGCGACCCGGGTTTGAATCCCAGCAAAACCCTAACAGAAAGACTCCGTCATGACCGACTCAGCAGAGGCTGCTTCAACTGTCTACCCAGCCAACCTTCAGGGAATTATGGCAGCTTTGACACATTTCGGAGCGACCATGGATGCTCATGTATGAATGCTCGCAAGCCAACATGAGGCCCTTGCTTGCCACGAGGTACTGCTTCAGCAAATTGGGAAAACCCTGGCACAGCTGACTCCTCTGCCTGCATATCCTGATCCAGCTCCTGCTCCCGCTCCAGTGCCTCCTGCCACGCTGTCTCCTTCACCTTGCGAACCCAGCCTTCCTGCACCACAGAGGTATGACGGCAAGCACGGTGAGTGCCGGGAGTTCCTTACCCAGTGCCAACTCACCTTTGAGCTTCAGCCTACCACCTACACTACGGATTGCCGCAAGATTGCCTTTGTGATAACCTTGTTAGCTGGTAAGGCACGAGCTTGGGCAATGGCCATTTGGCAGGGACCCGAGTGCTCTGATTTCAAGTTGTTTATGGAGGAGATGCTTCGTGTCTTCGATCAGGCAGACACCAGTAAAGACGCAGCCAGGAAGCTCATGTCCATCCGGCAAGAAGGAAGCATCACGGACTACGCCATCGCGGTCCGGATGCTCGCAGCTGTCAGCGGATGGAACGAAGCAGCCCTGGTTTCAGCCTTTCACCATGGGTTGTCTGACCCTATCAAAGATGGCCTGGCCTCTAGCGGATGCCCAAGTGACCTCGAAACTCTGATCTCACATTCTACTCATCTTGACAACAGGATTAGAGAGCGCCGCCGAGTCCTGAGCTTCCCCGGCCTCACTGCCTCGACCTGGAGCCCGTCTACCTCCTACAGTGACTGTCCAGAGCCCATGCAAGTTGGCCGTACTTGTCTATTTGCAGCTGAGAGGGAGCGCAGAAGGAGGGACAAGTGCTGCATCTACTGTGGCAAGCCTGGCCATTTCCAAGCATCATGTCCCGAGCTCTTGGGAAAAGGACCGCCCCGTCCAGCCGAGGGAGGGTTGTAATGGGGCCTACCCTCTCTCCTGAACTCCCTGGCTAAGGAGTCTACATCCTGGTCTCCATCTCCTGGGGTGAGTCCATCCACTCTTGTCAGGCCTTGTTAGATTCCGGGGTGGCTGGAAACTTTATGGATGTTCACTTCGCCCAAAGTATCAATGTCCCAACTGCACCTCTTGAAGTCCCACTGTCTGTGTCTGCCCTGGATGGCCAAGCCTTAGGTGACCGAAGAGTCACCCAAGTAACTTCTCCAGTCTTCCTCCAGTCTCAAGGTCACAAGGAAGAAATATCCCTGCACCTGATTCCTTCACCAGAGTTCCCAGTGATTCTAGGCCTTCCTTGGCTTACCCGCCACAACCCTCGCATAGACTGGGTAACAAGCCAGGTTGTGGAATGGGGCCCTGCGTGCCATGCCTCTTGTCTGCTCTCTAGCTCTCCTGTGTCTCCTGCCGAGCCTCCTGATCTCACTGAGTTATCTCAAGTTCCCACAGAGTACTGGGATCTCAAGGAAGTTTTCAGCAAGAGCAGGGCCGCTGTTCTTCCTCCACACCGTGCCTATGACTGTGCCATCGACTTGCTCCCTGGGACTACCCCTCCTCATGGCAGACTGTTTTCCCTCTCTCAGCCAGAATGCAAGGCCATGGAGGAGTACATCAAGGACGCCTTGGCTTCTGGGTTCATTCGACCATCCACCTCACCCACTGGTGCTGGCTTCTTCTTTGTGGCAAGAAGGATGGGGGGCTCCGGCCATGTATTGATTACAGGGGTCTGAACAAGATCACTGTACGCAACCGCTATCCCCTTCCGCTGATGTCCACAGTGTTCGATCTGCTCCAAGGCACCACTGTCTTCACCAAATTGGACTTACAGAATGCATACCACCTCATCTGTATCCAACAGGGAGACGAGTGGAAGACTGCCTTTAACACCCTGTCTGGACACTACGAGTACCAGGTGATGCCCTTCGGACTCACCAATGCACCAGGCCCTAATCAATGACGTCTTGAGGGACATGATTACCCAGTACGTTTTTGTCTACCTCAACGACATCCTAATCTTTTCCAAGACCTTGCAGGAGCACCGCCACCATGTCCACCAGGTTCTCCAGAGGCTACTACAGAACAATCTGTTCGCTAAGGCCCAGAAATGCGAATTTCATGTTCCCGAGGTCTCCTTTCTGGGTTTTACTGTACGGATGGGCCAACTCCAGATGGATCCAGCCAAGACCCTGGCCGTCCAGGACTGGCCCACCCCCAAGTCCGTCAAAGAGGTTCAGCAGTTCTTAGGATTTGCTAACTTCTACCGCAAGTTTATCAGGAACTTCAGTTCTGTAGCAGCGCCCATATTGGACCTCACCAAAAGGACAGGTGGATCGTATGTCTGGTCTCCTCAGGCGGAAAAGGCGTTCAAAGACCTCAAGCACCGCTTCTGCATGGCACCCATTCTGGTCCTCCCGGACCCTTCGCAACCCTTCATCATCGAGGTGGACGCCTCGGACAGTGGCGTCGGCGCGGTCCTCTCTCAACGCTCGGAAGGAAGGTTGCACCCCTGCACATACTTCTCCCACCGCCTGAGTTCTGCGGAGTCCCGGTATGATGTGGGGGATCGAGAACTGCTAGCAGTTAAACTGGCCCTTGAGGAGTGGAGGCACTGGCTGGAGGGAGCACAACATCCATTTTTGGTCTGGACAGACCACAAGAACCTGGAGTACCTCCAGCAAGCAAAGAGACTCAATCCACGACAGGCTAGGTGGGCCTTGTTTTTCAGTCGGTTCAACTTTACCCTATCATACCACCCCAGCTCCAAAAACACCAAACCTGACGTGCTGTCCAGGCTGTTCGCTCCCACCAAGAGGGAGAGCAAAGTTGGGCCTATTATCCCTGTGTCCTGGATTGTGGCCCCTGTCCGCTGGGGTATTGAGGAGACCGTCCGACGAGCCCAACGCCAGGACCCCGGTCCTGGGACGGGGCCACCGGGCCTCTTGTATGTCCCACATCAAGCCCAGGCCAAGGTTCTCCAGTGGGGTCACTCGTCCCCTCTCACCGCCTACCCGGGAGCTCAAAGGACCCTGGACTTCCTGAGAAGACACTTCTGGTGGCCAAGCATGGAGAAGGAAGTGAGGTCATTCGTCCTTTCCTACGAGGTGTGCACCAGAAGCAAGAACCCACGACAACATCCCCAGGGCCTCCTGCATCCTCTGACCATTCCCCGGCGTCCCTGGTCCCACATGGCAGTCGACTTCATCACGGGTCTCCCAGAGTCACAAGGTAACACTGTCATTTTGGTCATAGTGGACAGATTCTCCAAGGCCTGCCACTTTATACCACTGTGCAAGCTCCCTTCTGCCCTTGAAACTGCTAAACTAATGTTTAATCACGTCTTCCGAGTCTTTGTTCTCCCTCAGGATATCATCTCAGACTGGGGGCCCCAGTTCTCCTCCCAAGTGTGGCCCGGGTTTTGCAAGCTCATCGGAGCCACTGCCAGCCTCTCCTCTGGGTTCCACCCACAGTCCAATGGCCAGACGGAGAGGCTCAACCAGGACCTGGAAACCACCCTACGAGGCCTGGCTATGGATAACCCGACTTCGTGGAGCACCTGGCTGCCATGGGCAGAGTATGCCCACAACACCCTGCAGTCATCGGCTACCAAGCTGTCGCCATTCCAGTGCCAATTCGGGTTCCAGCCACCTCTGTTCCCGGACCAGGAGGAGGACGTGGGGGTGCCCTCGGTTAACCAATATGTGAGACGGTGTCGCAAGACCTGGAGCAAGGTCAGGAAGACCCTCATCCAGACCTCCAGAACCAACCAGACTCAGGCCAACCGCCATAGAAGACCTGCCCACACTTTCCGCCCTGGGCAGTGGGTTTGGCTGTCCACCAAGGACCTTCCGCTGTGGGTGGAGAACCGCAAGCTTGCTCCTTGCTACATTGGCCCCTTCAAGGTGGTGCGCAGGGTGAACCCTGTCGCCTACCGGCTCCAGTTGCCCCGGACTCTGAGGATCAACCCCACATTCCATGTTTCCCTGTTGCGGCCTGTATTGACGTCCACGTATGCCCCTGCCCCAGGAATCCCCCACCCCCTGCATCTTCCAGGGTCAGACTGTGTTCACTGTGCATCGCCTGCGTGACTCCTGCAGGGTCCACAGTGGGCTTCAATATCTGGTAGACTGGGAGGGCTATGGCCCTGAGGAATGCTGTTGGGTCCCCGCCCAGGACATTTTAGATAAAGGACTTTGTCGGGACTTCCATTCGGCCTATCCGGATCGCCCTGGGAACGTCAGGAGACGCTCCGGGGGGGGGGGGGTCCTGTTAGGACTGGGACTGTTTTGGCCTCTAGAGGCCGCTGTTATGTTTGTCTTGTCATGTTTGTTTTGGCCTCTAGAGGCCGCCACTGTGTTTTGTCTTTGTCTTGATTGCCTGTTTTCTGCCCCGCCCTGTTCCTTAATTAGTTTGTGTATAAATACCCCTCTGTTTGTTCCCTTGTCATGGAGTCTTTATGCTATGCTGTCTTGTGCTAGTTTCCTCTGTCTCACGTATCTTGCCTGTGCCCCTGTGTTTTTGATATTTTTTGCTTTCTTTGGACTTTGTACCTTTTTGATCTTCTGAGCGTTCAGCTTTTTGCCTTTCCTTTTGTTTTTGGACATTTAACCTTTGGATATTTTTATTTTGGTTTATCTTCTGAGCTTTTGGATTTTCTTTTTGTTTTTTCCAATGGATTGTATATAATGTAAATAAACTGTTTTTTGATACTCTACTTTCACCTCACGCTGCTGCATTTGAGTTATCCCCTTGGTGGCCTAGTGGGGGTTTGCTGGATTATCACACCAGCGACTTGGGTTTGAATCCCAGCAAAACCCTAATGGTTTGTCCAGTTTGTCTTCCATCCTTTGTGAATTTATGTCACTAATGCCGCTTTTCCACTACAAACGCGGCTGAGTCAGGCTGAGCCGTGCCGTGCTGAGTCGAGCTGAGCAGGGCTGTTGGAGTTGCATTTCGACTACCACCGCGCTGAACCGTGCTGGCTGGAAGTGGGTGGACACATTGGGTGGAGTTAGCGAAAGTGGGTGGATGTCAGGTGATGTCATTAAGCAGCGCAAACAGTGACATCAGTGAGCTTTTAAGCGGTAGTCTCACAACCCGAATAGTAAACAATAAACATGGAGTCGTTAGTGTTGCTGGTCTTGGTGCTGTGGCTTGTTGTCACCGACAACGCGGACAGATACTGGCAAGAGCGTATAGATGAGGCGAGGCGCATAAGGCTTCAGAAATTCTCGTAATTCGTAATTATTCTCCTTCCGGGTTTGCGGTGTTTACAGATCCCAGCGCGCTCGCGGGGCGTGTGTGGGCATGTGAGGACACTCCTCCTCACCAATCAGTGCACAGGTGACTGTCTGCTTACGCCCCCAGACTCACTCGGCACGGCTTGGCTCGCTTCAGCCCCACTCCAAAACCGTGCGAGTTTTAGGGGCTAAGCAGGGCTGAAACGAGCTGAGTCGTGCTGGTTTTTGGTAGTCGAAACGCGAGCCGTGTCAGGTTGAAGTGAGCTGAAGCGAGCTGAAGTGAGCTGAAAAAGGGTAGTGGAAAAGGGCCAATAGAGAAACAGTTGAGAACCCAGAGAGAGGTTGCTAGCACTTCATCTGGGCTCCATTCATCATTTGCATGAACACACCTTGTCTTCAAAAATTTACTCAGGCTCCTGGGAACCAGTCCCACAGCATCAAAAGTTTCTGAGTCACAACACAAAATCACCAGCCATGACATAATACAGCAATATCCAAAATACCTAACTCAAGTTGAAAGAAAGTCACTCATTTCCCAAGTGTGGGAAAATCCTCTATTTTCATTCAGATCATTTTGAGGTCAAAATTCCCACAGTACCTATAATATCCATCCATGATAATCCAGCCAGCATCTGGGTTCAGCAGCACCCCCTGCTGACTTTTACAATTATAAAAACTAAAATACTAGAAATGCTAAAAATACTAATGTAGCATTTAAATTGAAGCAATACATTATCTGATTATAATACTTCAACATTACTACTTGGCAAGATGAGATTACATTAGTACATTGATATACAAACATCATCTTCTAACTGAGACTCTCCATCTTCCTCCAAATCAGAACAATTAGAATACATATCATCAGAGTTACTGTCACTCATATTTCTAGACACTTCATTCTCCAGTAACCTAGCTGCCATCAATATGGGCAAATCAGGCATTTATCCAGATATAGTCTCATTTATGGTCTGTCACAAGTTACTTAAGGGTAGGTATCACTACCAACCCAGTATAATTAAAGTAATCAAAACTGCTATCCCTATTTTTTGCTAATGCAGCTCCCCATTTCCTCAAAGTCATGTTATACCAGTCCAAAGCATTTCAGTCACATCCTGCATTTTCTGTCACCTTGTTCCTTAAGTTATGTAACTTAGTCATGGCTTCTGTTAATGAACCTCCTGGAGCTCTATTATTAGGTATATTATGTACAACATTGATCCCAAAACATTACACAAACTCCTCCTTTTTCAGGGAACAACCAATCTAGAACCTGTCTGTTTTGCCATGTCATCCTGCTAGCAGCATCTAATTGTTCTTCCAATGTGCTAAAAGCAGAGTCTGTGTAATTAATGAATCTCTGCGGGTTATAGTAAATGAAATTAATCCCCTCTACATTCTTGTTAATGGTAGACCATACAAAGATAGACTCAAGTCCTGCTAAAATCTCATTTCTAGCCTTAAGTTTCTCTGGAATGTCCCCAAGTTGTCATATTGTATACAAATAACTTTAGGATCTGGTTTATAATCTCTCTTTCATCACCTTGGCTTAGTCTCAGTCAGTTCATCTGAATGCTTTTCCTAGTTGACAGTTGGAATCCTGTATACAGTTCTGACTCTTGCACAAACTCCCTTCCAATCTATTGGCAGAATTGCTCTAAATTCCCTACCCTCACACAACCAGTAAAAATCTGCTACTAGTTTTGTCTGCTCCATATCAGGATGTACTAATGGTAAAACCTAATTCTGTTTTTCAGTCTTCTTCTGGATTTTTTTTCCTACCCTGGAAAGTCCCAGCTGCTTGGTTTGAGGCTCTCATGGGTGTGTCTCCATTCCATGAGTGGTCAAAGTCTAACTGCCATATTACCTCACAGTTACCACAAAATTCTCCTACATCATGAGTACCTTTTGACTTATTAAAACACTCATACATAATGTTACACTTTATGGCATAGTTTTCTGTGATTTCTACAAGCATTGGGTCTAGACTTGCATTCATGTTCTTACAATACTCCACTTGTTGTGATCTCTTAAAATATTCTTGATACTCTGGAAGACTGAGATATGTCTCACACCTAAATGACAATATTCTCTACTGAATGCTGCACACTCCTAACTATGAGGATTTGGAATCACAACTACTTTTGTCAGGGATGAAGGAGTACACACTGAACAGTCAGTCATATTCATATCTTTAGTAGTACATTATGCCCACTTATACCACTTACTGGATAGTGCTTTTACTCATTGAGGCTCATCAATGTCTACATAATAATTAGATAATAAAGTATCGAATTTTCCAAATTTTAAATGATATACTATTCAAGGCTAATTCCTCTAGGTTTTGTTTTAATGCCTAATAAATAAAAAGAATGCTTAAAAACTTACTACAGCCAAGTGTAAGTATATTATTTCTCATGACATATAAATGCAAATACAACCCCAATTCCAAAAAGTTGGGAAACTATAAATAAAAACAAAATGCAATAATTTGCAAATCATATAAACCCTTTATGTTTATGATGTTGTGGGGCTGTCTTGGTTGACACGCCTCTGCAACATCGCGTGGCGGTCGGGGACAGTGCCTCTGGAGTGGCAGACTGGGGTGGTGGTCCCTCTTTTTAAGAAAGGGGACCGGAGAGTGTGCTCCAATTATAGGGGAATCACACTTCTCAGCCTCCCGGGGAAGGTTTACTCCAGGGTACTGGAGAGGAGAATTCGACCAATAGTCGAACCTCGAATCCAGGAGGAACAATGCAGTTTTCGTCCTGGTCGCAGAACACTGGACCAGCTCTATACCCTTCATAGGGTGCTTGAGGGTTCATGGGAGTTTGCCCAACCAGTCCACATGTGCTTTGTGGATCTGGAGAAGGCATTCGACCGTGTCCCCTATGGTATTCTGTGGGGGGTGCTTCAGGAGTATGGGGTTCGGGGCTCTTTGCTAAGGGCTGTCTGGTCCCTGTACGAACAGGGCAGGAGTCTGGTTCGCATTGCCAGCAGTAAATCAGACCTGTTCCCAGTGCATGTTGGACTCCGGCAGGGCTGCCCTTTGTCACTGGTTCTGTTCATAATTTTTATGGACAGAATTTCTAGGTGCAGCCAGGGGCCGGAAGGAATCCTGTTTGGGAACCACAGGATTTCATCTCTGCTTTTTGCAGATGATGTTGTCCTGTTGGCTTCCTCAAACCAGGACCTTCAACATGCACTGGGGCGGTTTGCAGTCGAGTGTGAAGTGGCTGGGATGAGAATCAGCACCTCCAAGTCCGAGGCCATGGTTCTCGACTGGAAAAGGGTGGCTTGCCCTCTCCGGGTTGGTGGAGAAGTCCTGCCTCAAGTGGAGGAGTTTAAGTATCTCGGAATCTTGTTCACGAGTGAGGGAAGGATGGAGCGTGAGATCAACAGGCGGATCGGTGCAGCCTCCACAGTGATGCGGTCGCTTTACCGGTCCGTCATGGTGAAGAAGGAGCTGAGCCAAAAGGCGAAGCTCTCAATTTACCGGTCGATCTACGTTCCGACTCTCACCTATGGTCATGAGCTTTGGGTAATGAGTGAAAGAACAAGATCGCGGATACAAGCGGCCAAAATGAGTTTCCTTCGCAGGGTGGCTGGGTGCTCCCTTAGAGATAGGGTGAGAAGCACAGTCACTCGGGAGGAGCTCGGAGTAGAGCCGCTGCTCCTCCACATCGAGTGGAATCAGCTGAGGTGGCTCGGGCATCTTTTTCGGATGCCTCCTGGATGCCTCCCTGGGGAGGTGTTCCAGGCATGTCCCCCAGGGAGGAGGCCCCAGGGAAGACCCAGGACATGCTGGAGGGACTATGTCTCTCGGCTGGCCTGGGAACGCCTCGGTGTTCTTCCCGAGGAGCTGGCCGAGGTGTCTGGGGAAAGGGAAGTTTGGGCTTCCATGCTTAGACTGCTGCCTCCGCGACCCGGTCCCGGATAAAGCGGAAGAAGACGAGACGAGACGAGACGAGATAAACCCTTTATTTCATTAAAAAGAGTACAAAGACAACATATCAAATGTTGAAATTGAGAAATTTTATTGTCTTTTGAAAAATATATGCTCATTTTAAATTTGATGTCAGCAACACATTTCAAAAAGATTGGGACAGGGGCATGTTTTCATTGTGTTGCATCACCTCTACTTTTAAAAACACTCTGTAAATGTTTGGGAACTGAAGAGACCAATTGCTGTAGTTTTGAAAGAGAAATGTTGTCCCATTCTTGCCTGATATACAATTTCAGTTGCTCAACAATTCAGGGTCTCCTTTGTCATATTTTACACTTCATAATATGCCAAATGTTTTAAATGGGAGACAGGTCTGGACTGAAGCCAGGCCAGTTTAGCACATGGACTCTTACTACAGAGCCACACAGTTTTATTATGTGCAGAAAGTGGTTTGGCATTGTCTTGCTGAAAGAAGGAAAACCTTCCCTGAAAATGATTTTGTCTGGATGGAAGCATATTGCTCTGAAAGATGTATATATCTTTCAGCATTAAATGATGCCTTCCCAGATGTACAAGCTACCCATGTCATGGGCACTAATGCACCCTCATACCCTCACAGATGCTGGCTTTTGAACTGTGCAATGATAACAAGCTGGATGGTCTCTCTCCTCTTTAGCATGGAGGACATGTTGTCCATGATTTCTAAAAAGAATTTCTACCTCTGATTCATCAGACGTCAGGACAATTTTCCACTTCACCTCAGTCCATTGTAAAAGAGCTCAGGCCCAGAGAAGGTACAGTAGCAATGTTTCTGGAAATTGTTTATATATATGGTTTTAACTTGCATTTGTGGACAGGGCCGGAGTGGGCCCTGTTTTCAGTCTGGGAGTTTAATTCACATTCAGGCCACTTTGAAATGGAGGAGGAATTTGAGTACATTAAAAAAGATAAAACAAATAACTGTTCTTTCACAATGCTTTTTATTTGGTTTAAATTCAGGTAAACTTCACTTCACTTTAACAATATAGGTTCTCGCGTGCATTTGAACCAATGCTTGTGCATTACATGCCGCATACGCCTCGAAAATAATGGCAAATCAACAATGCTGGGTACTCAGCAACCAGCAGATAAAGCGTGAGGGCGCATTAGGCAACTCAAAAATGGTTAAATGAAATGTAGGCTAAAGCAAGTGTTCGATTCTGCTTAGAATATTGGCATACGCATACACCTCTTCTAAGTTATATATTTAACAACAATTATTTAACATCAAATATGACTTCTAGGCCTATGTGTTCATAACCATAATGTGCGCACGCCTGTGCAAATGCACGGTGTGACAGCGAGATGAAATAGGCTGGATGAGGAAATAACGCGCAACAGCACATTTGGGACCTGTTCATCTAAAATTGTTAATAACTGGGATGTAAAGCAATGTCCGGTTCTTCTTAGAATTAAGACATACACCACGTCTATACCGTGTAAATTGCGAGATTTCACATGACATCAAAAAGCTGAATTGACATCGCAAGCTATCGACACATTATAAGTCTAGCATAGACTGATAAAATTGACAAACAGGGTTATCATACTCCATATCTTTCGTAACCTACCAGCTGGTCTTGAGAACATATCTGTCAATTTGGCACATTTTGCTGCCACCTCCTTCCTTTTTTTAAGCTTTGCCCTTTCGGTTCCACCTGGCCTCTTTCTGCCCTCCATCACTGACGCGAGCTGTTTCGTGCCAATGTTGTTTAAGTTCCCCGCAATACAGAGGAGGAGTCTTGGACCAAACCAACTGCAATAGAGGGAAGGGAGAATTTCCTTATTTGGTAGTGCCTATTTAATCTGCTGTGATGCTGTCGGCGTCTGGGCTGCCATGTGAAAATGCAGAGTGCAGTTGAATTGATGATTAATGCAAGAATAAGATCAGTGACCAAAATTAGTGAAAATTATTTTCCCCATGCTCCAAGCAGGCCACCATTGATGGTTTGGGCCAGGGATGGTCCCGGCTAAATATAGGGCCACCCTGGCATTGTTTGTGGATGGAGTAATTAACTGCTTTCACAGACAATGGTTTTCTGAAGTGATCCTGAGCAAACAGTGATTTCCACTACAAACACATGTCTGCTTTTAATACAGTGTCACCTGAGGGCCTGAAGATCACAGGTATCCAATGTTAGTTTTCAGCCTTGTGTCTTGCATACAGAGATGTCTCCAGATTCTCTGAATGTTTAAATGATATTATGTATCACAGATGAGGTGATCCCCAAATTCCTTGCCATTTTACACTGAGGAACATTCTTCTTAAATTGTTCTACTGTTTGCCCATGCAGTCTTTCACAGAGCAGTGAACCCCTCCCCATCTTTACTTCTGAGAGACTCAGCCTCTCTGGAATTGAATTATGTTTTTATATAGATTAAAACAAATAGGGATTGTAGTCAAGTTAGTATGGGTTCCAGCACATGTTGAGGTGTGGGGGAATGAAAAGGTGGATTGCTTGGCAAAAAAAAAAAAACATTGAAAAAGCATGAGATTGAAGTGTTTGTTAAATTGGGGAGAGGGGAAATGAAAGTGCAGAATCAGAGGGCTGTGGTGAATCAGTGGCAGGTCTTGTTGGACAGAGAGGATAAAGTGAGACACACACAGAACATCTTAAAGAAAGTAGGGAGCAAGGCTAAAGTTGGAGGCTGTAGGAGGGATGAGATGGTGATGGGAAGGTTGAGGGTAGGTCATACACTCCACAACAGCACACAATTCAGTGTCGGGAGTAGGGAATATATGTGGTGTTCTTTAGAAGAAACAGTTCGGCATGTCCTGTTTGAATATAGTGCAGAGAGAGATAAGTGGAGGGAGGAGCTGCAGGAGGAGAGTTGCTCTGGGTTTGAGCTGGCTGCAATGTTGGGATTTGAAGGGAGAATCTGGAAGTTGTTGATTTTCTAAGGGATACAGTATTATATTCTAGAATTTGAATGAAGGGTATGGTAGGAGTACAGAGGGGTGTGTGTGTTCCAGTAAGTGGCAGTATGTGCTTCACAGGCATAACATGCCAATAAAAAGCTAAAGAAGAAAACCATTTACAAACAGTACAACAGCAATCCGTAACCCACCCCAATACCTCACTTTTACCAATGTTTTTGGTCTGTTGCTGTTTGTCAGCATGTAGAGGTTTTTGGTGTTTCTGCAAGCAAGCTTGATGGTTGTTCACACCCTGGTTGATAGATCTCATCTTATTATCTCTAGCCACTTTATCCTGTTCTACAGGGTCGCAGGTAAGCTGGAGCCTATCCCAGCTGACTACGGGCGAAAGGTGGGGTACACCCTGGACAAGTCGCCAGGCAGTGGCGTGCACAGACATTTTGGGGGGCAAGTGCTCTGGGGGAAAAAAGGGCACTTTTTTGCGCATGTGGAACACCTTATTATAGAAGTCTGAGATTTAACCCTCCTCTTGTGTTCGGGTCGCCACTGACCCGTTTTAGTTTTTAAAGGTGTAAAACAACCACTTAATGTTAATTTATTACATCAAGGCTTTTTGACTTTGCCAGAATTGCTAGTTGAACAAAATAGAAAAATAAATTTTTGTTTTCCTAAATCTGAAAATGGTCTAGCAAAAAATATAATACTTATGGGCAGTTGTTTCTGTATGCGACGGGCTACTTCACGACAAAATAATTACAGCTTGGGCTTAGAGGGCAAACAATACATTTTCACTCGATTCATGTGTTACCTGGCTGGTGGGGCAGGGGAAGAGCTGACTGACTGCCCGATGTGTTGTCTGCGCTACGACAAGGCTGTGGCTTCCAGGACGCTATGCTGCTGCAACCTCACATTGAATGCACTGCATGCTTGTTCACGTGACAGAGCAAGAGAGACAGAGGTCCAATGTGTGTGTGCAGAGGGGGCACACATCGGGACATTATTTTCACACACGCTTTTAATGCCGCAGCTTTTCTAAAAGATCATGTCGACATTGGCCTCAGTAAACTGTAAAAAAAAATTCAAAAGGGCACTTTTTTGGACAGAGGGGCAGGTGCTTGAGCACCACCTCATGTCTATCTATGCACGCCACTGTCGCCAGGTCATCACAAGGCTGACACAGACAACCATTCACATCTATGGTCAATTTAGAGTCACCAGTTAACCTAACCTACATGTCTTTGGACTGTGGGGGAAACCGGAGCACCCGGAGGAAACCCACGCAGACACGGGGAGAACATGCAAACTCCGCACAGAAAGGCCCTCGCCGGCCACGGGGCTCGAACCCGGACCATCTTGCTGTGAGGCGACAGCGCTAACCACTACACCACCGTGCCACCCTGGTTGATAGATGTTTTGAAAAAAAAAAGTTGATTGACTAAAGTTTTGGCAAACTACATGTATTATGTAGTTCCTGGCTGCACTATTTGCTTTCTTTGCGGTCAGTGCACAATTTCTTATTGCATTATAATGATGGCTTGTTCCAGAAAAAAAAGTGTGAACTTGTCACAGGTTTTGGAAGAGTGATTTAGGAGTGAATTTGAGGAACTTTATGAGAAAGACAGTCTGGATTTAGCTGAAGAGCAAGCAGAAAGGACTGAACTCCATCCTTGAAATATACACAAGCTATGTTACTTTCTATTTCAATTTGTGTGTGTGTGTGTGTGTGTGTACAAGTTATTTTTTTTTTATTCCAAAAGGTGAAAAAAAATTGTGTACACTATTTTTTAAAATTCATTCATTCATTCATTCATTCATTCACAACTAACTTGTACACACAGGACAAATAACTTTTGCACATTATTATTATTATTATTATTATTATTATTATTATTATTATTATTATTCCTTAGTTTCCTGCTCTAATCACTCTTGAAGCTGAGTCTGAGTCTTGGGGTTATCATGAGGGTGTGATAGATGTATTTGATGAATAAACTCTCTTAGTGTGTGAGCAGTTCTGAGGAGGACAATCTTCTGCACTTCTTGTATCTTGATGTTACCAGGGATTTTGTTGGTGCATTTCTCCATCCCTTTCTTGACCAGACTGAGAGCTTCCATAACCACCAGTATTGTTATGGTCTTCATACCTCACCTTCTCTCAAATTCTATTTCCAAATCTTTATATTTGGAGAGCTTTTCTGTTGTTTTTAGGGAGGTGGGGTTTTTTGGTGGGGACGGACATGTCAATAAGCATACAAGCATCTCCATTGTGTCCTTCACAGCTATAGCTGGTCTGTTGGCCTTAATTCATTCAGTTTGGATTGACATATCCGAGAGTACAGTAACTTCTTCATTTTCTGTTATAGTTGATGGATTGTGTTCACAACATTGTCCTTGATTTCTATGTTGTAGTGCCTACAGATCACCCAATGGATGTATGCAGCTGCTTTGATGTGCATTTGTAGGTATTCTGGTTTGGTCAATTCTGAGCAGCCAGAGACTACATGGTCTATTGTCTTTCGGAGTTTGCTGCATACCCTGCACATCAGGTTGGTGCCATCTTTCAGTACCTTATTGTGGGAGAAAGTTTTCTTAATAATAGTCTTGATCAGTGATGATAAAGTCTTATGTTTCTGATTTCAGGCCTGCTGTTTTCAGCCATCAATTTGTTTGCACTTGATCCATGTTGTTTTCTTTGACTCTCTTTGGGCACTGCCCATGTGGAGGTTTTTCTTCCCACTTACTCATTAGTTGTTCTAGCGCTTGATGTTTGGCTTTTGTTTTGGTTCTTCGAGCATAGTTGGAGGCTGGCTCGGTTTCCATATTTTGCATATAGTGGTGCTTGAAAGTTTGTGAGCCTTTTAGAATTTTCTATATTTCTGCATAAATATGACCTAAAACATCATCAGATTTTCACACAAGTCCAAAAAGTAGATAAAGAGAACCCAGTTAAACAAATGAGACAAAAATATTATACTTGATCATTTATTTATTGAGGAAAATGATCCAATACTACATATCTGTGAGTGGCAAAAGTATGTGAACCTTTGCTTTCAGTATCTGGCGTGACCCCGTTGTGCAGCAATGACTGCAACTAAACATTTCCGGTAACTGTTGATCAGTCCTGCACAGTGGCTTGGAGGAATTTTAGTGCATTCCTCTGTACAGAACAGCTTCAACTCTGGGATGTTGGTAGGTTTCCTCACACTGAACTGCTCACTTCAGGTCCTTCCACAACATTTCATTTGGATTAAGGTCAGGACTTTGACTTGACCATTCCAAAACATTAACTTTATTCTTCTTTAACCATGCTTTGGTAGAAGGACTTGTGTGCTTAGGGTCGTTGTCTTGCTGCATGACCCACCTTCTCTTAAGATTCAGTTCATGGACAGATGTCCTGACAATTTCTTTTAGAATTTGCTGGTATAATTCAGAATTCATTGTTCTATTAATGATGGCAAGCCGTCCTGGCCCAGATGCAGCAAAATGGGCCCAAACCATGATACTACCACCACCATGTTTCACAGATGGGATAAGGTTCTTATGCTGGAATGCGTTGTTTTCCTTTCTCCAAAAATAATGCTTCTCATTTAAACCAAAAAGTTCTATTTTGGTCTCATCCGTGTACAAAACATATTTCCAATAGCCTTCTGGCTTGTCCACATGATCTTTAGCAAACTGCAGATGAGCAGCAATGTTCTTTTTGGAGAGCAGTGGCTTTCTCCTTGCAACCCTAACATGCACACCATTGTTTTTCAGTGTTCTCCTGATGGTGGACTCATGAACATTAACATTAGCAAATGTGAGAGAGACCTTCAGTTGCTTAGAAGTTACCCTGGGGTCCTTTGTGACCTCACCGACTATTACACGCCTTGCTCTTGGAGTGATCTTTGTTGGTCGACCACTCCTGGGGAGGGTAACAATGGTCTTGAATTTCCTTCATTTGCATACAATCTGTCTGATTGTGGATTGGTGGAGTTCAAACTCTTTAGAGATGGTTTTGTAACTTTTTCCAGTCTGATGAGCATCAACAATGCTTTTTCTGAGGTCCTCAGAAATCTCCTTTGTTCATGCCATGATACACCTCCACAAAGATGTGTTATGAAGATCAGACTTTGATAGATCCCTGTTCTTTAAATAAAACAGGATGCCCACTCACCTCTGATTGTCATCCCATTGATTGAAAACACCTGACTAATTTCACTTTCAAATTAACTGCTAATCCTAGAGGTTCACATACTTTTGCCACTCACAGATATGTGATATGGATCATTTCCCTCAATAAATAAATGGCCAGGTATAATATTTTTTGTCTCATTTGTTTAACTGGGTTCTCTTTATCTACTTTTAGGACTTGTGTGAAAATATGATGATGTTTTAGGTCATCCATCCACCCATCCATTATCTGTTGCCACTTATCTTGTTCTAGAGGGTTGCAGGCAAGCTGGAGCCTAACCCAGTTGACTATGGGCAAGAGGCGGGATACACCCTGGACAAGTCACCAGATAATCGCAGGGCTGACACAGATACAAACAACCATTCACACTCACACCTACGGTCAATTTAGAGCCACCAGTTAATTAATTAATCCATCTTGGGTGGATTATGAAAGATATTCAACTCTCTTCCCCTCAGCTGGATCATAAAATGCCTAAAACTCTACAACATCTCACCCATCATGACACCCTTTATTAGAGCCAACATGACACAATGGAAAACAACCCTCCACAATGAGGGAACTCTAACATCCAGACAAATCAACACCAACAGCAGATCTTTCAGGGTAACTCTCTCTTACCTCTTCTCTTCTGCATTGCTCTTGCTCCTGTATCCTCTCTTCTGAACAACAGTGGCTATAAATACAAAACAGGTGATGTGGTCATTAAAAACCTATTCTACATGGATGACCTCAAAACCTATGCCAAAACTGATGATGATCAGAATGGCCTACTCACCATCATTAAAGGCTTTAGTGACAACATCAGAATGGAGTTTGGCCAAGACAAATGTGCCAAAGCTCCCTTCAAATGAGGCAAATTGATAAATGCTGAAAACATTGTGTTTGACATATACAGTGGTGCTTGAAAGTTTGTGAACCCTTTAGAATTTTCTATATTTCTGCATAAATATGACCTAAAACATCGTCAGATTTTCACACAAGTCCTAAAAGTAGATAAAGAGAACCCAGTTAAACAAATGAGACAAAAAATATTATACTTGATCATTTATTTATTGAGGAAAATGATCCAATACTACATATCTGTGAGTGGCAAAAATATGTGAACCTCTAGGATTAGCAGTTCATTTGAAGGTGAAATTAGAGTCAGGTGTTTTCAATCAGTGGGATGACAATCAGGTGTGAGTGGGCACCCTGTTTTATTTAAAGAACAGGGATCTATCAAAGTCTGATCTTCACAACACATGTTTGTGGAAGTGTATCATGGCACGAACAAAGGAGATTTCTGAGGATCACAGAAAAAGCGTTGTTGATGCTCATCAGGCTGGAAAAGGTTACAAAACCATCTCTAAAGAGTTTGGACTCCACCAATCCACAGTCAGACAGATTGTGTACAAATGGAGGAAATTCAAGACCATTGTTACCCTCCCCAGGAGTGGTCGACCAACAAAGATCACTCCAAGAGCAAGGCGTGTAATAGTCAGCGAGGTCACAAAGGACCCCAGGGTAACTTCTAAGCAACTGAAGGCCTCTCTCACATTGGCTAATGGTAATGTTCATGAGTCCATCATCAGGAGAACACTGAACAACAATGGTGTGCATGGAAGGGTTGCAAGGAGAAAGCCACTGCTCTCCAAAAAGACCATTGCTGCTCATCTACAGTTTGCTAAAGATCATGTGGACAAGCCAGAAGGCTATTGGAAAAATATTTTGTGAATGGATGAGACCAAAATAGAACTTTTTGGTTTAAATGAGAAGCGTTATGTTTGGAGAAAGGAAAACACTGCATTCCAGCATAAGAACCTTATCCCATCTGTGAAACATGGTGGTGGTAGTATCATGGTTTGGGCCCATTTTGCTGCATCTGGGCCAGGACGGCTTGCCATCATTAATAGAACAATGAATTCTTAATTATACCAGCAAATTCTAAAAGAAATTGTCAGGACATCTGTCCATGAACTGAATCTCAAGAGAAAGTGGGTAATGCAGCAAGACAACGACACTAAGCACACAAGTTGTTCTACCAAAGAATGGTTAAAGAAGACTAAATTAATGTTTTGGAATGGCCAAGTCAAAGTCCTGACCTTAATCCAATCGAAATGTTGTGGAAGGACCTGAAGCGAGCAGTTCATGTGAGGAAACCCACCAACATCCCAGAGTTGAAGCTGTTCTGTATGGAGGAACGGGCTAAAATTCCTCCTAGCCGGTGTGCAGGACTGATCAACAGTTACCGGAAATGTTTAGTTGCAGTTATTGCTGCACAAGGGGGTCACACCAGATACTGAAAGCAAAGGTTCACATACTTTTGCCACTCACAGATATGTAATATTGGATCATTTTCATCAATAAATAAATGACCAAGTGTAATATTTTTGTCTCATTTGTTTAACTGGGTTCTCTTTATCTACTTTTAGGACTTGTGTGAAAATCTGATGATGTTTTAGGTCATATTTATGCAGAAATATAGAAAATTCTAAAGGGTTCACAAACTTTCAAGCACCACTGTAGATACCCCCATGCAAGATCTAGAACAAGAAGGCACATACAAATACTTTTGTGTAAATGAAGATGGTATTCATCATGCAAAGATGAAAGAAAAAAATCTGTAAAGAATATTACAGACAAACAAGACTGGTGCTTAAATCAGAACTGCAATCAACATCCTTGCAGTCCCAGTTGTCACCTACAGCTTTAACATCAACTGGAAAATGGAAGAACTAAAGAAATTAGACTGCAAAATGAGAAAACTGCTGACAGTAGGAAAAATGCACCACCCTAAAGCAGATGTGGATAGTCTTTACCTCTCAAGAACTTCTGGAAGAAGAGCCCTTATTAAAATTGAGGCAACAGACAAAACAACTATGATTGGTCTCAATACATGTAAAGTCAAACATAAGCTTCATGTGGTGTTGGGGTTACTCACAGGAAAACGTATGTGGAAAAAAATAAATAAATAAATAAATAAAAATAGAAAAAATGGGTGGCATTTGAGTGGTGTAAAGCGCGAGTCAGCGCGTTGATAATTGGAGCGGGGCAAGTCGGCTGATCAGCGTCAGCTGGCCGCACTTTAGCCTAGTTGAGTGGGCGGAAAAAGTGAGCGCAGGTGTTTTAATTACCTTGGTGCATTCAGTTTGGAGAAGCGTTGGTGAGATCTACACATGCAGAAATATGCTCGCTCTGAAAATTGGAAACTTGTGCTAACTGAATTCTGGAACACTGGAGAGGCAGCCGGTAAGCGCTTGTTTATTGTATTCCTCAGGTTTGGTAACTTGTGCTTTCTGGAACATTGGAGAGGCAGCCGGTAAGCGTTTGTTTATTGTATTACTTGGGTTTGGTAACTTGTGCTCAAATCACGTCCAGTGGTTTTGATGTTTGCTTCGGCACTCTTGTTGGCTGCAATGTCTAGCATTTGTTGTTGCTGTAATGTTAATATCATGGGCACGAGGTGCATTTTCTTGAACTGACTGTTGGATGGTTGTATTTAGAGTAATTGGTGTCATTGCGGAGGCTCGCGTTACTTCTTATTAAATGTGAGCATCTGGTATTTGTAGTGGGGTGGCTTATGGTAGTAATTCTACAGCTTTTGGTTAATTTTAAATGTGCATTTTTGTATACATATAGTTTATTTTTCTATAGTAGTTAGAATTAATTTATAGGTTTTGGTCTGTAATTTAACAAATTGTATAGTTTATTTTTGATAAATACTTATTGTCATGTTTGCATATTGCAGTCTCTGCATGGACATATTTGTACAGTAAGAGATTGCATTTTTGCACAAAATTATTGTACATTTAACTTACACCTGCTGTTGTTTCCATTTTTTCATTTGTTTACCCTTAGGTTTTTCACCTAAGGGTGGTCCGCTGGAAATGAGTTGTTTCCTGTATTAAAGCATTGTTTGAGCTTTGAACTATGAACTTTTAAATAAAAAGAAAAAAAAAGGAAAATTCAAATGGAAACTACTGTTGTTGCGTCATCTCCTTGAGTGAAGTCCAGTGCCTTAAATCTCCACCAGAGTTCACACCCTTTTCAAGTTGGGGAAAAGTGCACAAATCAACTAACCAAACAAATAAATCAACCAAACAAATAAACTAAACCAAAAAGCAAGCAAAACTTGACAATACATATCTCTTTATGATAGCTAGATATCATCAAAGAACAAATAAAACATCAGTCCACCATGAGGCTGACAAATTTAGAAGGGAGCTCAATACACCAGATATTGTATATTGTGGGCAGGCATGTGACTTGGCCAGTAGTTTTGGGGGTTGTTGGTTCTCTCATTTTTGGGAGAAGATAAGTGGTGCCTTTAGTTAGCTATTGAGGCCACTCCTCAGGGTTTTTTATGCATTTGTTGTAGGCATAGGTCAGGTCTTCATGTAGTGCTGACAGATATTTTAACCAGAAGTTTGCTATGCTGTATTTCCCTGGGACTTTCCAATTGCTGGATTTCTGAATCATGGTTGTTGTCTCTTCTGTGGATATATTTGGCCGATCTTGTTCAGGTGTCTGTTGGTTTTCATTCTCATTCTCTAATCTGTCTAATCTTCTCATTTTCATTTCATTCTCTAATCTAGTCTTTTCTATACGGATTGAACATAGCTGTTCAATCCCTTTGTATTATAGTCTTTCATCATATTTAATTATTTGGTATACATTTAAAGCATCTAATAGTTGGATAACTTTATTATATGCTGTTCAACTTTTTATTATCGACTCAGCATCTTTTTGCCTTTTTATATATTTAAATAGACTACTTTACTATATTGCCATAGGGTTCTTGTTTTACCACCTTTAATAAGGACACCTTTTAATACATTTTTCACCCACTTGTACTGATATTCTCACTGTTAATAAGAGTTTTTTGGCTCAGGTCTTGTAGAGTATCCAGGCAAGGGGTATTGTTGCACTGTGTCTTGATATAATACACTTTATTATACTCTCTTTTTTATTACTGCCTCTGTGTCCATTCATTGGTTAGCATAGCAAGTTTATGTTGTCGCATCAAGTGTATCGTGTGGGTGGTTAAGTCTCATAGTTTACTTAAAAGGCTTGACAGGTGAGAACCTAACCCCCGGACCCAGGTTACACCTATTACACCCCTCTGAGGGAAAAGAGGGCTACTTAAATTGGAGGCACCACTGGGATTTATTGGTTAGCTGTTTTATTTGTCCAGTGAGTGGAATTTAGTGTTTAGGCATTTAAGGTGTATTTTACACTAGACTTATATTGAGGTATTTTTTTATTGTTAAGATGTCGCTGCTTAGTAGCTGGTGTAAAGGGGAGGGAGTAGACCTGAGGCATGCTGTAGTGGTCAGTGATGTTCCCGATGACATTGAGGTAGGTGAAATAGAGAGTACTCTTCAGAACATAAAGGTTTTGGGGTGTGTACGTGTGCGTGGTCATATGTGTGACCCCCAGATTCAGAAGCTGGTAGTGCTTTGTGAGTGCAGAGAGGTGGTCAGAACACAGGCCCTGCCTAGTGAAGTGAAGCCATCTGATGGCAGTAATCCATGGGCACTTAGCGGGCCAGATGATGACACTACAGTAGTGTTCAAGACCAAGAGCACCAAACCCTCAACCCCAAAGCTGTCACCACGTCCCTCAAGATGTGATGCCCAGAGTGAGCCTCCTCCTCCTGATGCGCCAGCCTCCATTCCAATGGACACGTTCTTCAAGGTCATAGAGAACCTCATTGAGAAGACCTCAAGACCATATGAGGGCCATGCATTCAAACGGCTTCGTGTGTTTTCTGGGATTTTCCCCACGCCTGCTGGAGAGGAGAGTTTGGACACCTGGTTAGAGCAGGCCCATCTGATGATTGATGAGAGTGAGCTTCCTAGCCGTGAGAAACAGAAGAGGATCATCGAGTGCTTGAAAGGTCCAGCTTTCGATATAGCTCAGGCTGTCCATAGTAATGACCCTAACGCCACCATGATGACTTCCTGACTGCACTGGAAAAGGCTTTTGGCTCCACGGAGTCTGGAGAAGATCTTTACATAGTGTTCCGATCCATGCAGCAGCATTCTGGCGAGAGCCTGTCCAACTTCTTGAGACGCCTGGAACGGATGCTGACCAAAGTTGTTCGGAAGGGAGGACTTCACCCGTCACGGAGGGACCAGGCCCGAGTGGAACAGTTACTGCGCGGTACCTTTGAGTCAGAGCTGATGTTAGTGCAGTTGCGCCTTCGAGAACGAAGATACACCCCCCCCCACTTTCCTGGAGCTGCTAAACAAGATTCGTGAAGAGGAAGACCACCAGCTTTTGCGATGCAAATCAGCCCCCTGTGCACGTAAAGCTTCTGTGCACCAGCTTAACGCAACAGAGAATACAACCTCCTCCACCTCTGAAGCAGCCCATCTACGGTCAGAGATTGACGACTTAAAGGCCCAGCTCTCCAGGCTTTCCGCTCAGAAGTCAAGTACACGGGCAGACACCGTAGAGTAGACCCCGAAGCTGTTTGTTTCGAGAATAATGGCTGGCTGATGAAGTTATTGGCTGGCTAGTCGGCTCAGCCAAAACCATAATGGCTACTGCAGCCACCAAAATGTTTATGGCTACAAATGGCTGACGCTGTCATTTCATGCACACACATATGTATAGTATGTGTATTTCATGCCTATAGTCTATGACTATAGACTCTATGTTCCACTGATTTACAAGATCTCAATATGCAGTGTATTGCTTACAAATATATAGGCTATGGGTTTTCTGCATTTTGCCACTATGCAGGCTGTCTTTGTCTATTGGAATGTACAGTATGTTTAGTATCCAACTTTCCTGCTGCTTGACCATGCAACACTTGTATCATGTTTTATTGCTCATTTTAGTATTCTTAGCTTGACACTATCAACGTGGGTCCATTATTAAGACTGTATCACTATATCACTTTGGTTAATTTTCACTGATTTTAAATGTGCTTTATGAACTAAAATTACTTATTTACAAAATGTGATAAAATGTAGGTTAATAAAACTAACCATCACATTTTACTTAAACAAATAGTTGTTTATTTTTTTAAATGATTCAAATTTACAAGAACTTCCAAGAGGACTGTTTGCCATAGAACAGAGGGCAAAAGGCACCATTTAAAAAAAAAAAGGGCCAATTGTTAACAAATATGATTACATGATACAATACATACAATACAATTAAGCTATTCATTCACCTTTGTGAAAATCGGATGGCTCAAAATTACAAAAATTTCGCATTGTCATGAATAAAGGTGATCATATTACACCTTGAAGGAGCCAAAGGTGATCGTTTGCCATTGAGCAGAAGGCCAGTGAAGCTAAACAAGCATTCCACTGGCACACTCCCAGATGAAATACAGAGGTAGCATCGGGCCATAGTGGGCAGCGTTGGGAAAGTACTGCTATGGGTTCACCAAAAGTCTAATGCTCCTTGGTCTCTTGTTCTCATTGCAAGAAAGGCACCTATCTCTTGGTCAAGGATACAGTTTGAAGAATGAGCTGCTGCATCCTCTTGTGCCTCTTCTAGCAATTGTAGTCGGAGGCGTTTTGCACCTCCTCCCACATCTCCATCATCTTGAGACTGCCGAGGGTCACCAGAACCACCACCAGTAGTTGTCCTCCTGTCTCCAACCCCAAACACTGTTGAACTGAATCTGAGGAGTAAAACATATGAATAAGGCAAATGACTGTTAAAAGCAAAAAGATAAGGAGAGAAAGTAAGTGGTTAGCATTTATGTTGAAATGTCAATGTCACCTGGAATAGCTCAGTTTCTCATGGAGATCCTGCAGCAGTTCTTGGCTTTCATCCTTCGTCATAGTGATGTCTCTGACAGCTGGATCAAACACTGCGGAGGCTCTAACCAGGTCTGTAATGGGCATTCGTTTGTCAATGTTCTTCACTATTCATTCTTTGATTTTCTTCATTAGAGGTGGCTCTTTGGGAGTCAATGCACATATTTTCTTGATTCGAGCCCTGATTAGTGGTATTGCACTCAGATTGGGACTGACTTCACTTACAATCAGTGTGAATTTCTCAAAGTCTTCCAAAAAGCTAGCCAAGTTACCAAGTAGGTTGATATCATCCGGCATGAGGCATAACAAGGGTTTTCCTGTCCTCTTTAGTCCTTCATTGACTTCTTTGTGCAAACTGACTAGGCTTCTGATCATGTTGAGGACACTGTTCCAACGTGTTGGCACTGTGGTCTTCAGTGTTTTGTGTATCTGTGCACCCTGTTTTGATTTCTCAGTTCCCAGCACCACATCCTCCGTTTCATCCATGTCATCAACTGGATCATTGGAATCTGCATCAATTTCATCCTGCAGGTTTCGAATCTTGGCAAAAATGTCTGCCTCTTTCTGCTCCAACACAAATTCATCTAGTAGATGTGCCTTGAAGTGCAGTGTGCCAAAAATGTCTTTGCATCGGGAAATCAATGCTTATGCCTCAGGGATTTTGGTAAGAGTGTCTTTTATGAGTAAGTTGTGTGCTACACATGTTACTCTCTCATGGCCCAGTAAACAAGACAACTTGATCATATTCACTGCCCCGTCTGTTGTGTTAAAGAGCAGGACATTTTTGTCTCTGGGGAGGAATTCCTCAAGTAGTTCCCTCACAAACGCTGCAAGGTGTTCTGATGTGTGACTTTCCACAGGTTTAACACAAAGTGTGAACAGAAGGAAATTCCAGTTTGCATCCACAGTGCAGAGCCTCACACCAACATATGGATATCTGTTAGGGTTTTGCTGGGATTCGAACCTGGTTTGCTGGTGTGATAATCCAGCAAACCCCCACTAGACCACCAGGGGGATGACTCAAATGCAGAGGCGTGAGGCAGAAGTAGAAAAAGTATCAAAAGGTTTATTTACAATATTTACATGCAAAAATCCAAAAAGTATAATCCAAAATGCTCAGAAGATATAAGAGAAAAAATTAAAAATCCAAAAGTTCAAAGTCAATACAAAAGCCAATAACTAGAAAAGAAGGGGTAAAAATCCAAACGCTCAGAAGATCCAAAAAGTAAAAAACAAAATCCACAAAGTCCAAAAGAAAGCAAAAATACAAAGAACACAAGGACATAGACGAGGAAATCGGAACAGAGGTAACTGGAGCTAAACATAACAGCACAGAGACTCCGTGACAAGAGGACTGAACTCAGGGGTATAAATACACAAACTAAAATAGGACACAGGTGACACTAATGAGGACTAGGCGGGGCACAAGACACATGGAAAACAACAAACATAAAACACAGAAACAGTGGCGGCCTCTAGAGGCCAAAACAAACATGACAAGAAAAGGAAATAACAGCGGCCTCTAGAGGCCAAAACAGTCCCAGTCCTAACAGGACCACCCCCCAGGAGCGTCTCCTGACGTTCCCAGGGTGATCCGGATGGGCCGAATGGAAGTCCCGACACAGTTCTTTATCTAAGACGTCCTGAGCGGGAACCCAGCAGTGCTCCTCAGGACCATAGCCCTCCCAGTCCACTAGATATTGAAGCCCGCCGCGGACCCGGCGGGAGTCAAGCAGGCGATGCACAGTGAACACAGTCTGACCCTGGAAGATGCGGGGGGTGGGGGATTCCTAGGGGCAGGGGCATATGTGGACGTCAGTACAGGCCGCAACAGGGAAACATGGAATGTGGGGTTGATCCTCAGAGCCCGGGGCAACTGGAGCCGGTAGGCGACAGGGTTCACCCTGCGCACCACCTTGAAGGGGCCAATGTAGCGAGGAGCAAGCTTGCAGTTCTCCACCCGCAGCGGAAGGTCCTTAGTGGACAGCCAAACCTGCTGCCCAGGGCGGAAAGCGTGGGCAGGTCTTCTATGGCGGTTGGCCTGAGTCTGGTTGGTTCTGGAGGTCTGTATGAGGGTCTTCCTGACCTTGCTCCAGGTCTTGCGACACCGTCTCACATATTGGTTGACCGAGGGCACCCCTGCGTCCTCCTCCTGGTCTGGGAACAGAGGTGGCTGGAACCCGAATTGGCACTGGAATGGCGACAGCTTGGTGGCCGATGACTGCAGGGTGTTGTGGGCATACTCTGCCCATGGCAGCCAGGTGCTCCACGATGTTGGGTTATCCATAGCCAGGCCTCGCAGGGTGGTTTCCAGGTCCTGGTTGAGCCTCTCCGTCTGGCCATTGGACTGTGGGTGAAACCCAGAGGAAAGGCTGGCAGTGGCTCCGATGACCTTGCAGAACCCGTGCCACACTCGGGAGGAGAACTGGGGCCCTCGTTCTGAGACGATGTCCTGTGGGAGACCAAAGACTCGGAAGACATGATTAAAAATAAGTTTGGCTGTTTCAAGAGCAGAAGGGAGTTTGCACAGTGGTATGAAGCAGCAGGCCTTTGAGAATCTGTCGACTATAACCACAATGACAGTGTTACCTTGAGACTCAGGGAGACCCGTGATGAATTTGACTGTCACGTGGGACCAGGGATGCCGGGGAATGGTCAGAGGATGCAGGAGACCCTGGGGACGCTGTTGCGGGTTCTTGGTTCTGGTGCAGACCTCACAGGACAGGACAAATGACCTTACTTCCTTCTCCATGTTAGGCCACCAGAAGCGTCTTTTCAGGAAGTCCAGGGTCCTCCAAGCTCCTGGGTGGGCGGTGAAAGGGGAAGAGTGACCCCACTGGAGAACCTTGGCCCGGGCTTGATGTGGGACGTACAAGAGGCCCGGTGGCCCCGTCCCAGGACCGGGGTCCTGGCGTTGGGCTCGTCGGACGGCCTCCTCAATACCCCAGTGGACAGGGGCCACAATCCAGGACACAGGGATAATAGGCCCGACTTAATTCTCCCTGTTAGTGGCAGAGAACAGCCTGGACAGTGCGTCAGGTTTGGTGTTCTTGGAGCCAGGGCTGTACGAGAGGGTGAAGTCAAACCGACTGAAAAACAGGGCCCACCTAGCCTGTCGTGGGTTCAGTCTCTTGGCTTGCTGGAGGTACTCCAGGTTATTGTGGTCAGTCCAAACCAGGAATGGATGTTGCGCTCCCTCCAGCCAGTGCCTCCACTCCTCAAGGGCCAGTTTGACCGCTAGCAGCTCTCGATCCCCCACATCGTACCGGGACTCCGCAGGACTCAGGCGGTGGGAGAAGTAAGCGCAGGGGTGCAGCTTTCCTTCCGAACGTTGAGAGAGCACCGTGCCGACACCACTGTCCAAGGCATCCACCTCCACGATGAATGGTTGGGAGGTGTCTGGGAGGACCAGAATGGGTGCCGTGCAGAAGCGGTCCTTGAGGTCTTTGAACGCCTTTTCCACCTGAGGAGACCAGACATAAGATCCACCTGTCCCTTTGGTGAGGTCCGACATGGGTGCTGCTACAGAACTAAAGTTCCTGATAAACTTGCGGTAGAAGTTAGCAAATCCTAAGAACCGCTGAACCTCTTTGACGGACTTGGGAGTGGGCCAGTCCTGAACGGCCAGGGTCTTGGCTGGGTCCATTTGGAGTTGGCCTGTCCGTACAATAAAACCCAGAAAGGAGACCTCAGGAACATGAAATTCGCATTTCTGGGCCTTGGCGAACAGATTGTTCTGTAGCAGCCTCTGGAGAACCTGGCGGACATGGTGGTGGTGCTCCTGCATGGTCTTGGAAAAGATAAGGATGTCGTTGAGGTAGACAAAAACGTACAGGTTAATCATGTCCCTCAAGACGTCGTTGATTAGGGCCTGAAAAACAACTGGTGCATTGGTGAGTCCGAAGGGCATCACCTGGTATTCATAGTGCCCAGACGGGGTGTTAAAGGCAGTCTTCCACTCGTCTCCCTGTCGGATATGGATGAGGTGGTATGCGTTCCGTAGGTCCAACTTGGTGAAGACGGTGGCGCCTTGGAGCAGGTCGAATGCTGTGGACATCAGCGGAAGTGGATATCGGTTGCGCACAGTGATCTTGTTCAGGCCCCTGTAGTCAATACATGGCCGGAGCCCCCCATCCTTCTTGCCACAAAGAAGAAGCCGGCACCAGCAGGTGAGGTGGATGGTCGAATGAACCCAGAGACCAGGGCATCTTTGAGGTATTCCTCCATGGCCTTGCGTTCTGGCTGAGAGAGGGAAAACAGTCTGCCACGAGGAGGGGTAGTCCCAGGGAGCAAGTCGATGGCACAGTCGTAGGCCCGGTGCGGAGGAAGAATGGCGGCCCTGCTCTTGCTGAAGACCTCCTTGAGATCCCAGTACTCTGTGGGAACTTGAGATAACTCGGTGAGATCAGGGGGCTTGGCAGGAGACACAGGAGAGCTAGAGAGCAGACAAGAGGCATGGCATGCAGGGCCCCATTCCACAACCTGGCTTGTTACCCAGTCTATGCAAGGGTTGTGTCGAGTAAGCCAAGGAAGGCCTAGAATAACTGGGAACTCAGGTGAAGGAATCAGGTGCAGGGATATTTCTTCCTTGTGACCTTGAGACTGGAGGAAGACTGGAGATGTAACTTGGGTGACTCTTCCATCACCTAACGCTTGGCCATCGAGGGCAGACACAGACAGTGGGACTTCAAGAGGTGCAGTCGGGACATTGATACTTTGGGCGAAGTGAATATCCATAAAGTTCCCAGCCACCCCGAGTCTAACAAAGCTTGACAAGAGTGGACAGACTCACCCCAGGAGATGGAGACTGGGATGTAGATTCCTTGGCCAGGGAGTCCGGGAGAGAGGGTAGGCCCCATCACAACCCTCCCTCGGCTGGACGGGGTGGTCCTTTTCCTGAGATTTCGGGACATGATGCTCGGAAGTGACCAGGCTTGCCACAGTAGATGCAGCACTTGTCCCTCCTTCTGCGCTCCCTCTCAGATGCGGAGAGGCGAGTACGACCCACTTGCATGGGTTCTGGACAGTCACTGGAGGAGGCAGACGGGCTCCAGGTAGAGGCAGGGAGGCTGGGGAGACTCAGGACTTGGCGGCGTTCTCTCATCCTGTTGTCCAGATGAGTAGAATGTGAGATCAGAGTTTCGAGGTCACTTGGGCATCCAATAGAGGCCAGGCTGTCCTTGATGGGGTCAGACAAACCATGGTGAAAGGCTGAAACCAGGGCAGCCTCATTTCATCCGCTGACTGCTGTGAGCATCCGGAACGATATGGCATAGTCTGCGATGCTTCCTCCTTGCCGGATCGACATGAGCTTTCTGGCTGCATCGGTACTGATGTCCGCCTGGTCGAAGACCCGAAGCATCTCTTCAGTGAACAGTTCAAAATCAGAGCACTCGGGTCCCCGTCTCTGCCAGATAGCTGTAGCCCAGGCTTGCGCCTTACCAGCTTACAGGGTTATCACAAAGGCAATCTTGCGGCGATCCGTAGTGTAGGTGGTTGGCTGAAGCTCAAAGGTGAGTTGACACTGGGTAAGGAACTCTCGACACTCACTGTGCTTGCCGTCATACCTCTGTAGTGCAGGAAGGCTGGGTTCACGAGGTGAAGAAGGCAGCATGGCAGGAGGCACTGGAGCAGGAGCAGATGGTGTAGCAGGAGCAGAATTGGGCAGAGGAGATGGGGGCAGAGAAGTCAGCTGTGCCAGGATTCTCCCAATCTGCTGAAGCAGTACCTCATGGCGAGCAAGGGGCTCACATTGGCTTGCGAGAGTCCATCCATGAGTGTCCATGGTGGATCCGAGGTGTGTTAACACAGCCATCATTCCCTGAAGGTTGGCCGGGTAGACAGATGAAGAAGCCTCTGCTGAGTCGGTTATGATGGAGTCTTTCTGTTAGGGTTTTGCTGGGATTCGAACCTGGTTTGCTGGTGTGATAATCCAGCAAACCCCCACTAGGCCACCAGGGGGATGACTCAAATGCAGAGGCGTGAGGTGGAAGTAGAAAAAGTATCAAAAGGTTTATTTACAATATTTACATGCAAAAATCCAAAAAGTATAATCCAAAATGCTCAGAAGATATAAGAGAAAAAATAAAAAATCCAAAAGTTCAAAGTCAGTACAAAAGCCAATAACCAGAAAAGAAGGGGTAAAAATCCAAACGCTCAGAAGATCCAAAAAGTAAAAAACAAAATCCACAAAGTCCAAAAGAAAGCAAAAATACAAAGAACACAAGGACATAGACGAGGAAATCGGAACAGAGGTAACTGGAGCTAAACATAACAGCACAGAGACTCCGTGACAAGAGGACTGAACTCAGGGGTATAAATAAACAAACTAAAATAGGACACAGGTGATACTAATGAGGACTAGGCGGGGCACAAGACACATGGAATACAACAAACATAAAACACAGAAACAGTGGTGGCCTCTAGAGGCCAAAACAAACATGACAAGAAAAGGAAATAACAGCGGCCTCTAGAGGCCAAAACAGTCCCAGTCCTAACCGATATCGATGGTGAGCATCAGTCCAGCCATCTAACATTATGGTACCACTGACAATGTCGGCCAGTAGCTCTTTCACTTTGGACTTCAATCCAACGTAGACATCAGTGAGGGCTGTTGTTGCAAGGGTTCTGCTGGTTGGCAAATTAAGATGGATATTTTTGTTGTCGAATGCTTGAAAACCTTCCTTCTCTATCAGTTCAAAAGGAAGCAGGTCTTGGCACAGCCACAGCACAATGTTGCGATTCACATCAAACTGGGATGTAGCTGGGCTTCCTTTAGGCACAGTTTGTATCTAGTTAGTCAGTTTATTTGACTGCTCTTTGAGGAATATTGCACTCTCATTGGGTACAGCTTTTGCATGAGCAAGGAAGTTTCCACTGGAGGTTTTTTCTCCCAAGCTGTACACTTTTGACAGCAGTCCTTGTTCTTTGGCCATCTCTGCCTCAAAGCAGAGTTTGCAGTAAAGTTTGTCATCAATGTGTTTGTCCTTCATGTACAGGTCGCCCATATACGTCCAAAATTGGGAATGAATGCTGCGAGAAGACTGAATACAGTGCACTCTCCATGTAACTCCAGAATCCCTCAGTTGATGTGTGCGTGGTGTGCTGATGTATTTGTTCGGTCCCGGTTCTAAAAAAGAATACAAAAAGATCGATATAACACCATAATTCTGGCCCATTAATGTACAGTCATTGATTTGATTCTGACACAACGATGGCATTCTAGTTCTGACAAAACAGGGGCGTGTGTTTCTCGAAAGAGGGGATGTCTGGGATTGTAATCCCATGCGAATGCATCATATCTGTAATTTGTAAAGTAAAAACTCTGTCACAAATTACCTACTGCATTTCGCCAAACACAGACGCCCAGTGATAATACTAGTCGCGTGCATATCTGCATCTATTGTTGTCATTGCGCACGCCTTTTCTGTCCCTTTCTCAGACTTATCCAGTCATAATATTGTAATGGGATGGATGAGCAGGTGCCTCTAGGGGCAAATGGATCAGGCCAAAGACAGAGGGAGAGGACAAAAAAATCCAAGCAAGAGTTTTTATTTTTAAAACTTGGTGGCAATTTTTAGCCAAACAATGTTCAAAACATGCTGTTCCCTTTTTTTGGTATTTTTGATATTTTTAGAAAAATAGATTTGTACAAAAATAAATTTTCAAAAAAAAAAAATACAAAAGTTGTCAACTAGAATATCCCAGAAAATATTTGCTATGTCTCTTTAAGAGCAGAGACCAACAAGCAGCAAAGTCAATGTCACCACAAACTCACCACATGAAGTCAAACGCTAGACTCAAGACACAGGACTAGACTAACATACATAAAGAAGGTGACCAGCACCATACAACATGAAAGGGGAATACATAACAATCACTAAACACAAACAATAACATTACAGACTCTGATGCATCATAAAGACATTCTACAATATTTAAACAACAAGTTGACAACATAAACATTAAGACTAAACATTGCAAAACATCACCGTAATACAGAGATATAGAAGCGGCTTGATCAAGGCCGCTCCGTCTTCCCTATGACGTTCTAGCAAATGGACTGGACCAATTGTGGCCGGAACGAAATAAATGAGTCTCTGTTTCATGGCGGCACTATTTTGCCACCCGCGGGACGCGACAAGACAGTTCATCACCACGGCAAAAAACGGTATACTACTTTTTTTCTTTTCAGCACCTAAGTCTCTGCAGCAACTTGGTACATTAAAAGAAACATTAGAAATAGTCTGTGTTGCATTTTTCTTTCCATAAATGTCTTTCGTGAAACAGTGTTCATGGGCAAAAGAGTACCAGCAAAGTTTAGCGTCTTAGCGTTTAACTCAATGTTCCTGGAGTTGCCAGTCGGTGTGTGTGTATGTATGTGTGTATTTAGGCACAGGTAGGCAGTGAAACAAGGGCTGCCTCACAGCCGCGAGGCAAGGGAAATGTGCGGTCCGTCCATGACCGTCACAAATATCATGTCAGTAAAATAAAGTAATTTGTGGACGGTGTTTATCCTGTGCAGATGCGTTGCAAGTAACGCAGAGCTGAGGTAGTAATTTGCAAATTAAAAGATCACAGGTTTTACTTATCCCATGCAAATCCAAAGTGCTATTTAGGCAAAATAACAAGTAAGCCTGCAAAGGCTAACCTGTGTACAAAGTACTTCAATGCTAAGTTTGCTAACCTACGAAGTTGTTTGAGAAATGCACACCCAGCATTCTTACTTCAAACATGCGAGTAGCTTAGAATTAGCTAAGTATGACAAAAGAACAAAATTACCTTTTATTACATACATGTTTCCCTCTGCCATTTCATTTCTTCAACATTTGTTCAAGGTCATGTCAAGTGGTCAGCAGTGCACCACAGCCGCTTTAGCACCTTCTCATCACCTTGGGGCCAACCGAGTCTCCCCTGTATCGTAGCAACTGAGCGACTAGGGTCTCGCGATACCAGTCAATCTGTTGCAATGATGTCTGTTGTTCCAGTGTGCAAAGTTGATTACGTTTGATGTTTCTTTTTTCATGTATGTCTCTATGTGATAGATAAAACTATTGTTTGATGCACACTATTCTAGCTGGCTGAGCCAAATTTTAAGAGATGGTGGCTCAATTTGGCATAAAAATTGTTGGCTGGCTTTGGCTGAAACTCTAAATGGCACAAATGATGGTGCCTGGTGGCGGCTTCGGGGTCTACCATAGAGGAGGAGCCTATGCAGTCCAGAGGGGTGAGAGCTGAGAAGAGGAATGCAACCCCTGACCTACAGCAGCAGGTGAATGAGCTACAGCACCAGCTCCAGGCCATGGCTGTAACTCTGAAAGACCACACTGCCCGAACAGACAGGGGAAGACCATGGAAAGGGGGAGTTGCCACACCTTCTGACTCGTACAGACAGAACACACAGAACTGGTCTGCTCACTCCAGTCTGAACAGTGATGCTGTTTTCTGTTACCGGTGTGGAGAAGATGGGCATGTCTCAAAGCAGTGCACTGGCGTGAAAGATCCTAGCAAGGTCATCTCCAAGCTGATCAGCTCTTTAAAAAAGGCCAGAACAGAACCCGCATAGCGATCCTGCCATGCCAAGACTGGTGCAGTGAGCACCCCTAGGTTTCCCAGCCTCCCTGATGGTCTAGTGGGAAGCCCCTCTGTGAGCCATGTGATAATAGAAGGTAGGAGCTGTACTGCGTTGATGGACAGTGGCTCCACGGTGACAATCATCTTTGACCAGTGGTATCAGAAGTACCTGAGCCATGTTCCTCTCCACCCCATCTCCAGATCTCCAGTCTTGCCATCTGGGGGTTAAGAGAGTCGAGTTACCCTTACCGAGGCTACCTTGCAGTCACTATAGAGTTCCTTGAAGATGGTGCAAACTGACAGCCAAAGTCCATTCTGGCGCTTGTATGTCCTGACCCGCCAGGCCCTGACCAAGTGCCTGTGATCATCGGCACCAATGCAAGATCATTCCAGCATGGACCTAACACAGAGGGAAGCAACCCGGAATCCAGTCACACCGCGCAAGTCTGGAGAGTGAACACCCTGCCAGCGTGTAGAACAGTGCCCTCCTCCCAGAGTCAATCATGGGATGAGTGTGCGGGACATGTGAAGTGGGCAGGACCAGGGTCACTCACCATTCCTGCTGGTGAGTCTCGCCGCGCAGTCTGCAGAGCCGCAGTCAACACAGAGAAACCCAGTGTTCTAGTTATCGATGTGCTCAACATGCTGCCCACTGGTGTTATGTCACCCCCATGTGTGCTTCTCCCCTCCGACATACAGCAAGGAGCTGTGTCGCTGTGGATCAAGAATGAGACACTTAAAGAATGTGCCATTGCCAAGGGCTCTGTCATCACCCACATCTACAAAGCTGATCTTGTTATGGAAGTCAAGCCAGACAGGAGTGACCGAGGACAGCTCAAGCCCAACCTCTTCAGTTTTGGTGATTCACCTATACCCGCTGCTTGGAAGGACTGACTTGCACAGCAGCTTGCCAAGAGGACGGCTGTGTTTTCAGTGGATGAGTGGGATGTGGGCCTGGCTCGAGGAGTTGAACACGAGATCAGGGTGACTGATTCCTGTCCCTTTAGAGAGAGGTCTCGGCGAATAGCCCCAGCTGACCTAGATGACCTCCGACGCCATCTGCAGGAGCTGCTGGCTGCCAGTATCATTAAAGAGTCTCGGAGTCCATATGCTTCTGCCATTGTTTTGGACAGAAAAAAGAATGGAAAAGTCAGAATGTGTGTTGACTATCGTACACTGAATGCACGGACCATTCCAGACTAATACACCGTCCAGAGGGTAGATGAAGCTCTTGGCTGCCTGTCCGGCAGCCAATGGTTCTCCGTCCTGGATCTTAGGAGTGGCTACTACCAGATAGCAATGGCCGATAAAGACAGAGAGAAGACAGCGTTCATATGCCCGCTCGGTTTTTACGAGTTTGACCGCATGCCCCAAGGAATCTCTGGAGCACCAGCCACTTTTCAGAGATTGATGGAGCATGTGGTGGGAGACATGAACCTGCTGCAGTGCCTAGTATATTTAGATGACCTGATTGTCTTTGGGCAAACATTAGAAGAGCATGAAGACGGGTTGCTGAGAGTGCTGGACAGACTAGAAGAGGCTGGTCTAAAACTCTCCATTGATAAGTGCCAGTTCTGCCAGAGCCAAGTAAAATATGTGGGGCACATAGTTTCTGCTGCAGGTGTTGCCACTGATCCAGAGAAGATCAAGGCCGTGGCACAGTGGCCGCCCCCGACTGACCTTAAGACCCTGCAGTCGTTCTTGGGGTTTTGTGGTTACTACAGGCGATTCATTGCCAACTACTCCGCCATCGTATGCCCCCTGACTGATCTGACATGAGGCTACCCTGCCACACAGAAAGGGAAAATGCCCAAAAAGGATGTCAAGCCCCTTTACAGAATGTCTGAGCCATTCAATGATCACTGGACTCCTGAATGCACAGAGGCTTTTGAGAGGATCAAGCACTGACTCACTCATGCTCCTGTTTTAGCCTTTGCAGACCCTAACAAGCCCTACATCCTCCACGTTGATGCCAGCTTTGATGGGTTGGGCGCAGTCTTAAACCAGCAATATCCAGAGGGGTTGCGCCCCGTAGCGTATGGCAGCAGAAAACTGAGTAACCCTGAGCGCAACTATCCTGTCCATCAGCTTGAGTTCCTGGTCCTGAAGTGGGCCGTCGTGGATAAGTTCCATGATTACTTATATGGAGCAAAGTTCACTGTGAGGACTGATAACAACCCCCTCACCTACATCTTGTCCACTGCCAGGTTGAACGCCACTGGCCACCGATGGTTAGCCACATTGTCCACCTACAAGTTCGGGCTCCAGTACAGACCTGGAAGAGAGAATGTGGATGCGGACCTGCTCTCCCGAAATGTGTCCAATGATGAGGGCTGGTTGTCGCCGCAGGGAGTGAAAGCAGTATGCCAGCGTGTCAGTTTCAGAGAGTCCACCCCAATGTCCAGTAGCATTGAGAGTTTCGGAGCCTCCCCCCAGGCAATTCCTGAAACTTATGCCTACCCCACATGTGTTTATACAGGCCCTCTACAGCAAGTCAGTGCTGAAGAGTTGTGAGTTGTGCAGGAGCAGGATCCAGTCATCAGTAAGGTCAGGCATGCCATTTTACACAGACCGTGGCCTGCTAGTTCAGTGGATGCTGACCCTGACGTTGCCCTGTTGCAGAGAGAAGGGAAAAAACTCAAAATTGTGAATGGGCTGCTATACAGAAAGATTATCAAGCCTGAGAGTAAAGACTGTTTCCAGTTGATTCTGCCATTAAAGTACAGAATGAAAGTCTTGCAGTCTTTGCATGATGAGTCTGGTCACCTCGGCACTGAGCGCACCCTGGCACTGGCTTGAGACTGGTTTTACTGGCCAAAGATGCAGGCTGACATCATGGCGTACATAAAGAACTGTGGTCATTGTGTGGTCCAGAAGACACTTTCACACCAAACATCTCCTTTGCACCAGATCTCCAGCAGTGGCCCTTTAGACCTGGTGTGCATTGATTTTCTGTCACTAGAGCCAGACTCCCAGGGCATTTCAAATGTTTTGGTGGTGACAGACCACTACACCAGGCATGCTCAGGGATACCCCACCAAGGACCAGTGGGCTGTGACCGTGGCCAAAGTCCTGATGGAGAAGTTTTTCATCCACTATGGGCTGCCAGCCAGAATCCATTCAGACCAGGGGCGGGACTTTGAAAGCAAGCTTATAAAGGAGCTCTTCCAGGTTCTTGGGGTGAAGAAGTCATGGACTACGCCGTACCACCCCCAAGGTGACCCCCAACCGGAGCGCTTTAACTGGACCCTCCTGTCTATGCTGGGCACCCTGCAGCCCCATCAGAAGCAGCAGTGGAGTCAACAAGTAGCAGCATTAGTTCATGCCTATAACTGCACTCATAATGATGCCACTGGGTTCTCGCCCTATTTTCTCATGTTTGGATGTGAGGCATGCCTTCCAGTTGATCTGTGCTTTGAGACCCCCTTGGAAGCCGGAGAGGAAGTGTGTCACTAGCAGTATGTGGAGAGATTACGGAACAACTTGAAACGAGCTTACCAACTGGCTGTCGAGAGTGCAGATGGAGTGCATCTGAGGAACAAGCAACGGTATGATGCTCACGTCCACCCAGACAAGCTGGCCGAGGGGGACCATGTGCTCATCCACGCCTTCGGAGACATTGGCAAAGGAAAACTGAGGGATAAATGGGATTCCCAGCCTTATGTCATCCTACAGAAGTTGCCCAACCTACCAGTGTACCGTCTTCAGCCTGAGAGCGGGAAAAAGACAGTTAAAGTTCTCCACAGGGATCAACTGCTTCCTATTGGGTGCCTGATTCGTCTGCCTGAGGAGCCTGAAAGACAGACCAGGCCCACTCATGTGCAAGCACCACGGACACACCCGCCCACACAGAGATGTGTAGAGGATAGAGTTCCAGACAGGACCAGCAGTGATTCATCTGAGGAAGAGATGTTCCCTAGTAGACACAGGAGTTTGCTAAGAGACAGACTACAAACACTGGCTCAGAACAAGAATGTTCTTACAAGGCCTCATCCCCACAGCGACCAGACATCTGCAGAGGTCAGTGAGGAAGTTAAGCTGTCAGACAGTTCAGGGGGTGAAGATGTCCCAGGCCATGGTGACAGTGATGACCTTGGATCTGAAGATGCGTCTGAAGCCGAAGAGGCGAGGGATGGGGTGGTGCCCTTGGTCGAGAGCTCACAAGCTAGTTTGCACAGTGAGACAGAGGACTTGCCTTTGGGGGAAGGTCCAGGTCAGAGTTTATCGTCAAGGCCCATAGAGAGGGCAAGATGTGCTGTCAAGCCTGTCGTGAGGTTAAGTTATAAAGATTTGGGTAACCCTGCAGATCAGCCTATAGAGATTATTCACCGAGGGTTGAGAATCTGTATATCACTGTGAAGCTGAGGGGGTGTTTGGTATGTCTTATATAAAGTGTTTTAGTACTGTCTATGTCATGGGACATGGGATAGGAACTATGGTGTTCTGTCAATAGTCTGATGAGGACATCCAGACATTTTAGAGAGGGGGGGAATATAGCCCAGGGTTATTTTATAACGCCTGATGCTTACACTGGGTACTACTTTATGCATTGTTTATGTTAGCTGCAGACCTACACGGTATAGCTATAGTCCCTTCATTAGCTGTTTTACACACTGCTAGTTAATCTCCACTGACCGTTAAGTATTGTTACTTTGTTTCATTTGCACGGTTGGTGTGAGAGCACTAAGTGGGCAGACTGGGGGAGGATGTGCATGAAGAGAAGGGGATCTGCATGAGAGAGGGAGAATTGGACCAAGCTACTTTTAACCAGTTGCTAGCTGTCCATCTTGCTGTGGTAATTACAGTATCGTATAGTATTAGTATTGTTTATTTGCCTTGTGTTGGAGTTGTCTGATAGCGCTTCGAGCTACCGGGACGCTTGAGGTTCCTCAGGTTAGCCATCGAGGGAGCAGCACCGAGGGGGAGTGCACTCTGACTGACTGACTGACTGACTGTGTGAGTTGAAAGGTTGCTGAGCGAGACATTGGAGTGACTGTCATGCGAACTGAGAGTAGGATACCTGCTTTGGCGAGGATCCTCACCGATTTTGCGAGGAGTTTTAAACAGGCCTGCAACGGGTGGGGTTTCTTTTCTTTTCCTTGTGTTATGCTGTTTTTTCCGTGATCACGTTTATGTGTAGTTTGAGTGACATCACCGCATTATTCTAAGCGTTTTGTTTAATGGTACTGAGTGTTGTATTGTTGTGTCTCATTCATCTCATCATCTCTAGCCGCTTTATCCTTCTACAGGGTCGCAGGCAAGCTGGAGCCTATCCCAGCTGACTACGGGCGAAAGGCGGGGTACACCCTGGACAAGTCGCCAGGTCATCACAGGGCTGACACATAGACACAGACAACCATTCACACTCACATTCACACCTACGGTCAATTTAGAGTCACCAGTTAACCTAACCTGCATGTCTTTGGACTGTGGGGGAAACCAGAGCACCCGGAGGAAACCCACGCGGACACGGGGAGAACATGCAAACTCCACACAGAAAGGCCCTCACCGGCCCTGGGGCTCGAACCCAGGACCTTCTTGCTGTGAGGTGACAGTGCTAACCACTACACCACCGTGCCACTCTTGTATTGTTTGTGACGCTTGAAAATATTTGTTTACACTCTCTGAATTTTCACACGGGAGTCTTTTCTATACGGATTGAACATAGCTGTTCAATCCCTTTGTATTATAGTCTTTCATCATATTTAATCATTTGGTATACATTTAAAGCATCTAATAGTTGGATAACTTTATTATATACTGTTCAGCTTTTTATTATCGAGTCAGCATCTTTGTGCCTTTTTATATATTTAAATAGGCTACTTTACTATATTGCCATAGGGTTCTTGTTTTACCACCTTTAGTAAGGACACCTTTTAATACATTTTTCACCCACTTGTACTGATATTCTCACTGTTAATAAGAGTTTTTTGGCTCAGGTCTTGTAGAGTATCCAGGCAAGGGGTATTGTTGCACTGTGTCTTGATATAATACACTTTATTATACTCTCTTTTTTTATTGCTGCCTCTGTGCCCATTCATTGGTTAGCATAGCAAGTTTATGTTGTCGCATCAAGTGTATCATGTGGGTGGTTAAGTCTCATAGTTTACTTAAAAGGCTTGACAGGTGAGAACCTAACCCCCGGACCCAGGTTACACTTATTACACCCCTCTGAGGGAAAAGAGGGCTACACTACAATTGCACCATAGAATTGTTACCTGGAACCACACCTCCCAGGAGTCATATCTACTCTCTTTCCCCCTTGGAGTGGGAGGCCATGGACAAATACATCTTGGAGTCTCTAGTGGCTGGCATCATTCACCCATCATCCTCTCCAGCTAGAGTAGGGTTCTTCTTTGTGGAAAAGACAGACAAGTCCCTCAGGCCCGCCATTGACTATCATGGACTAAATGCTATCACTGTCAGGAACCACTATCCCCTACCACTCATGTCCCCTGCCTTTGAATTACTTCAGGGGGCTCTGTTTTTTACCAGGCTAGATCTCTGCAATGTTTACCACCTGGTATGAATAAGAGAAGGAGACAAATGGAAGATGCCATTCAACATGTTTTTGGGCCACTATGAATATCTGGTTCTTGCATTTGGGCTCACTAACGCCCCCTCTGGCTTTCAAGCCCTGATCAATGATGTCTTGCGAGATTTCATTAACCAGTTCAGCTTTGTTTACCTTGATATCTTCATCTTTTCCCCCACATTGGAGATTCATTAGTCCCACGTCAGACAGGTCCTGCAACAACTTTTAGAGAATCAACTCTTTGCCAAAACAGAAAAGTGCAAGTTTCACAAGTGCACCATGTCCTTCTTGGGCTTTGTGATTTCCCCTGGGGTGGTCAAAATGGACCCTGACAAGGTCAAGGCAGTCCTTGAGTGGTCTGTTCCTTCTTCCTGAAAGGAACTGCAGTGGTTTTTGGGGTTTGCTAACTTTTATCGAAGTTATATATATATTAGTTAGTACCTTTGTGGCAGCCTGTAATGTCTGCTCCAGGAACAAGACTAGCAACCAACCTGCTACCAGACTATTAAGACCCTTACCTGTTCCACACCGTCCTTGGTCCCACATTGTGGTGGATTTCGTCACTGACCTCCCCAGCTCCAAGGGCAATACTTGCATCATGATGATCATCGATCGCTTCTGTAAGGCAGCTTACTTCAATTCCCCTCCCTAAGCTGCCTTCAACTAAAGAGACTGCAGAACTGTTTATCTACCATGTGTTTCGGCTTCACAGTCTGCCTATGGACATTGTGTCCGACAGAGGCCACCAGTTCTCTGCTCATTTCTGGAAAGAGTTCTGCAAGCTCATTGGAGCAACTCCAAGCCTCTCCTTGGGTTACCACCCCCAGACTAATGGGCAAACAGAGTGCACCAATCAGAAGCTGGAGGTCGCTTTATGGTGCCTAACATCTGGTGATTCATCTCCCTGGAGCCAGGCACTCCCTTGGATCAAATAGGCCCACAACAGCCTTCCTTCATCAACCATCAGGTGACTCCCTTCCAGTGTTGCCTCAGTTCCCAGCCCCCTCTTTTCCCTAAACAGGAGGAGGGGGCATCTGTTCTTTCAGCCCAAGCCTTTGTCCCATGATGCCGCAGAGTTTGGGTGCATGCCAGATGTCATCTATTGCACACCAATCATGGATACAAAGGGATGGCAGATTGACATCACAGGCTGGCAACTGTCTACTGCCCAGGACAAAAAGTTATGCTGTCCACAGCCAATCTCCCTCTCAGGGTCCCCTCATGCAAGCTGGCCCTCAGGTTTGTTGGCCCCTTTCCCATTTCTAAGGTCATTAACCCCACAACTGTTAGACTGGCACTGCCCAGGTCTATGGGGGGTCGCCACCCATCTTTTTAAGTCTCTCAACTGAGACTCCTGGTCTCCAGCCCCTTCTCCCCCCTTCCAAGACTCCTCCCCCTCCCAGGATCATCGATGGAAGGGAGGCCTACAAAGTCAGGAAACTACTAAAGGTCTGTCAAAGAGGTCGGGAGCTACAGTATCTGGTTGACTGGTAGGGGTATGGCCAAGAGGAGAGGTGTTGGGTGCCAGTGCATTTCATCCTCAACCCTGTGCTCATTAGGGATTTCCACTGCAAGAACCCAGGAGCCCTGTCTAGGACACCTAGAGGTGTCCTGAGGGGGTTTACTGTCATGGTCCAGACCAGAACTTCCAGATCCTGATCTGTGCCTTTGCACTCCGCTCTGCATTTTTCCCCATTCTCCTCATGCTGTGTTAGCACACCTGCTACGTGTTTGTCATTAGCCACTCTATATAAACACACTGAGGAGATTCACTCAGCATGGATAAATACTTGCCGTAAGTTTTGTTTAGCTCACATTCACATTCATGCTCACACTCTGTTCCTTGACTTTGTTGATGTTTCTTGGATTATGGTTTTGCCTGCTGTTTTGGGGACCTGTCGCTGTCACTTTGGCTCAGGACTTTGTTTACGTTTTGGATTACAACTTAGCCTGCCACTTTTTGGTACTTGTCGCTGTCTTCCTGGATTTCACCAAGTGGGTTTTGGACTTTGCTACTCTGCCTGTCACCTGCCTGCCCTCCTCATGAGTCAACTCCTCAGGTATGCTTCTGCTCATTTCCTGTAGTTGCACATTGGGTCCTATCTGTTTCTATGGCCTTTGGGCCATGACAAGTTTGTTTACACAGATGAGAGACATTCTGTTCTCTAATCAGCAGAGCATTCTATTCTAGTCTATTCTCTAGTCCCTGGAATCTGCAGGTGCATGGGGATTCCCCAACCCCATAGAGGTTTCAGTACGAGATACAAAGTTCACAGAAAGCAGTCGAGCAGACAAAGCTTCAATTTCTTTAGTCAGCCTAAGGATTTGCTGGTGATATGGAGCTCTTTGCAGTTGCTCCCTGGTCTCCATAAGCTTCTGCTGATTGTATAGTATAGCAGTGGTATGATAGATCATGAGCAGAGATAATCAGGCCAAGAGACTCGGTGTAGAGGGAGAAGAGAAGTTGACCAAGGACTGAACCTTGCAGGACACCAGTGGTAAGTAGGCATGGTGCCAATACTGTACCAGCCCAGGTAACCTGGAAGGAGCAATTGGAGAGGTAGGATTTGAACCATTCCAGGACAGTCCTGCTGATCCCCAGTATTGATAGTGATTATTATCTCTTTCACATAATTCTCTTTGACCATTTTGAATAGTGGTGATATTTCCTTGCATATTTTTTGAGTCTCCTTTTCAAATTGTTTCTTCCATTGTGGCTGGATGGTTTTCTTATTTCCCTTCTTTCTAGGTGTTATGCCCAAGGTGCTGTGGACCACATAAGCAGTGGCATAAGCAAGTTCATTTATTCTGTTAAGGAGAGTTTCTGCTTAAGCCTGTTCTTTATGTTTGTGATCACTTTGTTTGCTGTTACCAAGGCTGATTTAGCATGCCTGTCATGTTTGATCTTTGGTATTTGGTGGTCATATTGTGTATTTATTTTTCTTTTATAATCTCCCATCTTCTCATGATGTTTTCTTCCATTGCCTCTACTTCTTCATTGTCTTTCTGCTCTCTATTTGATTGATCTGATTTGTTTTGGTGGTTTTCTTCCTCATAATTCTGCACATTTTTCACAGTGTTTTCAACTACCTCATTGTCCTCTTGATGGTTCTGATCTCTGCTACCTAGCTCTTCTGACACTCTTGTCTTCTGACAAATCTTTTATCATTTGAATTTCAATATCTGTCAGCCTCTTGTTTTTCATGATGACACATTTGCCAGATTGTTTGCATTTATATTGGGTCTTAATATTGGGTACTTTTCATGCCAGATGTTGTACATGTCTGCGGTGACCGATATTGTTGGATTTAACAAAGCTCTTAAGTATGCTTCCATCACATCGTTGTACTCTTCCCTGGACAATTTATTTCTGGTTGGCTTTTGGTAGTTTTCAGGTTGTGCACTGTGAGGGCCTCTGTGAGGATTATTCTCACTGTGGTGATCCTCATTTGCTTATTGGGTAGAGTTTGTTCCAGTAGTAGACTTTTTGACCTCAGCCTGGTTCCCTACTGAGGGTCGCGGTCCTTGTTGACCTGCACAATAACCGATATGGCATGGTAATATGTTTGGTTGTTCTGTCATTGTAGATTTGGGTTATCAGAGCCTCTTGAGCCACCCACATAACTGGTTTGTTATGCTTGTGCTGCCCAGTCTGCACCACATGGAGGGGCAGTTGAGCTTCTGTGGACATTAGTAGTAGTAGTAGTAGTAGTAATAGTAATGTGCTTGCTCAAGCACACTATTGTTCTTCTTAAGTTTACTTATTCTGCCTTATTCTGACACGTTTTTTGGATCCACTCCTCCTCCTAGGGCGTTCGAGATAGAGACACCGTTCCAACTCTGAGACGTCTGGCCCGAAGTGGTGTAGTGTGCTTGTATACAGCTTTTGGATCAACGCGCCCATTCTCTTGTTCTTGTCATTTTTCTTTTGTTTTTTTTTCCCATAGAGAATGAATAGGGCTCATGAATTGAATCGTCCTACTCTGACATGCTCCATCGCAGATGCACCAAACCTCATGTGATACTTCAGGCCAACTCCCCTGACACATACGGGCAATCGGTTCTGACACGCACTCATATTTTTCCTTTCTTTTTGCTCATCCCTTTTTCCTCCATAGGCTTGCATTGATTTTGGCCCCATTGAAAATGAATGGTGTTTCAAGAGAAAAACTTTCACTCTCCATCAATTTTTTTAACCAAGTGACCAAACTTCAAGAAACTTCACTTGATGCCTCAGGCCAAGTCCCCGCACAGATCCATCCCCTCATCTGAGACCTGCACTCATCTTTTCCTTGGTTTTCACACATCTCTTTTTGCCTCCATAGGTTTCCATTGATTTTTGGCCCCATTCAAATGAATGGAGTTTTGCTCAGTAAAGGCTCGGTCCCACTGGCCGATGGACACAAAACGTATGCAAAAAGGACACAGCGGACGAGCAAAATTTCGGGGGTGGCTCTATCCGTTTTCATCCGCTCCAGAAATGGACAAAATTGGCGAAAATTTGCGAAAACAGAACGGAAAAGAACGGACGTGGGTAGTATATAGCGGGGATGTTAAACGCATGTTCATAGGAAGCCTAGCGGATGAAAGCGGATGGAAGTGGATGACAGCTCCGAAGGGGTTACCGGTGATAACTGAGAAGCGGACGCATAGCAGAAAGAGCGGATGCATAGCGGATTAAGGGGATGCATCACGTACGCCTAACGGAAACAAAGGGCATGTTGCGCGGATGTATATCGGATGCAGACCGATTGTCCGCTAGTTGTCCTTCTACATACTCTAGACATACTCTAGACATCCTCAATATACGAGATACATCCCAGATATAAACGCTTTGTCCGTTTTGAATACTTTATATACGAGATGCATACGCTTATATCCTTTCTATTTCCGTGCTACTAACGATGAATAGACGTTTCATGTACCTTATCTTTCCTCCCTCTTTCCGTTTTCAGCTGCAGCGGATGTGAGTTGCGAGGATGCCCACAGGATGCAGAGAGGATACAGCAGATGTTTAACGGATGATAACGGACATAGAACGTTTGTTGCTCGTATATGTCGCGGATTTACATCGTACACGGCGGAAAGTTCATCCGTTCTAAAAGTTTTGTGCAGCTCAAAACTTTTTGCGCGGATGAAATCACAGTGGACGGATGCTCGATGGATAGAGCGTATGAAGCACGTATGCAATGAGTACACAACGGATGCATAGCGTTTTCCAACGGATGGCAAAGATTTTTTTACGTTTTACATCCTCTTTGCATCCGTAAGTGCAGTGGGACCGGGCCTTAACACTTCACCACACATCCACCAAACTTCATATGGCACCTCAGGCCAAATCACCCATCACACACATGATATCGGTTCTGACCCGCACTCGTCTTTGTCTTGCCTTTCATCCGTCCATGTTTTCTCCATTTTGCCACTAATCAGTGAAAGCTTGACTGAGTCATTCCTCCCTTCCCCCATAGGTGATGATGCATTTGGCAAGGATCTGCTCATTTGAGACTTTGACAGCAAATCAACTTCAACTCAATAGCCACTTTATTAGGAATACTTACACGCACACACGATAGCAATTAGCATATAAACATTCATGTGTTACCATGCTAGCTGTTAGCATGTTACCCATTATGATATCATGCCTGCTGTTAGCTTGCGAGTTGTTAGCATGTTCACCATTAGCATGTTATCATGAGAGCTGTAAACATGTTAGGATTAGCATGGTAGCATGCAGAGTTCACGTTTGCTGTTAGCGAGTTTGCCTGAGCATGTTAGCATGCTAACTGTTAGCATGTTAGCATGTCACTCTGAGCATGTTAGCATGCTAAACGTTAACATACTATCCATTAGCATGTTAGCCTGTTAGCATGATAGCTGTCAGCATATTAGCCTTAAAGTGTTAGAATTTTAACAAATAACATGTTAATCATTAGTATGTTAGAATGCTAGCTGTTAGCATGTTATCTATTAGCATGTTATCTATTAGCATGTTAGCATTAACATGTTAACATGCTAGCTTTTAGCATGTTAGTATGCTGTTAGCATGTTAGTATGCTAACTGTTAGCATGTTGGCATTAGCATGTTGGCATGCTAGCTTTTAGCTTGCTAGCATGATAGCTGTTCTGCTACAGCTCAGCAAGCACACTTTGCATTTTCTCTGCAGAAATGCAGTCTAGTTATTATTATTATGATGATGAATGCATATCATAGATGCTCTTTTATCTGGAAGTTAAAGTCACTGATACCGGGATGCAATTCATATCCTTAGGTCCTAAAGACTTTTCTAATGATTCTAGCAGTTCCTAATAGTGCTGATTTCTGAATAAGGTATATGCGCATTGTAACATGTAAAGTATCCAGGTGAGATTTCAACCTTACTGGTACAGTTCTCAAGGCACCTATTACAATAGGAACAACCTTGCACTTAACGTTCCATATTCTTGTGAGTTCCCAGGCTAGATCTTGATATTTCTCTGTCTTTTCTCTTTCTTTTTCTGAAATATTCACATCATTTGGCACAGCTACATCAACAATTAGAGCTTTCTTTTCGAGCTTATCAATGACACCTATATCTGGTCTTCTAGCTGATATCTCTATCCGTTTGAATTGAGAAATCCCACAATATTTTATTTTGATCATTTTCTGCCACACTTTCAAGTTGATGCTGATACCGGTACCATTTTTCAGCAACTCCGAAACCATTCTGTCAGAGCAAGTCCCAGTGGAGAGCTTCTGCTATGCAGTCATACCTCCTTTTATATTCTTTTTTTTTTTGCCAAAACACAACATCCACTAATAATGTGAGTGATTCTCTTGTTTTTCTCTTGACACTTTCTGCACTTACTGGTCTCACTTTTGTCGATCTTTGTTTTAATGACATTTGCTCATAATGCCTGAGACTGTGCAGCAATTATAAGACCTTTTGTTTCCTTTTTTAACTCTCCACTCTTCAGCCAATTCCATGTTTTCTCTGCTGCTATATCCTTGGTTTGTCTCAAGTGCTGACCATGCAATTCTTTCCCATACATCTGTTGTTTTCTCTTGTTTTTTTCTTATTTGTATTCTTTTGCACTTTCTACCAGGTGTGTTGAATCATTTCTGGCTGCAACTATTAGGCTTTCCATACTTTTATTTATATACTCTTCAAGATTCAGTCTCGCCATCTCTGCACAATCTTCTATGGAGAGAAGCCTTCTTCCACCATCTTCTCTCTTTCAGTACAGTCTATCAACACTGTCTCTTGGGTGTAATGTCCTGTTCATTGTCAATGTTTTCCGCATTTTTTTTGTCCAAATTTCTCAACTCTTTTTTTGTCCATCCCAGGAAAGGTGCCGGATTCCTGACAAACGAGACTGCCCACATGTTAATGGCAGCAATAGTGTTTCCCCCATTAAGCTTGGATTTCAAGACCCTTTTTACATGTCTAAAATATTCCTTGGTTACTTTGTCTTTCATCTCCTGCAGAAGTTCCCTATCCACTTCAAGTACACCAAGATACTTATAACTCTCTCCTTCTTCCAAAACTTTGATCTTCTCTTCATCCAGAAGTACGCTACCATCCAACTTAACTATCTTACCTCTTTTCAATGTCATCGTTGCACACTTCTCAATACCAAACTGCATTCCAATATCTTTACTTACAATGCGAACAGTTTGGACAAGTGAGTCTAGTGCATTATCACTTTTTGCAAAAAGCTTCAAGTCATCCATAAATAGTAGATTATTAATTTAATAATAATAATAATAATAATAATAATAATAATAATAATATGCAAAATTATTAAAATAAAATTATAATTATAAAATAATTCACCTTTTGGGACTTGTAGGGGTTCCATATATTTTTCATGTAGCATTGAAATGTTTTAGGTTTTACATTTCCTGTAGTAATAGAACAGTACATTGGCTCTTTGATAGCTATTTTTGGCAAGTTCTTATAATTATAAATATAATCATCAATTTAGCCTTTACCAATTGTGATTTTAGTACATATTGTACTGTTTATTCATAATTCTCATTACATTTCTAACCTCTGTCATGAGGACTATAAAACTGAAGAATACATCCATGTTGTGGGAGGTGGAAACAGCACATTGTCTGCCTATATTACATTAGACAGCACTAACTTGGGTCTAGTGCTGATTTCATCCATCCATTATCTGTAGCCGCTTATCCTGTAACAGGGTCGCAGGCAAACTGGAGCCTATCCCAGCTGACTATGGGCAAGAGGTGGAGGAACACTCTGGACAAGTCGCCAGGTCATCACAAGGCTGACACATAGAGACAAACAACTATTCACACTCACATTCACACCTACGGTCAATTTAGAGCCACTGATTAGCCTAACCTGCATGTCTTTGGACTGTGGGGGAAACCAGAGCACCCGGAGGAAACCCACAAAGATACAGGGAGAACATGCAAACTCTGTGCTGATTTCAACAAAGGCTAAATGAGATGAATAAGTTCTCACCTCTTTATTTGTGAAATTGCACATTTTGTAAATGAGAGTTTCATGCTATTGCCATGTGTTGTTTCATTTGTGCCATTTGGAGAGATTTTCTGTGACTTTTGTTGATGGTTTGTACCATGTGGGCATGTTCTCATCTCATCTCATTATCTCTAGCCACTTTATCCTGTTCTACAGGGTCGCAGGCAAGCTGGAGCCTATCCCAGCTGACTATGGGCGAAAGGCGGGGTACACCCTGGACAAGTCGCCAGGTCATCACAGGGCCGACACATAGACACAGATAATCATTCACACTCACATTCACACCTACGGTCAATTTAGAGTCACCAGTTAACCTAACCTGCATGTCTTTGGACTGTGGGGGAAACTGGAGCACCCGGAGGAAACCCACGTGGACACGGGGAGAACATGCAAACTCTGCACAGAAAGGCCCTCGCTGGCCACAGGGCTCGAACCCGGACCTTCTTGTTGTGAGGCGACAGCACTAACCACTACACCACCGTGCCACCGGGCATGTTCTTTTTTTGCCATTTCTTAGCAATGCTTGCTGTTTCTAGAAGTTGCCTGCTCTTTTTTGAGGTTTTGTGCCATTTCTAGAGGCATTATGCCAATAGGAGAAGTTTTGTGTCATGTGGAGAGATCTTCTGTAACATTTGCTAGTGGTTTGTGCCATTTGGACATGTTCTTTTGTGCTTTTTTAGCAGTGCTTGATATTTGTTGAGGCATTGTGCCATTTTAGAGACTATGTGCTATTTGTAGAAGCATTATGCCAGTGGAGAGGTTTGGTGCCATTTGTACCCCTTTTCCACCAAATTAGTTCCAGGGCTGGTTCGGGACCAGTGCTGGTGCTAGTTCACAACTCGTTCAACTTGCAAGCCACATCATCACGTCACTGTATACGTCAGTTACGTCACTGCATTTGCATAAACCTTGTCGTGAACATCGAAGCAACAACACAGAGAAGAAGAAGAAGAAGAAGCAACAACAACAACAATAATGGGTGACTTCACGTTTGTACAGCTGCTGCTTCTGGCTTTATGGTGCTTCACTGGGATCAGATCCAATATGTTTGTGTTGATCGACAGGTTTTAAGTGGACGGCAATTACATTCTAGGAGACAGGTAATAACCTAATAATGTTTTGACTCATACTTACACTGAATGTGAAATGATTATGTTAGCCTTTGTTATGAGCTAATGTTAGCCAGTGTTATGTCCCTGCTGGAATTGTCACAAATTCACAAACATATTACTGGTGATTTTTAAGTCGCCACTCATATCTACCACAGCGGTAGATACGAGGATGCTTAGCTCTGTAATGAACTTAACTTACTGAAGTGAATGTAAACAAACTGCATGGAAATACAAGTGAATGATTTATGTTTAACCTCGTTTCTTTAACCCTTATGCCTCACTAAGGACATTTTTGGCTTGTCAGTTGTTAGTTTTCTTTATTATTTTGACTGTGTTCATACATATAGAAATATAATAAGGTCAATAGAATATAAAGTATGGCAAATGTCCTGTACATTAACTCCACAAGTAAATGTAACACTTATGTTTCCAACACTTACACATGCACATTTATTTCTCAATACACATCCCACTCTAATCTAAAGGGAAAAAGAGGCACAAGGGTTAAGTCCCATGATGAATATTTGTTTGAGTAATGATGACTCTCCACACAACATGTTTATTTACCTATACATTTTTCTCTTTACAGGTAATCTTGCGACTGATGGCAAGGCGGAGATCACATGTTGTCTGGGCACACCCAAGATCTTGGTACTGGTGGGACACAACTGTTCCTGATTTCACCTCTCATCAGTTCATGCAGAATCTCCGTGTGTCCCAAGAGTTGTTTGAGTATATCTGCAGTTGGGTGAGGCATGTCTTGGGGAGAAAGAACACAAATTACTGTTTGTGTGTCCCAAACCAGAAGTGGGTGGCTATTGCCATCTGGAAGCTGGCCACTGGTGGTGAATACAGGACCATCAGCCATCTTTTTGGAGTAGGCGTGAGCACTGTCTTTAATTGCGTTCAGGATTTCTGTAACAGTCATCAAGGTGCTGCTCCCTGCCCACATTACATGCCCTAATGCTGAGAGGTTAGCGGAAATGGCTGCTCTCTTTCAGAGTCGTTGGAGAGTGCCACAGTGTGTTGGTGCAATAGATGGAAGCCACATTCCCATTATAGCACCAGAAGAGTATCCCCGAGACTACTACAACTGGAAAGGGATGGCATTCGGTTGTTCTGCAAGCAGTTGTAGATGGCAGAGGTCTTTTCTGGGATGTGTTGGCTTTCCAGGGACTGTGCATGATGCAAGAGTCCTAAAACAGTCACATTTGTGGGAAGTCCTAAGTGACATGGAATTTCTAGGTCAAAGCAAAGTGATCATCTCTGGCTGTGAGGTTGGACATTACCTGATAGGTGATCCAGCCTACCCAATGCAGAACTGGCTGATGAAACCCTTTTCTGACACTGGCAGATTGACCCCTGAACAACACACCTACAATTACAGACTCAGCAGTGCACGATCGGTTGTGGAAATGGCATTTGGGAGATTGAATGGATGGTGGAGGTGCCTACTAAAAAGAAATGACTGCAAGCTGGAACTGTGCAAGAAAATGGCGCTGACCTGCTGTGTCCTTCATAACATCTGTGAGGAACATGGCGACAATTTCACTGAGGAGCACCAAGGCAGACATGCCAACATCCAGCCTCCTCTTCAGGCATTACCTGAACATGGCAGTCAAGAAGGGGTTGACATTAGAGCCGCTTTAATGGCCTACTTTAACAGAGGGAACGAGTAATTTGTTTGGTTATTTTGCTATTTACTTCATGTCAATGTTGTTTAATTGTTCAGTTCGATCAATCATCAAACATCAGGCTCCTCCTACTCAAGCAAGTAGGATGCTTCTTTGCTTTGCTCCTGCTTTCTTGATCTTTATTTCTATACTTCACTTTCTCATTTAATTTCCACTATTTTTTCATTTTATTTTTCATCTTTATCAGCTTTTAATTTAATTTTAATTTAATTTCCACTATTTTTTCATTTTATTTTTCATCTTTATAAGTTAGCTTTTAAAACAAAATGCCAGGGGGCAAAATATCCTGCAGAAAATGCATGGAACTAGAACAGAGGATTTCTATCCTGGAATCAAGATTGATGCTCTGCCAAAGACGGACGAATTAAAAGCGATATCTCAGGAAAGGAGTACAGAAATAGTGGCTGAGAATGCAGAGATTGCACTCAGACAGACCGATGGCATTGCAGATCGAGTGTTTGAATTCATCGATCAAGCTGGGCAAAATGTGAGTACAGAAAACTGGCAAATGATGGGTGGCAAGCCCAAAAATAAAAACAGAAGAGTAATTACCTCAACACCAGCTCGTTCTACAAATTACAATAGGATTTACAATCCTATGGAAAATTCACAGCCCATAAGGCTTCAGAACAAATTTGAATGCCTCAGGGATGTGGAAGAGGAATTTTCAAGAGGACAAACACATCGTAAAAAGAGATCGCACCAAGATTGAAGAGCTGTGGGAAGAGGCAAAAAGCAGCTCCTTACACCACCTGATCCCACAACCCTTGTTCTTGGTGATTCCACTGTAAAACATTTAAAAGGTCATGGGATGATTATTTGCTGCCTTCCAAATGCATCCATCTCTGACACCAAAGACAGCATTTTGGAACTCATGTCCGAGCATAAAACTATCAAACGTATTGTTGTGCATGTGGGAGCAAATGATGTTTTCAGAGAACAGCTGTTTGTCCAAGATGATTTCAGAAAACTTTTTTCTGATCTCTATAAGACTGGAATACAATCTTTTATTAGTGGCCCACTCCCAGCGAGAGGAAGTTTTGCATTTTCTCTACTCTTCAGTCTTAACACCTGGCTTGGAAAAACTTGTTTTTCATTTGGTATGAACTTCATAGACAATTTTAACCTTTTCTGGAATCGCAGAGAATTCTTCAAGCCAAATAGCACTGAACTCAGCTGGATTGGAGCCAAGGTCTTAGTAGACCATTACAGACTTGCGATCTTTTCTCAGCCAGCATTGAGGAAAACAGTTGATAAGATGTCGTAGACGGACATAGTTACAAAAAGCAATACCTCTGCAAAGACAAAACAATCATCTTTGCAAGTCGTCATCAAGGACACACAGACATCTGATATGCCAGACTGCCAAGATTCAAAGACAGACTGCCAAAAATCAGAGACAAACTGCCATACAAAGAACTCACCAATTTCTCACTCTTCTGACTTCACTACGTCATCTTCATCTTCCACACGCATGGATTTCCCAAATAGTATGCAGAGATTGCTCTCAATGGCTACACTCTCTTTTTCCAGCCCAAATCTGTCGCGACAAGCAGTGTACCCAGTTCATCAAAACTGTGTTCACCCAGGACTTTCAGCTGGCTCACCATCTAAAAGATACATGTCATCTCCAATCCTTTCACCCTCAAACCAAATGGAACATTTAGAAAGTCTTGTTTGATGTACTCTGGGTCCCTACAAATGGGTGTAGTTTTGAAAACCAGCTGGGACCCAATATGCCTATGCCATTCTCTATTCCTGTGTTGATAAGAAATAGAAAACATAGAGCACATTTAACCCAGGGGGTAAACCAATCTAATCTCCTTCCTGTTTTAAAACAATATCAGAGTGCACAAGCAGATATTACTTCTAGACTTTCTGTAAAGCTAGCGCTTCTGAATGTTAGATCACTTTTAAACAAGTCATTTTTAATTAATGATCTTATCTGCAAACACAATCTTGATTTTTTGCTTCTAACTGAAACTTGGCTGGATCAAGCAAATAGTGCTACCACCCTTACTGAAACAGCTCCCCCAAATTTTAATTTTTTGAATGTTACCCAACAAGGGAAAGGTGGAGGGATTGCAAATATATTCAAAGTCTCTTTTCAATGTAAACAATCCTCACTTGGTGATTTTACATCCTTTGAACACTTATGTGCACTTGTTACATGCTCTCCTAACATATTATTATTAACTATTTATAGGCCTCCGAGACATTCAGCCAAAGTCTTTCTTGAAGAGTTTGGTGAACTGTTGTCAGTCATTTGCTTAGAGTTTGATTGTCTTATTATATCTGGGAATTTTAACTTGCATGTAGATAATACTGAAAACACTTATGCCAAAGAACTACTTGCACTTATTGACAACTTCAACCTAGTACAACATGTACAGGGGCCGACCCACTCTCGTGGTCATACCCTTGACCTCGTCATCACAAAGGGTCTTACTGTTTCTACTACTGTTGTTGACCTGGCCTTATCTGATCATTTTTGTGTTTTCTCTGATGTTTCTATGTCTCCTCACATTCAGAACAGCTCAACGACTATGGGTAGGAGAGTCATAAAAAACAACACATGTGCTCTCTTTGAGCAAGCTCTCTCTCAGAACTCAACCAAAATGTCAGACTCTGTAGATGATTTACTGGAAATTTTTAACTTAAATATGACCCAAATTATGGATGATATTGTTCCATTCAAAATCAAAAGAGTCAATGATAAGCAGAAAGCACCATGGAAGCAATACCCAGCTGTTAAACTGTTAAAGAGAGAATGTAGAAAGACTGAAAGAAAATGGCGCAAATCTAAACTTCACGTCCATTATCAAATCCATAAAGAGATGCTTTGTAATTATAATTATGAAATTCGTAAAGCAAGACAGTCTTTCTTCTCCAATATCATCAACAGGAATATGAACAATGCCCGTGTGCTATTTTCAACAGTAGAGAAGCTAACTAATCCCCCACCACAATTAGCACCTGAACTTCTCTCAGTTAATAAATGCAATGAGTTTGCATCCTTCTTCAAAGGTAAAATTGATAAAATACGGCAGAATATTGCTCATAATATATCTCAGCTGCAAAAAATTTAAAAACTGCAATCACCAATGACACAAATAGATAACTTCAACACAATGTCAGAATTTTGTTTAATTGATTATGAGACTCTTGAAAAAACTGTACAAAATCTCAGTTCCTCAACATCTGAATTGGACATTCTGCCCACCAACTTTTTTAAGTCTGGTCTTCATCGTATAATTACAGATGTGCTTCAAATTATAAATACATCCCTAGAGACTGGCGTTGTTCCTGTGTCCCTGAAAAAAGCCATTGTAAAGCCCCTACTTAAAAAAATAATCTGGATCCTTCAGTATTAAATAACTACAGGCCAATATCAAATTTACCATTCATCGGGAAAATCCTTGAAAAAATTGTCTTCAATCAATTAACTGCCTTCTTGATATCAAACAGCCGTTTTGATAATTTTCAGTCAGGTTTTCATGCCAATCATAGCACTGAAACAGCGCTGATTAAAGTTATAAATGACATACGTCTTAATACTGATGCAGGCAAAACATCGGTCCTGGTATTACTGGACCTCAGTGCAGCTTTTGACACTGTTGATCACAACATACTGCTATATCGACTTGAACACTGGGTTGGATTGACTGGTAAAGTTATCAATTGGTTAAATTCATACTTAAAAGATAAAAGCTTCTTTGTTACCATGGGAAATTGTTCCTCAACGTCAATGTCCTTGACCTGTGGTGTCCCCCAGGGGTTGATTCTTGGACCATTACTTTTCAACCTTTATATGCTCCCACTTGGGCAAATTATCAATAACAATTCAATTTTGTATCACTGCTATGCAGATGACACCCAAATTTATTTTGCTTTATCACCTAATGATTATGCCCCCCTTGAATGTCTCTACTAGTGTATCGATCAAATCAACAACTGGATGTCACAAAATTTTCTTCAGCTGAACTCAGATAAAACAGAAGTAATTCTATTTGGAAAAAAAGATGAAAGACTCAGGATTACCACTATTCTTGACACAAAAGGGATTAAAACTAAAGAAATGGTTAAAAATCTTGGTGTTTTCATTGACAGCGAGCTAAACTTTGACAGTCACATGAAAGAAATCACTAAAACAGCATTCTATCACCTAAAAAAACATTTCCAAACTAAGAGGACTTATGTCAAAAAATGATCTGGAAAAACTAATACATGCCTTCATCTCTAGTAGGGTTGATTACTGCAATGGCCTTTTCACAGGCCTGCCAAAAAAGACCATCAAATGACTTCAGCTGGTGCAAAATGCAGCGGCTAGGGTTCTCACATGAACAAAAAGAACAGAGCACATTACTCCAATTCTAAGGTCCCTTCACTGGCTTCCAGTAAGCTACAGAATTGACTTTAAAGCATTGCTGCTGGTGTACAAATCTCTAAATGGTACAGGGCCCAATTACCTCTCTGATATGTTGCAGCGGCCTAACCCAATCAGATCTACCAGATCGCAACAGAAAAATTTACTATTAAAACCTGTTGTTAAAACAAAGTATGGTGAAGCAGCTTTTAGCTACTATGCAGTGCAGCTATGGAACCAACTGCCAGAGGACATTAAAAATGCTCCTGCTGTTGGCAGCTTCAAATCTAGGTTAAAGACCAAGCTGTTTTCAGATGCTTTCTGTTAAATAATTAATATTGTCTTCTTTACATGTTTTATAATCTGTACTTTTACAGTTTCTGCATGTTTCAAATTTTACTTAACTTTATTCTATTTTATTCTGCTGTTTTTTTCTCCCCCATTTGAACTTCTACTTCATTTTATTATTTTATTTCTACTATTGTTTAATTATTATTATATTTTTCCCATATATTTTATGTAATTTTATTCTCTATTGTTTACTGTTTTGCTTTTACTTCTGTAAAGCACATTGAACTGCCACTGTGTATGAAATGTGCTATATAAATAAACTTTCCTTGCCATGCCTTCGATAAGTTCATAGAAATGAGTCATTTATTTGTAAATAAAGTGACTGACAACATCTGTGTTATAAAAGGTAGCTTGTTGAGTTCTTTCATTACTTGTTTTCACAAGCTCTAACCAGCTTTACTTGTACTTATTACACAGTTAAAATAATTTTACATCACTAGTGAAAACATATACAAGCAGACATGTCTCTAGAAAAAACATTTATTTACATAGTGCATAGAAACACAACATAAAGTGACGTGAACAGTGCAAAGGTGCAAAACAAGAAAAGTGGTGTGATTTATTTTCTGGCTTGCGCCTCCATTACAGACACCATGCACCCCATCATACTGAGGAACGCACTGTTGTCTGCCTCCAGCTTGTGCAGCAAGGCATCGTTCATTTCCTTGATGTGCTGCAGGAACCTCTCATCCGCCCGCTCAAGGTAGTCCAGGAGCTCAGTGTTGCTGTCTCGCTTCCTCTTAGCTGTGTACAAGAACAGAATAATGAGTTTAAAAGTTTTTATTAAGTCATAAGTAGATTAACACAGGTTCAGCAATACAATATAAGAAACATGTCAGCTCAGCAATAAGAGCATTAGTTAACTGTTTGCGGTTGGTAAGGGATTTTATATGAATGACTGGTCACAGCATGTATTTATATTATAAAGTCACACTATTAGGTATATATCCATGTTTGCATCGTATCCGGTAAGACAGACTACTGGATACTCAGCACAGCAGCTTACCAGGTCTGGTCTGCTGCGATTGTCCTGAGCTGCTGGATGATGCAGGAGAGCTGCAGTGGAGTGGAGACATCGGGTCCTCGTCCCTGATGGTGGACAACTCTATAAACCACATAAAAACAGCCAGTGTTGGGAAAGTTCACTTTCTACATGAACAATTTCAAAGTTCAGTTCACAAATTTTAAAATGAGCTAGTTCAGTTCATAGTTCATAATGAAAAATTTTGAACCAAGTTCACAGTTACAAAAATGAACTAGTGAATGAAACTATGCGTCAGATTTCATTCGAACATTATACAAACATTAACTGAAGTAACTAGTAATGGTCACTCACTAAAAAATTTTATACAAGGCGAAAATGTTTTAAAAGAAACTTACCAGGCTCTGATTGCAGCAGTGTGTCATCCACCATCGCCGTCGCTGAATTTAAGGCTCCGGTGGTGTTATTTGCCAGTCTATCGCCGAGGACCGAGTCCAGAATATCAAAGTGGGGGTTCTTCCTCGGCCACCCATTGCCGCTTCGACCGAGGTCCTTTTTTGGTCCCTGTAGTCTTTCTTCAGCTTCTTTAATTTGTTGCTGATCTGCTCGAGAGTACGTTTGTACCCCGCCACAGCCATCTCTTTTTGTATTTGGTGTAATACGGGCTTAGTCCACATAGCACCCTCCAGTTTCACCTGGACTTCATCTGTGGACCATATCGCTAAGAGACAGGTTGTCTCCTCCACAGACCACTGCTGCTTTACTGCATCCATGATATCTCATCACTTAAAAATGGCGACCTTTCATGGTCTTGCTATTGTTGTTGGTCTTAACAACTCCGCCCCCCCCCCCGCTGACATAAGCGGTTCTTTCTTCTAGCCCAACAAAAAGCTGGTGCTACCCTGGAACCGTTTTTTTCTGGCCCCAGAGCCAGTTCTTTGTCAGTGGAAACAGAAAACCTGATTCCAAACTAAGCACTGGCCCTGAACCAGCCCTGGAACTGATTTGGTGGAAAAGGGCTACTGCTATCTGTAGAAGCATTATGCCAATGGAGAGGTTTGGTGCCATTTGGAGATGTTTTTACCTGTGTCTTCATAACCTTACACAGAATTTTAGTGGTTGAAGATAACTCCTTACAAATTGTATATGCTTATACACAAGCACTTTGGGCATCTCAAGGAGTAGGAATGGGATTGACATCACCATTTACCAAACTGCTTTTTTTTTGTCTTTTTGGAAATTTGCTCTGAATATATTGCCTCTAGTAGACTAGGTAAAAACAGAAATTCATATGATAAACAGCAAGTTCCTAAAATCCTGAGTGTCTACTTTCATATGAGTCAGTCACTGCTAGAGTGTGATATGACAAATAAATTCAATGTTGAACATGAACACTCCTAAAACAGGTGGAAATTTCTTTTTTGTCCTCTGGTAAAACATGAAGTGAACTAGATTAGAAATGGTGCTCTTACCCCTAGCATGACAAAGAAATTAGATGAAACTAAAATAAGATTCTTTTTCCATTGACTCTATTTAGTGACACACACACAATCACCATGACCCATCTTGATGCAGTTCCTTTTTATGGCTGCATAAATGAGCTTTGCCACTGCTTCTTTTCAAAATACTTTTTGCTAATTTGATCAATGAGAGATCTTCCTGGAAGGTTGTTTTGATGCTGGGGCCTCTCCAATTGCTACCCAGCTAGAGATGTCAAGATGGACCAAGTGAAAACAACAAACCCCATTTTCATGTAATGGATCTGATATTTTCCACCTCCATCAAAAATTTAAATGGAAGCAAATGGGGTGGCCCTGAATTACCAATCCTGTCAGAGGGTCTTGGTGCATTGACTATGGTTTCATGCTGATACTGTGTGTGGAGACAGGGATGGGAAAGAGAAGAATAGTTACAAGGAAACTTCAAAGGCAAAATTTAATTCCTACTGCTGAGGACAGTGCTAATACCTTCCTAGGGGGAGCAAGTGAACTCGGGCCATGTGTGAAGATTACTCAGACTACCTTTAATTATGTTCATATCTGCAAACACCGCAAGTATAGTTGCACTAAATTTTCATTTCCCCACACCATTTTAAATTGCATTTGTCTAGAAGCTTTAGTGGCCGTTTGAAGAATTAATTGACATTTTGCAAAGGTCATTTTTCATGATCTGGCCAGTTTGATTTTCAGAGGTTTGGAGAACTGAACTGAGGTTACATAAAGACTGATGTGCTTGCAAGCCACCTGTGAGGGTGCACTGAGTACAGTCACCAAAAGCACTGTCAGAAATGTCACTGCTGGATATGCCTTACAAACTCTCACTAGAATTTAAATGAGTCATAGGTCATTGATGCCTGGCTACCATTATGCATGCCTATTCTACATTCTCTATATATCCAGCTCCACACTCCAAAGGTCATTGCAGCTGCATTCAGGGAGAAACAGCTCAAACAGGGTTGGTGAGGTCACAAAGAGGAGGTCAAGAATGCACAGGCTGATGAGATGTGTGCTCTTCCAAGACTCTACGGTTGAACAGGCACAGGCAGAGGTCTGACGATGGTGAGAGAGTGCCAAGGACATTTCTTGTGCCTTCCTGTACACCTCACCCTGTCCCAGCCTTCCTAGAAGGCTGCATGTGTTAAGGTTTAATGAACCTGGAGACATTCCTACACAGTATTCAAATGGCTGACTTTTTCCCCTTTGTGTATGGAATCCACCGTGCTGTCAAAACTTTCTTCAAAAAAAAACAAACATCCAAAGCAAATCCCAATTTTCAAAATTGACACTAATTAATTCAGGAATGAATACTGAGCAATGGGGATTTTTTTTGTTGTCAGGAGTGCTATCTTTACCTTTCCCAAAATTAAAAATATAAAATAAAATAAAAATTGGTCAAGTCTGTTTGTATAGCGCTTTTAACAATAGACATTGTCCCAAAGCAGCTTTACAGAATCTGAATGACCCAAGACATGAGCCAATTTTATCCCTAATCTATCCCCAATGAGCAAGCCTGTGGCGATGGTGGCAAGGAAAAACTCCCCCAGACAACACGAGGAAGAAACCTCGAGAGGAACCAGACTCAAAAGGGAACCCATTCTCACCTGGACAACAACAGACAACATGATTATAACATTAACAGTTTTAACATGAAGTCAGTTTTGTTGATGTTATAACATCATGGAAACTTGAGTGCAAAACTGTTAATGACAACCGCAGTCCCAAAATTAGCAAGCCAACTGTAGTCCTCAGCCATAAAAGCATTACTGTAAGTGTCCAGAGTGTCTTCCAAGTGTGACTTTCAACTGTCCATATGGGGCCATCCTCCACAGGAGCAATGTGATGAGACTCCAACCAGACATAGGGCATCAGGATGGATCAGGCAGGTCCGAGGAGCAGAAGAGGTCAGCACCTCAATCCCAGGATTAACATATAACTCAGAGGGACAGATTTGGAGGGGGGGGGAGAAGAGAGAGAAAACACAGGTTGTTAGGTATGCCCAATGTCACCTGAATAAGTAGGTACAGTATACATATTGCACTGAGTACAAGCAGGGACTCCAGCAAAACTAACTATGACAGCATAACTAAAAGGAGAGAGCCAGAAGGTAACACAGGCATGAGGGAGCCCCAGGACATAAAGCAGCCAGCCACTACACTGTCAACAAAATCAAGTGAGCAAGCGAGTGGAGGACTGACAGCATCCATACATCCCAGTTTACCAAAACACTATGTCTGAGGACCCTCCAGATCTACACCTTTACCTCATAAACACCATTAACAAAAGGCTTGACTAAACATATGTTTTCAGTCTAGACTTAAATGGTGAGACTCTGTCTGATTCCCAAACACTACTTGTAAGGCTCTTCCATAACTGTGGGGCTTTGTAAGAAAAGGCTCTGCCCCCTGATGTAGCCTTCACTATACGAGGTATCAGCAGATAGTCTGCACCTTTTGATCTACTGTAAGTAGGCGTGGTGAGTCATAAAGGACCAGAAGTTCGCTCAGGTACTGTGGTGCGAAACCATTCAGTGCTTTAAAGGTCAATAGTAGTACAGTATTTTATAATCAATAATAAATTTGATTGGGAGCCAATGCAGTGTGGATAAGACAAGGGTGATGTGGTCATATTTTCTAGTTCTAGTAAGGACTCTTGCTGCTGCATTTTGAACTAACTGGAGCTTGTTTATGCACTTATTGGAACATCCAGACAGTAAAGCATTACAATCATCCAACCTGGAGGTAATGAAAGCATGAACTAGTTTTTCTGCGTCATGTAGTGACATTAAATTTCTTATCTTAGCAATATTTCTGAGATGAAAGAAAGTTATTCAGGTAATGTTATCAGTGTGAGTTTCGAATGAAAGACTGGGGTCAATAATCACCCCAAGGTCTTTTACTGCTGCACGTGAAGAAACAGAAAGGCCATCCAGAGTTACTGTGTAATCAGAAAACTTACTTCTAGCTGCATGTGGTCCTAGTACAAGTACTTCAGTCTTGTCAGAGTTAAGCAGAAGGAAGTTAATAAGCATCCAGTGTCTAATGTCCTTTACACATTCCTCAATTCTATTAAGCTGGTGTTTCATCTGGTTTTGCAGAAACATACAACTGTGTGTCATCAGCATAACAGTGGAAACTAATATAATGTTTACGGATAATATCACCCAGAGGTAACATTATATCAAGAAAAAAACAGTGGACCCAAGATAGAACCTTGTGGAACACCAAACTTTACCTCAGTATGTCTAGAAAAATCACCATTTACATCAACATACTGATAGCGATCAGTTAAATAAGACCTGAGCCAGGAGAAGGCCTTTCCCTTAACTCCCACAACATTTTCTAGTCTATCCAGAAGAAAGGAATGATCAATGGTATCAAATGCTACAGTAAGGTCAAGCAACGAGACACAGCCCTGATCAGACGCCAACAGTAGGTCATTTACTACTTTAACCAGAGCTGTCTCTGTGCGTTGATGAGGTCTAAATCTTGACTGATACATTTCATGGATGTTATTCCTATGTAAATATGAGAATAACTGCTGTGCCACAGCTTTTTTTAAGGATCTTGGAGATAAAGGGGAGGTTTGATATTGGCCGATAATTGGACAGCTGACAGGGATCAAGGTCAGGTTTTTTAATCAGGGGTTTGATAACTGCTAGTTTAAAGGATTTGGGTACATAGCCAACCCTAAGAGAAGAATTTATTATTTTTAAAAGCAGTTCAATTACTTCAGGGATTATCTGTTTGAATAGACATGTAGGTAAGGGACCTAGTACACAAGTTGAGGCGTTTGATGCAGAGATTAATGAAAGTAATTAAATTTCTCTAAGGGGAGTAAAACATTCTAATTGCTGATCTAATAGTTATATTGTTAACTACAGGGTCACTTATATTGTCTGACCTTAAATTAGTTGTTTGAATTTTTTGTCGGATATTCTCAATTTTGTCATTAAAAAAATTCATGAAGTCGTTGCTACTACATACTGCAGGTATGCATGTGTCTATAATGGACTTATTCCTGGTTAATTTTGCTATAGTATTAAATAGGAATCTAGGATTATTATTGTTATCTTCTATTAGGGAGGAGAGATATGTTGATCTAGCAGCACTAAGAGCTTTTAGATTAGATTAGATTAGATTAGATTAGATTAGATTAGATTAGATTAGATTAGATTAGATTAGATTAGATTAATCTTTATTGATCCCTTTGGGAGGGTTCCCTCGGGGAAATTAAGATTCCAGCAGCATCATTACAGATAAACAGAGAAAAGAAATAGAGAAAACTCATCTCATCTCATTATCTCTATGTGGCAGCGGGGGCGTGGTCAAGCGCCGGTCTGTGACAGGAGGGCGGAGTCAGGGAAGGTAAGTGGCAGAATCACGTCACCTGAGAGCAATTAACCTGTTTGTGTGTCTTCCCAGTGACTGCACCCTATATCAGGAGGGAGAGCGAGAGCAGAAGTAGCTCAACCCTGAACCAGACGCCGGTTGTGTGTGTGTCTGTGAGAATTATTGTTAGACTGAAAAGTATGGCAATAAAGCCAATTTATAAAACCTGATCTCTGTCCTGCCGTCCTCTGTGCTCCACCCACACGTAGGGTCACTTACAGTGGTGCCGAAACCTGGGACAGTGGAGCACCAAACCAGCAGCCCCATGGAATCCTCCCCGTTCGCCGATCTGGTCCACGCCCTCGCCACGGCTCAGCAAAGCCAGCACCAGGCACTCGTCACGCTCCGAAAGGAGCAGGAGCAGCGCTTCGAAGCCCTGGTGCTGGCCCAGCAGGAAGATCGCGAGGCGTTCCGGCATCTCCTCGCGTCGGCGGGGTCCACCAGCGCTCCGGCCGCGGGCCCGTCTTCCCTCATTGTCACCAAGATGGGCCTGCAGGACGACCCCGAGGCGTTCATCACGTTGTTTGAACAGGTTGCCGAAGCCTCGGTGTGGCCGATGGAGCAGCGCGCGGCGCGCCTCCTCCCCCTGCTCACGGGAGAGGCACAGCTGGCCGCGCTACAGCTCCCCGCTGACCGCCGGCTGGCCTACGCGGACCTCTGCCGGGCCGTCCTCCAGCGCGTGGGGCGCACACCGGAGCAACAGCGCCAGCGCTTCCGCACACTGCGACTGGAGGAAGTCGGCCGGCCGTTCGCGTTCGGCCAGCAGCTCCGGGACGCCTGCTGGCAGTGGCTGAGGGCCAACGATCGCGACGCCGAGGGAATCGTCGACCAGGTGGTACTGGAACAATTCGTCGCCCGCTTACCAGCTGGAACCGCGGAGTGGGTCCAGTGCCACCGCCCGGCGTCGCTGGATCAGGCAGTCGAGCTGGCGGAGGATCATCTGGCGGCTGTCCCGGCGGCAGGACAGCAGATGGCATCTTCTCTTCTCTCCTCTTCTCTCTCTCTCTCTCCCCCTCCTCCTGTGTCCTGTCCTCGCCCCATTCCCCCTCCGCGGAGGCGGGGGCCGGCACTCCCCCAGCCGGCCCGCCGCACCCGCGGTGCCCTCCCATTTCTCCCTTCTGTGTCTGTCTCTCCCCCACCTCAGGTGAGTGAGCCCCAGATCACCGGTGCAGAGGGAAAGCCCGGGCCGGTTTGCTGGCGCTGCGGGGAGCCGGGCCACCTTCAACAGCAGTGCACGGCAATGGAAGTGGGCGCGGTGGTTCAGATCCCCGACGCGCCAGAGGCCGCCCTCGATCGGGCCGGAGCGTATCGCATACCGGTGAGTATCCAAGGGGCTACATATCAGGCGTTGGTGGATTCTGGTTGTAATCAGACCTCAATTCGCCAAAGCCTGGTTCAAAACGAGGCATTGGGGGGAGCACAAGGGGTGAAGGTGTTCACAGCTACCCTTTGGTGTCGGTCCACATTATTTTCAGAGGGGAAAAATTTATAGTGAAGGCGGCGGTTAATCCTCGCCTTACCCACTCTCTAATTTTGGGGACTGATTGGCCGGGATTTCGGGGTTTAATGACACGCCTAGTCGAGAGTGGGTCCTGCCATTTGACAGGGGGAGGTCCCGGTGTCGCTTTGGCGGGAGCAGCTGTCACAGAGCCGTCTACGTCATCTCTGCGTCAGAGTGAGGAGCCGCCGGCTCCTCCTCTCTCTATTGGGGAATCCCTCGCGGATTTCCCCTTAGAGCAGTCGTGAGACGAGACTCTGCGGCATGCGTTTGACCAAGTGAGAGTAATCGATGGTCAAACGCTCCAGCCGAACGCCACCCCATCCTTCCCCTACTTCGCGATTATGAAGGATAGATTATACCGAGTGACGCAGGACACTCAAACTAAAGAGCGAGTCACGCAGCTTTTAATTCCGAAGAGCCGCCGGGAATTGGTATTCCAGGCGGCTCACTTTAATCCCATGGCCGGACACTTGGGGCAGGATAAAACACTAGCCCGAATAATGGCCCGTTTCTATTGGCCGGGGATTCGCGGCGATGTCCGTAGGTGGTGTACGGCATGCCGCGAATGCCAGTTAGTAAACCCAGCGGCCATTCCAAAAGCGCCTTTGCGCCCTCTACCGTTAATCGAGACCCCGTTTGAGAGAATTGGGATGGATCTCGTCGGGCCATTAGATTGGTCAGCACGAGGGTACCGCTTTATATTAGTTCTGGTGGACTATGCAACGTGATACCCGGAAGCACTACCTCTGCGCAGTATCTCAGCACGCAGTATTGCCGAGGCACTCTTCCGCATCATCTCCCGAGTTGGAATCCCGAAAGAGATTCTGACTGATCAAGGCACTACGTTTATGTCACGAACACTGCGCGAACTGTATGGGTTATTGGGGATTAAGCCGATCCGCACCAGCGTGTATCACCCACAAACGGACGGTTTAGTGGAACGATTCAACCGCACCCTCAAAAATATTATTAAAAAATTCGTAAGTGAGGACGCACGTAACTGGGATAAGTGGCTCGAACCCTTGCTGTTCTCAGTGCGAGAGGTCCCCCAAGCCTCCACGGGGTTCTCCCCGTTTGAATTATTATATGGGCGTAAGCTGCGCGGCATCCTGGACGTGCTGCGGGAAAATTGGGAGGAGGGACCTTCACAAAGTAAGAACGAAATTCACTACGTTATGGACCTGCGCGCAAAACTCCACACGCTCACTCACCTAACTCAGGAGAATTTGCGGCAGGCCCAGGAACAGCAAGCCCGCCTGTACAACAAGGGTACGCGCCTTAGAGAGTTCACTCCGGGAGATAAGGTACTCGTACTGTTGCCCACGTCGAGCTCCAAATTGATCGCCAAGTGGCAAGGACCCTTTGAGGTCACACGGCGAGTCGGGGATGTCGACTATGAGGTGAGGCGAACGGACAGGGGTGAGGCGCTACAGATTTACCACCTCAACCTGCTTAAACTCTGGAACGAGGAGGTCCCCGTGGCATTGGTGTCGGTAGTTCCAGAGAAGGCGGAGCTGGGGCCGGAGGTTCAAAAAGGGACATTGGCATCACGTACCTCTCCGGTCCCCTGTGGAGACCACCTCTCCCCGACCCAACTCACGGAGGTCGCCCAGTTGCAGACCGAGTTTTCGGATGTGTTCTCGCCCCTGCCCGGTCGCACTAACCTCATAGAGCACCACATAGAGACGCCCCCGGGGGTGGTAGTGCGTAGCCGCCCTTACAGGCTACCCGAACACAAAAAAAAGGTGGTTCGGGAAGAACTTCAGACCATGCTCGAAATGGGCATCGTCGAGGAGTCCTACAGTGACTGGAGCAGCCCGGTGGTCTTGGTACCCAAGGCCGACAGGTCGGTCCGGTTCTGTGTGGACTATAGAAAAGTCAACGCGGTGTCTAAATTCGACACGTACCCAATGCCTCGTATTGATGAGTTGCTCGATCGACTCGGCACTGCTCGCTTTTATTCGACACTGGATTTGAAGAAGGGATATTGGCAGATCCCCTTGACTCCACTATCCCGAGAAAAAACGGCCTTTTCCACACCGTTTGGTTTACACCAATTCGTCACCCTTCCGTTTGGGCTGTTTGGGGCGCCCGCGACGTTTCAGCGGCTGATGGACAGAGTCCTCCGCCCTCACGCCACGTATGCGGCAGCATATTTAGATGACATAATCATCTATAGCAATGACTGGCAGCGGCACCTCGAACATCTGAGGGCCGTCCTTAGGTCACTGAGGCGAGCGGGGCTCACAGCCAACCCAAAGAAGTGTGCGATTGGGCGGGTGGAAGTACGGTATCTGGGCTTCCACTTGGGCAACGGGCAGGTGCGTCCCCAAATTAATAAGACGGCAGCAATTGTGGCCTGCCCGAGGCCCAAGACCAAAAAGGGGGTGAGACAGTTCCTGGGGCTGGCTGGCTATTATCGCAGGTTTATACCTAATTATTCGGACGTCACCAGCCCGCTGACTGATCTCACTAAAAAGGGGGCACCAGTTCCGGTCCAGTGGACGGAGCAGTGCCAGCGGGCTTTCTCAGAGGCTGCTCGCTTTTATGAGTGACATAAACACAGCCAGGGTGCCAATACTTTTGATCTTAGCGACTGTACTGATAGTGTAACAAAACGGCTGAATTGTGCATGGGGTTAGATTAGACGGGCTGTACGGGTTGGTGCATTGTACCCTGTGTAGTGAGTGTGTGTAATGAACAGGGAGCTGTTCATTTTATTTTAATTTTATTTATTTTTAATTTTAAAGGCTGCACTGTGTGGGGGGCCACTTCTACACTCCCCTGACTTTTCTCTCCCTTTTATGTTGCAGACCGATGCGTCGGACAGAGGGCTGGGGGCGGTTTTGTCCCAGGAGGTGGAGGGGGAGGACCACCCTGTCCTGTATATCAGCAGGAAGCTGTCGGTGCGTGAGGGGCGCTACAGCACCATAGAGAAAGAGTGTCTGGCCATCAAGTGGGCGGTTCTCGCCCTCCAGTACTACCTGCTGGGGCGCCCTTTCACCCTCTGTTCGGACCATGCGCCCCTCCAGTGGCTCCACCGCATGAAAGATGCCAACGCGCGGATCACCCGTTGGTATCTGGCGCTCCAACCCTTTAATTTCAAGGTGGTCCACAGGCCGGGGGCGCAGATGGTCGTGGCGGACTTCCTCTCCCGTCAAGGGGGGGGGGGAGTCGGCTGCAGGCCAGACGGCCGCCCGGCCTGAGTCGGGCGGTGGGGGTATGTGGCAGCGGGGGCGTGGTCAAGCGCCGGTCTGTGACAGGAGGGCGGAGTCAGGGAAGGTAAGTGGCAGAATCACGTCACCTGAGAGCAATTAACCTGTTTGTGTGTCTTCCCAGTGACTGCGCCCTATATCAGGAAGGAGAGCGAGAGCAGAAGTAGCTCAACCCTGAACCAGACGCCGGTTGTGTGTGTGTCTGTGAGAATTATTGTTAGACTGAAAAGTGTGGCAATAAAGCCAATTTATAAAACCTGATCTCTGTCCTGCCGTCCTCTGTGCTCCACCCACACGTAGGGTCGCTTACACTCTAGCCGCTTTATCCTTCTACAGGGTCGCAGGCAAGCTGGAGCCTATCCCAGCTGACTACGGGCGAAAGGCGGGGTACACCCTGGACAAGTCACCAGGTCATCACAGGGCTGACACATAGACACAGACAACCATTCACACTCACATTCACACCTACGGTCAATTTAGAGTCACCAGTTAACCTAACCTGCATGTCTTTGGACTGTGGGGGAAACCGGAGCACCCGGAGGAAACCCACACGGACACGGGGAGAACATGCAAACTTCGCACAGAAAGGCCCTCACTGGCCATGGGGCTCGAACCCAGGACCTTCTTGCTGTGAGGCGACAGCGCTAACCACTACACCACCATGCCGCCCCAAATAGAGAAAACTTCTAGATAAATTAAAATAAATTAAGTATTTACATATACAAAAATAAAAGAATAAGATATGGGGAAGAGAGGAAGGGGGGAGGGGGGAAAGGGGGGAGAAGTGGGGTTAGGGTAAGTGTGTGTGTGGGGGAGCAGGAAAGATATTGCACTTTATATTGCACAATTATATTGCACATTGTCCGGTATTGCTTATTGTTAGGCTAGGCTAGGCTACTGCTCCTTCCCATCCTTTGTCCTCCTGTTACCCCTCCTCCCCCCCCCCAGAGAGGAGTTGTACAGTCTGATGGCGTGAGAGACAAAGGAGCTTTTGAGTCTGCTCGTCCTGCACTTGGGAAGGAGCATTCTGTCACTGAACATGCTCCTCTGGTTGCTGATGACTGTGTGCAGAGTGTGACTGGCATCATCCATGATGTTCAATAGTTTGTCCATAGACCTCTTCTTTGCCACCATCACCAGAGAGTCCAGCTTCATGCCGACCACAGAGCCGGCCGGCCTGATCAGTTTGTCCAGCCTGAATGTGTTCTTCTTGGATGTGCTGCCCCCCCAGCACACCACGGTGTAAAACAGGACACTGGTGACCACAGACTGATAGAACATCCACAGGAGTTTCCTGCAGATGTTAAAGGACCGCAGCCTCCTAAGGAAGTTTAGCCTGCTCTGTCCCTTCCTGTGTAAGTGATTGGTGTTGCAAGTCCAGTCCAGCTTGTTGTCCAGCCAGAGCCCTAGGTACTTGTAGGAATCCACAGCCTCCACCTCAACTCCCTTGATCAGAACTGGTTGTGACCTTGGTCTGGACCTCCCAAAGTCAATGACCAGCTCCTTGGTCTTCAAGATGTTGAGCTGCAGATGGTTCCTGTTGCACCACACAGCAAAGTCCCTCACCAGGCTCCTATACTCCTCCTCTCTGTTGTCACTGATACACCCAATGATGGCTGTGTCATCGGCAAACTTCTGAATGTGACACAGCTCTGAGTTGTAGCAGAAGTCCGTGGTGTACAGGGTGAAGAGAAGAGGGGCCAGCACCGTGCCCTGGGGTGCTCCGGTGCTGCTGATTACAGTGTCAGGCATGATGTCCTTCAGCCTGACATACTGTGGCCTGTCAGTGAGGTAGCTGGAGATCCAGGTGACCAGGCAGGTGTCCACTCGCATCCTGTTCAGTTTGTCCTGAAGCAGTAGGGGCTGGATGGTGTTGAAGGCATTTGAGAAGTCCCAGAAGAGGATCCTCACTGTGCCATTTCCCTTATCCAGATGCGAGTGGGCTCGGTGTAGCAGGTAGAGGATGGCGTCTTCCACACCAACACCTGCCCAGTACGCAAACTGCAGACAGTCCTGGGCATGTTCTACCTGGGGTCTGAGGAGGCTGAGGAAGAGCCACTCCAATGTCTTCATCAGATGTGAAGTGAGCGCCACCAGTTGGAAGTCGTTCAGCTCGCTGGGCTGATTCTTTTTGGGAACTGGAACGATACATGATGTCTTCCAGAGGGTTGGCACTCTCCCCAGCTGCAGGCTGAGGTTGAAGATGCATTGGAGTGGTTCACCCAGTTCAGCAGCGCAGGTCTTCAGTAGTTGTGGACACACCTTGTCCAGGCCTGCTGCTTTCCTGGGGTGAAGCTTCCTCAGTTGACCTCTGACCTGGTCTGCAGTAATGCATAGAGGAATCTGTGTTGAGGTGGGGGAGGAGGGGGCTGCTGTGATGACTGGGGGGAGGTGTGTTGAGGGAAGAAGGAGAGATGGCTGCAGTGAGGGAGAGGGTAGGGGGGACGTGGGCTGGTTGAACTGATTGAAGAAGTCATTCAACTCGTTCGCCCTCTCCACTGTCCCCTCAACGACTCTGGTCTTTGTATTGTGGCCTGTGATGGTTTTCACACCTTCCCAGACCTCTCTCATGCTGTTCTCCTTCAGCTTCTGCTCCACCTTTCTCCTATATCTGTCCTTAGCTTCCCTCATGCAGCATTTCACCTCCTGCTGTGCTGCTTTCATCGCTTCCCTATCCCTGCTCCTAAAGGCGGCCTTCTTCCTGTTGAGGACAGCTTTGACTTCCTGTGTTACCCATGGCTTGTTATTAGGGTAACACCGTACAGTCTTAGCGGGGGAGACCACGTCTGCACAGAAGTTGAGGTAATCTGTCAGACAGTGTGTCAGCCCCTCTATGCCCTCACAGTGTGGGCTAAGCAGCACATCCCAGTCCATGATGTCATAGCAGTCTCTGAGGGCATCTTCCATTTCAGGGGACCACCTCCTGATGGAGCTAGTTGTTGCAGGCTGCCTTTGAACCAGGGGGGTGTACTTCAGCTGTAGAAGAACCAGGATGTGGTCAGACTTCCCTAGTGGGGGGAGGGGTGTGACTCTGTATGCATCCCTCACATTAGCACACAGCAAGTCAATTGTCCTGTTGTTCCTTGTTGGACAATCCACAGCCTGGTAAAAAGCAGCCAAAGTAGAGTCCAAAGTAGCGTGATTAAAGTCCCCAGAAATGATGATAAATGCCTCAGGGTGCTGTGTCTGCAGCCTTGCTTTGACAGAGTGAATCCTCTCACATGCAGCGGCTGCAGCGGCCTTCGGAGGGATGTAAACACAAATGGTGATCACGTGACTGAACTCCCTCGGCAGATAATATGGCCGCAGGCTAACGGCTAGCAGCTCCAAGTCCAGGCGACATAAAATTGTCTTTACGGAGATATGTCCCAGGTTACACCAGTGATTGTTAACATAAATGAGGAGTCCCCCACCTTTGCTTTTCCTGCATGTGTTAGTGTCTCTGTCGGCTCTCACAGCAGTGAATCCCCGCAGGTCCATGTTAGCATCTGGTACAAGATGTGTTAGCCATGTCTCCATAAAGATAAACAAGATGTTCTCCCGGTAAATCCGCTGGTTGTTCAGAGCGGAAAGCTCGTCGACCTTATCCGGCAGCGAGTTCACATTCCCCATGATAATGGAGGGAATGGATGGTTTGTAGCATTGCCAGTTGTCCGCTAGCCTAGCCTTTAGCTTAGCTCCAGCTTTGCAGCCCCTGGGTTTCCTCCTCAGCTCAGGCAGGATGGGGTGTCGTATCTCAGCTCGTCCCATTGTTTTCAGGGCCAGCAGCTCCTCTCTCGAATAAGTGAGAAAACTGGCTCCTGGTTGTGTGTTAAAGTTAAATATATCCATGTTATATAGTTAAACACACTATGTCTTCGTAAGAAGAGCAAAAAAGTAAAAAAAAAAAAGGTGGAAAAAAAGATGTTTAGAGAGCTAAAAACTACAGAGCTACTGGAGAGGCAGCCATCTCACACAGCGCCCATACACATTTCTATACATCAGGAAGCTCTCCTTCCACACTAATTTGAACACTATTTTACACCATTTGTTTGACACTATTTACGTTCCAATTTTTGAGTGGTCTGTTTTAAAGTGCGAGTGTCATTATACCAAGCTGCTAATTTTTTCTCTCTGATCATTTTCCTTTTAAGAGGAGCTACATTTTCAAAAGCATAGCAGAACGTTGGCCAAGGATTCAGTTGCCTGATCAAGTTCTGCAGGGGCTGACAGTGACCCAAAATTGATAACTCTGGGAGATTATTTATAAAGCTCTGTGTAGTAGGTGACGTGAATGTACGTTTAATACAGTAGCATGGTGAGGTGCATATATTATTACTCAGACATATTTTGAATGAGATGAGACAATGATCTGAGATAACTTCAGACTGTGGAAGTGTGACTATATTTTCTACATTTAACCCAAATGTTAGCATTAGATCGAGAGTGTGACCACCATTATGGGTCAGTCCTATGACATTCTGATTAACCCCTACTGAATCTAAAATGGACACGAATGCTGTTTTCAAAGGGTCTTCTGGGTTATCAAAGTGAATATTAAAATCTCTGACAACTAAAGCTTTGTCTAAGGAAATAACTAGGTCTTTCATGGTCAAAATATTAATGTAATACATGCATGCATAATGTAATACAAAAATATAGTATTCATTAGATATGATAGTATTCTCCAAGTGTTAACACTAAGGTATAGTTTGACATTAAATTATTTTATTTAATTTGTCTTGAGCATAATTATTTCTTGAATCATGATACAATATGTTATATTTAGTTTAGTTGAACTAATATATTCCCCTACAGATGCCATATACCTGGTAATAATGAACAATCACCATGATTAACATTTAAGTTATACCCTATTGTGAGAAATGGCAGGCACTTACAGGAGCAGTCACAGGGGAGAGTGGGTACATCACAAACTGGTAGACAAAGTTAAACTGAGAGCCAAACTCAGAGTCAGGGGAAAGCCAAGGGTTGAGCGATGTGCAGACAGACTATAGGAGACTAGACAAGTATTCATAGTTGGGAACCACGGAACTAGAGTCAAAGTCACAGGAAGTCAACACTCTAAACAATGGCTCAGTAGGGTAAGGAAGTAACACACTGAGAAATACTTCACAGTGATGGGTTGGTGTTTGAGTCTAAGTTCTCATAGTAAATGAGGTGCTAATTAGAATTCCAGAGGTTTTTGGGATTTGTAGCCTGTCGTAGCCATGTTTGGAGGCTGCCACAAACTCTGGTCACTCACACTGTGTGCGACACCTATATTTAAACTATTTAATAAGGACATCATTCAATATTAATGGATTTATCATCATTAGCAATAGGTTTGACATCTACACATGTTTTGATTAAGGCAGTTCTTTTGGTTTCAAGCTAAGCTGTTGTGAATAGAGTTTCTAGGTGTAAAATGAATAATAAATAACAGGATGAGAGCTGGGCTGAGAGACAGGGCCAGAAGTTGGTTTGTAATAGCACAAAAGTCCAGCTCAAGGGATCCAGTCCTACCCTTGTAGGTGCAATAGGCTTATCAAATCAGTCTCGTAAAAAGGGATCAGTCTCATAAATTCATTTATCATTAATTCAAGTGTCTAATAGTTTATAGCTAAACTATTAAAATCACTGGAATAACTTGGTGGTGATGTTGCTATAGTTTATAGAGTATTGTCGTTCTAATGTAATAGGTTTACTCTACATCTATAACATTCATATAACAACCAAATGGATGTAGGCAATTAGAATACTTATTTGGCAGAGGTTGGCATTCAGTGGATGTTGTAGTAATAAACAGGGCACAGTTTATTCCAAAGATACCATTTATTGAAATAGCTGACATGAATTAGCAAACTAAATGCTGATCAGATATAGCAACAATAGCAGCCAAGGAATACTTCAATATAAATGGTGATACAATGTATACAAATAAGAATCAGTAGTGTGATAATTAAGGCACTAATGGTGATCAGAAGTAATAAGCTGTATGCCAGTGTTACAGTGTAGGGGCAAGTGGATGTTAAAATGTGATAGGGAAATCACGTGTGTGGGTGTGTGTGTGTGTGTGTGTGTGTGTGTGTGTGTGTGTGTGTGTGTGTAAGGAATGCGAATGGAATGTGTGAGCCTTGTGCCAGGCCGCTCCCAGAGGGGGATGGTCAACACAGGGAGAGTGCACAAAAGAGAGACAAAGGAATCTGTAGTTTAAACTAGTCTTGGCTAGGCCTTAAACCCAAACTTCTACTCAACCCTTAGCTACTCCTGAAATCCCAATGTTGGAGTGGAGTACAATGGAGGGAGTTAGAGAGAGAGAGGGAAAAAATGCACAATCTAACTAAATACAGATAGTAAACAAAGTAAATCAAACCACACGCAGTCTAAGACCGACTTTCATGTGAATCAAAATGCATACATTTAAACCATGAATTAATTCAAATAAACAACACTCTTCACATTAACTAGCCACAATGAAGATTAACAATTGCCCAGATGCCAGCCTTACTTGAGATCGTTCTTGGTTGGCGACTGAAAGTGTGCCTTCTCTTATCCGAAGACAGCACGGAGCGCAGGTCCAGGGAGAAAACAGTTCTGTTCCTTTCACTTTTACAGCTTGTCAGTTGAAGATCTTCAGTGTTCCATTGGTCGTCCGATGATCTGGAAGGAATCTTGTTTATAGTTCATCATCATTGAGAAAGGGAAAAGGGATCTGGTCACCTTTTCTCTTTGAAATACTGCGTGGGCTGCAGTAACTAACCAGTTCAGTTATTATAACTATGCGACGGTCAAATACATTGAACTCTGGCAAAAGGCCCGGTATCAATGGCTCGTTCTTTGTTCTCTGTCCTTCTGTAGCACCGATGCATCAGCTTCTCTTTCACGCATGGAATCCACTGCCAGAGAGAAAGAATTTCAATTTTGCCGCAGGTTTTAAGCACAGTTGTGATGTCACTGTATTTGGTATCCAGTATAATCTCTGTATCCAATGCCATTACAGGGAGTCAGAAGAATGGGCAGAGATGGAACATGGCATCAAGTACAGGGATTAGTGTGTTCAATGCTGTACAGTGAAAGGGGGAAGATTACCATGGCTATGGCATGGCAGCCCCCCTACATCCCCCCCTTTGGTCTCAAGACTGGGGTTCTTCCATAGTCCTTGAGAACAACAGAAGGCTGTATAGTCCATGTCCGTAGTCCACTCATGCTCCTTCAGTCCTGAAAACATTAGCAGGTTATACAGGCTTTGGCATCTGGGCACATATAAGGCTGTGAGCATTTGGGCAAATGATATGTCTACTATTGGTGTAACTAAGCAACACTAAGTAACTATGAGGTAGTCTACACTTTAAAAGGTTACATTTCAAAATACATTCAACACACCAAGTATATTTTCAGGTATACCTGGAAAGAGAAACAAAGGAGGTGTTAGTTATAGGAGTTAGCAAGCCTATTCTTTGGGAAGGTTAGTGGCGGCCTGCGATGAGGGAGTGTACCAGACACTGCAGCACTTCCAGCTGTCGGGTACATTGACTAGGGAGTCAAGTTTGGTTTGTAGTGTTTGTATAGCATGTACGCAATTCCTGCCTTGATGACCCAGCCACTGAGGAGTCGTCCCAGGGCAACCAGACTGACAGGGTGTCCTAGATTAGATGACTGTCTGACTAACTAGTTAGAGAATATGGTTCAGTCCAGCTGGTTCCAGATTGAACTTTACCATTTTAGTCCCTTCAGCCAGGAGCTGCTGTTGAAGGGTGTCAATGTTCAGGTCATGACCGTGGAATGCATCTATCATTTCAATTTCAGTCTCATATCTATCAGGGTTGAGGTGATGTAACAGAATGTCATCTATATGACTGGTAGCTCCCTGTGGGACATTGAGGAACACCATCTGGTTGGGAATTTTCATCTTAGTGACTGTCATGCCGGGCATAAGACATCAGAATTTCAGTGTTTAGGGTGTTAACTATCCATCGATTACCTACTCTTTCTACCCTAGTTTCAACATTCTCATCCTTGATAGACATACGTACTACCAACACTCTTTTATTCAGGGGCATCGGTTCTCAGTCCACACAAACACTCAGTTGTGTCCCTAATGAATGGGTTGCTTGGGCAGACCCAGTGTATATCTTTGGTGGAGATGCACATGTTCAAGTTAGGGATGAGGTAGAGTTGTTGTTGTTTATTTAATTTATTGCCATTTTAGCATCTGTAGCTATTTTATGGCCAAAGCAGGTAAAAATAAATATTACACATTTTTTTAAACAAAACAATCAAACAAATAAATAATTTAAATAAGTTTTTTTTTTTACATCAATACAAGTTAGAAAGTTTAAAACTTTTAAAGGTGGGACGTTAGAAAAAATGTTTACAGCATTATCTTCTTTATAAAACTGCTGCCTTTTAATTCTCAGGACAGAACATGATAATGAAATGTGCTTAATTGATAAAGGCCTGTTGCAAAAATGACACAGTAGAAGTTCACCTCCAGGTCAACAAAAAAAAAGTGAGTCTAGAATGTCCAATTCTACATCTAGTATAGACTACTTGATCATGTCTAGATGAAAAAAGAAAATATTAAACTCCTCTTAACAGTGTGATATAATTTGTTATTAAGACATTCATCCCATTCAGATTGGCATTTAATCAGAGATATAAAGAACACAATACAGGATTAATATCTGAGGCAGGGATTTGACATTTGGTAACTTCACTCAAGGCTCTTTTGGCAGCACTGTCTGCCTTCTCATTGCCACTCAGACCTACATGACCAACAAAAAACAAAATGTTCAAATTTAGATTTTTAAAAAGTTCCTCTTTTTCAAGTATTCACACAATCAAAGGATGATCAGTTTTTAAAAACTCCAGTGCCTGAAGACATGATCTAGAATCTGTACAAATCAAAGAATACTGTTGATTGGTCTTTTCTATGTATTCAAGAGCTAAAAGCAAGGCTCGAGCCTCAGCTGTAAAAATAGAGCGTAGTTCTGGAATATGTAGGCCACACTGATTTTATCCAACTGCTATTGCTGATGACACACAGTTATCCATTTTTGAGCCATCAGTATAGATGGGAGTGTGTAAAGGGAAACGCTGTCGTACATCAAAAAACCTATTCTGATACTCATTTGGATGGGTGCTTGATTTCTTCCTGTGACTTAAATCCTTTATAATTTCAGGTCGTCTCAAAATCCAAGGGGGAACAAAGCAAAAATGTGTTGTGTTAGACTATCCAAATTAACATTCTAGTCCTCAAGGAAAGGTTTTATTCTAATTCCAAAAGGTCTGATATACTTTGGTCTAGCCTCATAAAATTGAAAAAACTGAGGTTGAAAAACCATAGAATAGGCAGGATTATCTTTGCACGCTTTAAGTTTGATTGCATACTGAAGAGCCAGCTTCAAGCGTCGTAACTGGAGGGAAGGTTCATTTGCTTCCACATAAAGACTCTGAACTGGGGAAGTCCTAAAAGTTCCCAAGATCAGCCTTAAACCTTGATAAACAGTATCCAACATCTGAATGTATGATTTCCTTGCTGATCCGTAGACAACGCTCCCATAGTCCAAACAGAACCTCACAAGTACTCTGTAAAGACGTAACAGCACGGTACACTCCACTCCCCACTTTGTTTTTGCCAGTACTTTTATAATATCCAAAGCTTTAAAGCATCTCTTCTTTAGACATTTCATATGTGGAATGAAAAATAGTTTATATTAAAAGTAAGGCCAAGGAATTTGACCTCTTTCACCACTTGAATTTCTTCACCATCCATATGGAGGGAAGGGTCATAATGTAAGGACCGAAGCTGACAAAAATGTGTACGTACATACAGTTTTAGATTTAGAAAACTTGAAACCATTTTGAATTGACCATGTACTGATCTTGTTTATACATAACTGGAGTTGTCTTTCAATTATGCTCATACAGGGATGAGGTAGAGAGACGGATCATCATCATGGTACGCTAACATGGACGGTGTTTTGATATGTATATGGACGTTGTCTTTCCAGAAGCCTACGTTTAGGACAGTGTAGCGCTTTCAAAGTGTGGGTGGAGCACAGAGGACGGCAGGACAACACTTTCGGATGCAAAAAGGCTTTTTATTTCCCAACTTTTCAGTCTAAATCACCAATTCTTAACATGCGGCGTAACACACACACACACACACACACACACTCTGTGTTCTTGTCCCGGGATGCGCTCCCCTCTGCTCTCCCTCTGCCTCCTTAAATAGGGAGCAGTTCCTGGGAAAACACACAAAACACAGGTTAATTACAGTCAGGTGTAGCGATTCTGCCACTCACCTTCCCTGGCTCTGCCCTCCTGTCACAGACCGGTGCTTGACCACACCCCTGCTGCCACATACCCCCACCGCCCGACTCAGGCCGGGCACCCGTCCGGCCCGCAGCCGACTCCCCCCCCCCCCCCCCCCCCCGACGGGAGAGGAAGTCCACCATGACCATCTGCGCCCCCGGCCTGTGGACCACCTTCAAGTTGAAGGGTTGGAGTGCCAGATACCAATGGGTGATCCACGCGTTGGCATCCTTCATGCGGTGGAGCCACTGGAGGGGCGCGTGGTCCATACAGAGGGTGAAAGGGCGCCCCAGCAGGTAGTAACGGAGGGCGAGGACTGCCCACTTGATCGCCAGGCATTCCTTTTCAATAGTGCTGTAGCACCCCTCATGCACCGACAGCTTTCGACTAATGTACAGGATGGGGCGATCCTCCCCCTCCACCCGCTGGGACAAAACGGCCCCCAGCCCTCTGCCTGACGCATCCGTCTGCAACATAAAAGGGAGAGAGAAGTCAGGGGAATGTAAAAGTGGCCCCCCACACAGTGCAGCCTTTTCCTCAGAGAAAGCCCGCTGGCACTGCTCCGTCCACTGGACCGGATCTGGCGCCCCCTTTTTAGTGAGGTCAGTCAGCGGGCTGGTGACGTCTGAATAATTAGGTATAAACCTACGATAGTAGCCAGCCAGCCCCAGGAACTGTCTCACCCCCTTTTTGGTCTTGGGCCTCGGGCAGCCCGCAATCGCTGCTGTCTAATTAATTTGGGGATGCACCTGCCCGTTGCCCAAGTGGAAGCCCAGATACCGTACTTCCACCCGCCCAGTTGCACACTTCTTCGGGTTGGCAGTGAGACCCGCCCACCTCAGCGACCTAAGGACGGCCCTCAGGTGTTGCAGGTGCCGCTGCCAGTCATTACTATAAATGATAATATCGTCCAGATAAGCGGCCGCAGAGGTGGTGTGGGGCCGGAGGACCCTGTCCATCAGCCACTGAAACGTCGCGGGTGCCCCAAACAGCCCAAACGGAAGTGTGACGAATTGGTGTAAGCCGAACGGTGTGGAAAAGGCCGTTTTCTCCCGGGATAATGGAGTCAAGGGGATCTGCCAATATCCCTTCTTCAAATCCAGTGTCGAGTAAAAGTGAGCCGTGCCTAGTCGATCGAGCAGCTCATCAATACGAGGCATTGGGTACGCGTCGAATTTAGACACCGTGTTGACTTTTCTATAGTCCACACAGAACCGGACCGACCCGTCGGCCTTGGGTACCAAGACCACCGGGCTGCTCCAGTCACTGTGGGACTCCTTGACGATGCCCATTTCGAGCATGGCCTGAAGTTCTTCCCGAACCACCTTTTTTGTGTGTTCGGGTAGCCTATACGGGCGGCTACGCACTACCACCCCCGGGGGCGTCTCTATGTGGTGTTCTATGAGGTTAGTGCGACCGGGCAGGGGCGAGAACACATCCGAAAACTCGGCCTGCAACTGGGCGACCTCCGTGAGTTGGGTCGGGGAGAGGTGGTCTCCACAGGGGACCGGAGAGGTACGTGATGCCAATGTCCCTTTTTGAACCTCCGGCCCCAGCTCCACCTTCTCTGGAACTACCGACACCAACGCCACGGGGACCTCCTCATTCCAGAGTTTAAGCAGATTGAGGTGGTAGATCTGTAGTGCCCCCTCCTTGTCCGTTCGCCTTACCTCATAGTCGATGTCCCCGACTCGCCGTGTGACCTCAAAGGGTCCTTGCCACTTGGCGATTAATTTGGAGCTCGACGTGGGCAACAGGACGAGTACCTTATCTCCCGGAGTGAACTCTCTAAGGCGTGTGCCCTTGTTGTACAGGCGGGCTTGCCATTCCTGGGCCTGCCGCAAATTCTCCTGAGTTAGGTGGGTGAGCGTGTGGAGTTTTGCGCACCGGTCCATAACGTACTGAATTTCATTTTTACTCTGTGAAGGTCCCTCCTCCCAATTTTCCCGCAGCACATCTAAGATGCCGTGCGGCTTACGCCCATATAATAATTCAAATGGGGAGAACCCCGTGGAGGCTTGGGGGACCTCTCGCACTGCAAATAACAAGGGTTCGAGCCATTTATCCCAGTTACATGCGTCCTCACTTACAAATTTTTTAATTATCTTCTTGAGGGTGTGATTGAACCATTCGACTAAACCGTCCGTTTGTGGGTGATAAACGCTGGTGCGGATCGGCTTAATACCCAGTAGCCCATACAGTTCGCTCAGTGTTCGTGACATAAACGAGGTGCCTTGGTCAGTCAGAATCTCTTTCAGGATTCCAACCTGGGAGATGACGTGGAAGAGGGCCTCTGCAATACTGCGTGCTGAGATATTGCGAAGAGGCACCGCTTCTGGGTATCACATTGCATAGTCCACCAGAACCAATATAAAGCGGTACCCTCGTGTTGACCGATCTAATGGCCCGACGAGATCCATCCCAATTCTTTCGAACGGGGTCTTGATTAATGGTAAGGGGCGCAAGGGTGCTTTTGGAATGGCCGCTGGATTTACTAACTGACATTCGCGGCACGCCGTACACCACTTACGGACGTCGCCGCAAATCCCCGGCCAATAGAATCGGGCCATTATCTGGGCTAGTGTCTTATCCTGCCCTAGGTGTCCAGCCATAGGATTAAAGTGAGCCGCCTGAAATACCAATTCCCGGCGGCTCTTTGGAATTAACAACTGTGTGACTCGCTCTTTCATCTGAGTGTCCTGCGTCACTCGGTACAATCTATCCTTCATAATGGAAAAATAGGGGAAGGACGGGGTGGCGTTCGGCTGGAGCGTTTGACCATCGATTACTCTCACTTGGTCAAACGCATGTCGCAGAGTCTCGTCTCACGATTGTTCTAATGGGAAATCCGCGAGGGATTCCCCAACAGAAAGAGGAGGAGCCGGCGGCTCCTCGCTCTGTCGCGGAGATGACGTAGACGGCTCTGCGACCGCAGCTCCAGCCAAAGCGACACCTGGACCTCCCCCTGTCAAATGGCAGGACCCACTCTTTACTAGGCGCGTCATTAAACCCTGAAATCCCGGCCAATCAGTCCCCAAAATTAAAGAGTGGGTAAGGCGAGGATTAACCGCCGCCTTCACTATAGATTCTTCCCCTCTGAAATATATGTGGACTGACACCAAAGGGTATCTGTGAACATCCCCGTGCACACACAACACCTTCACCCCCTGTGCTCCCCCCAATGTCTCGTCTTGCACCAGGCTTTGGCGGATCGAGGTCTGATTGCAACCAGAATCCACCAACGCCTGATATGTAGCCCCTTGTACACTCACCGGTATGCGATACGCTCCGGCCCGATCGAGGGCAGCTTCTGGCACGTCGGGGATCCGTACCACCATGCCCACCTCCATTGCTGCGCACTGTTGTTGCAGCTGGCCCAGTTCCCCACAGCGCCAGCAAACCGGCCCGGGCCTTCCCTCTGCAGCTGTGCTCTGGGGCTCACTCACCTGAGGGGGGGGAGAGACAGACACAGAAGGGAGAAACGGGAGGGCACCACGGGTGCGGCGGGTCGGCTGGGGTGGAGCCGGCCCCCGCCTCCGTGGTGGGGGAATGGGGCGAGGACGGGACACAGAAGGGGAGGGAGAAAGAGAGAGAGGAGAGGAGAGAAGAGAAGACGTTGTCGGCCGTCCTGCCGCCGGAACAGCCGCCAAATGATCCTCCGCCAGTCCTACGGCCTGATCCAGCAACGCCGGGCAGTGGCACTGGACCCACTCTGCGGTTCCGGCTGGTAAGCAGGCGATGAATTGCTCCAGCACCACCTGATCGATGATTCCCTCGGCGTCACGATCGTCGGCCCTCAGCCACCGCCAGCAGGCGTCCTGGAGCTGCTGGCCGAACGCGAACGGCCGGCTGACTTCCTCCAACCGCAGCGCACGGAAGCGCTGGCGCTGTTGTTCAGGTTTGCGCCCCACGCGCTGGAGGACAGCCCGGCGAAGGTCCGCGTAGGCCAGCCGGCAGTCGGCGGGGAGCTGTAGTGCAGCCAGCTGCGCCTCTCCCGTCAGGAGGGGGAGGAGGCACGCCGCGCGCTGCTCCATCAGCCACCCCGAGGCTTCGGCGACTTGCTCGAACAAGGTGAGAAACGCCTCGGGGTCGTCCTGCGGGCCCATCTTGGTCATGGTGAGGGGAGACGGGCCCGCGGCCAGGGCGCTGGTGGACCCCACCGACGCGAGGAGATGCCAGCACGCCTCATGATCTGTCTGCTGGGCCAGCACCAGGGCTTCGAAGCGTCGCTCCTGCTCCTCTTCGGAGCATGACGAGTGCCTGGTGCTGGCTGTGCTGAGCCGTGGCGAGGGCGTGGACCAAGTCCGCGAACGGGGAGGATTCCATGGGGCTGCAAGGTTGGTGCTCCACCTTTTTCCCGGGTTTCGGCACCACTGTAGCGCTTTCGAAGGCAAGGCAAGGCAAGTTTATTTATATAGCACATTTCATACACAATGGCAGTTCAATGTGCTTTACAGAAGCAAAAACAAAAACAGTAAACAATAGAGAAATAAAATTACATAAAATAATTGTATTTTTAATCTAAAACAATTAATTAAAAGAATTAAAAGAAAATAATAAGAATTAAACAACAGTAGAACTAAAATAATAAAATGCCAAAAAGAAAAAAGGAGAAAAAGAAACCAGCGGAATAAAATAGAATAAAATTAAAGTAAATTTAAAACATGCAGAGAAAGTAAAGATTATAAAAAATGAAAAATATTAATTATTTAACAGAAAGCATCTGAAAACAGCTTGGTCTTTAACCTAGATTTGAAGCTGCCAACAGCAGGAGCATTTTTAATGTCCTCTGGCAGTTGGTTCCATAGATGTACTGCATAGTAGCTAAAAGCTGCTTCACCATACTTTGTTTTAACAACTGGTTTTAATAGTAAATTTTTCTGTTGCAATCTGGTAGATCTGATTGGGTTAGGCCGCTGCAACATATCAGAGAGGTAATTGGGCCCTGTACCATTTAGAGATTTATACACCAGCAGCAATGCTTTAAAGTCAATTCTGTAGCTTACTGGAAGCCAGTGAAGGGACCTTAAAATTGGGGTAATGTGCTCTGTTCTTTTTGTTCGTGTGAGAACCCTCGCCGCTGCATTTTGAACCAGCTGAAGTCGTTTGATGGTCTTTTTTGGCAGGCCTGTGAAAAGGCCATTGCAGTAATCAACCCTACTAGAGATGAAGGCATGTATTAGTTTTTCCAGATCATTTTTTGACATAAGTCCTCTTAGTTTGGAAATGTTTTTTAGGTGATAAAATGCCGTTTTAGTGATTGCTTTCATGTGACTGTCAAAGTTTAGCTCGCTGTCAATGAAAACACCAAGATTTTTAACCATTTCTTTAGTTTTAATCCCTTTTGTGTCAAGAATAGTGGTAATCCTGAGTCTTTCATCTTTTTTTCCAAATAGAATTACTTCTGTTTTATCTGTGTTCAACTGAAGAAAATTTTGTGACATCCAGCTATTGATTTGATCGATGCACTGGTAGAGACATTCAAGGGGGGCATAGTCATTTGGTGATAGAGCAAAATAAATTTGGGTATCATCTGCATAGCAGTGATACAAAATTGAATTTTTATTGATAATTTGCCCAAGTGGGAGCATATAAAGGTTGAAAAGTAATGGTCCAAGAATCGACCCCTGGGGGACACGTTGAGGAACAATTTCCCAAGGTAACAAAGAAGCTTCCATCTTTTAAGTATGATTTTAACCAATTGATAACTTTACCAGTCAATCCAACCCAGTGTTCAAGTCGATATAGCAGTATGTTGTGATCAACAGTATCAAAAGCTGCACTGAGGTCCAGTAATACCAGGACCGATGTTTTGCCTGCATCAGTATTAAGACGTATGTCATTTATAACTTTAATCAACGCTGTTTCAGTGCTATGATTGGCACGAAATCCTGACTGAAAATTATCAAAACGGCTGTTTGATATCAAGAAGGCAGTTAATTGATTGAAGACAATTTTTTCCAGGATTTTCCCGATGAATGGTAGATTTGATATTGGCCTGTAGTTATTTAACACTGAAGGATCCAGATTATTTTTTTAAGAAGGGGCTTTACAACAGCTTTTTTTAGGGACACAGGAACAACGCCAGTCTCCAAGGATGTATTTATAATTTGAAGCACATCTGTAATTATAAGATGAAGAACAGACTTAAAAAAGTTGGTGGGCAGAATGTCCAATTCAGATGTTGAAGAACTGAGATTTTGTACAGTTTTTTTCAAGAGTCTCATAATCAATTAAACAAAATTCTGACATTGTGTTAAAGTTATCTATCTGTGTCATTGGTGATTGCAGTTTTTCAATTTTTTGCAACTGAGATATATTATGAGAAATATTCTGCCTTATTTTATCAATTTTACCTTTGAAAAAAGATGCAAACTCATTGCATTTATTAACTGATAGAAGTTCAGGTGCTAATTGTGGTGGGGCATTAGTTAGCTTCTCTACTGTTGAAAATAGCGCACGGGCATTGTTCATATTCCTGCTGATGATGTTGGAGAAGAAAGACTGTCTTGCTTTACGAATTTCATAATTATAATTACAAAGCATCTCTTTATGGATTTGATAATGGACGTGAAGTTTAGATTTGCACCATTTTCTTTCAGTCTTTCTACATTCTCTCTTTAGCAGTTTAACAGCTGGATACTGCTTCCATGGTGCTTTCTGCTTATCATTGACTCTTTTTATTTTGAATGGAGCAATATCATCCATAATTTGGGTCATATTTAAATTAAAAAATTCCAGTAAATCATCTACAGAGTCTGACATTTTGGTTGAGTTCTGGAAGAGAGCTTGCTCAAAAAGAACATGTGTTGTCGTTTATGACTCTCCTACCTATAGTCGTTGAGCTATTCTGAATGTGAGGAGACATAGAAACTTCAAAGAAAACACAGAAATGATCAGATAATGCCAGGTCAACAACAGTAGTAGAAACAGTAAGACCCTTTGTGATGACGAGGTCAAGAGTATGACCACGAGAGTGGGTCGGTCCCTGTACATGTTGTACCAGGTTAAAGTTATCAATAATTGCAAATAGTTCTTTGGCATAAATGTTATCAGTATTATCTACATGCAAATTAAAATCCCCAGATATAATAAGACAATCAAACTCTAAGCAAATGACTGATAACAGTTCACCAAACTCTTCAAGAAAGACTTTGGCTGAATGTCTCGGAGGCCTATAAATAGTTAATAATAATATGTTAGGAGAGCATGTAACAAGTGCACATAAGTGTTCAAAGGACGTAAAATCACCAAGTGAGGATTGTTTACATTGAAAAGAGACTTTGAATATATTTGTGATCCCTCCACCTTTCCCTTGTCGGGTAACATTCAAAAAATTAAAATTTGGGGGAGCTGCTTCGATAAGGGTGGTAGCACTATTTGCTTGATCCAGCCAGGTTTCAGTTAGAAGCAAAAAATCAAGATTGTGTTTACAAATAAGATCAGTAATTAAAAATGACTTGTTTAAAAGTGATCTAATGTTCAGAAGAGCTAGCTTTACAGAAATTCTAGAAGCTATATTTGGTTGTGCACTTTGATGCTGTTTTAAAACAGGAAGGAAATTAGGTTGGTTCACCCCCAGGGTTAAATGTGCTCTATGTTTTCTGTTTCTTATCAACACAGGAATAGTGTCAACATCGGGTCCCAACTTTTTTTCAACATTACATCCATTTGCAGGGACCCAGACTACATCAAACAAGACTTTCTAAATGTTCCATTTGGTTTGAGGGTGAAAGGACTGGAGATGACATGTATCTTTTGGATGGTGAAAAAGATTTGTAGCCAGCTGAAAGTCCTGGACGAACACAATTTTGATGTACTGGATACACTGCTTGTCACGACAGATTTGGGCTGGAAAAGGAAAGTGTAGCCATTGGGAGCAGTTTTTTCATGCTATTTGGGAAATCCATCCGAGGAGAAGTGGAGTCGTCTGTCCTTGAATGTTGGGAGGCCTGCAAGTCAGATGTTTGTGTGTCCCTGATGACGACTTGCAAAGATGATTGTTTAGGCTTTGTAACTATGTCAGTCTGCGACATCTTATCAACTGTTTTCCTCGGTACTGGCTGAGAAAAGATTGCAAGTTTGTAGTGGTCTGCTAAGACTTTGGCTCCAATCCAGCTGAGTTCAGTGCTATTTGGCTTGTAAAATTCTTTGCGATTCCAAAAAAGGTTAAAATTGTCTATGAAATTCATACCAAATGAAGAACAAGTTTTTCCAAGCCAGGTGTTAAGACTGAAGAGTTGAGAAAAAGCAAAACTTCCTCTCGCTGGGAGTGGGCCACTGATAAAAGATTGAATTCCAGTCTTATAGAGCTCAGAAAAAAGTTTTCTGAAATCATCTTGGACAAACAGCTGTTCTCTGAAAACATCGTTTGCTCCCACATGCACAACGATACGTTTAATAGTTTTATGCTCGGACATGAGTTTCAAAATGCTGTCTTTGGTGTCAGAGATGGATGCATTTGGAAGACAACAAATAATCATCTCATAACCTTTTAATTGTCTTACAGTGGAATCACCAAGAACAAGGGTTGTGGGATCAGGTGGTGTTACGAGCTGCTTTTTGCCTCTTCTCACAGCTCTTCGATCTTGGTGTGATCTCTTTTTACTATGTGTTTGTCCGCTTGACAAATCCTCTTCCACATCCCTGAGGCATTCAAATTTGTTCTGAAGCCTTATAGGCTGTGGATTTTCCATAGGATTGTAGATCCTATTGTAATTTGTAGAACAAGCTGGTGTTGAAGTAATTACTCTTCTGTTTTTGTTTTTTGGCTTAGCACCCATCATTTGCCAGTTTTCAGTACTTACAGGTTGAGTTATGAATTCTTCCACTTGGTCTGCAATGTCCTCAGTCTGTCGGAGCGCAATCTCTGCATTCTCAGCCACTGTTTCAGTACTCCTTTCCTGAGATATCGCTTTTAATTCGTCCGTCTTTGGCAGAGGATTAATCTTTGATTCCAGAATAGAAATCCTCTGTTCTAATTCCATGCATTTTCTGCAGGATTTTTTGCTTCCTGGCATTTAAAAAAAAAAGTGGAAATTAAATTAAAATTAAATTAAAAGCTTATAAAGATAAAAAATAAAAAAAAAAAGAATAAAATAGTGGAAAGTCAATGAGAAAGTAAAGTATAGAAATGTGATCATCAAAGTGTGGGTGGAGCACAGAGGACGGCAGGACAATGCTTTTGGATGCAAAAAGGCTTTTTATTTCCCAACTTTTCAGTCTAAATCGCCAATTCTTAACATGTGGCGTAACACACACACACAGACACACACACACACACACACACACACACACACACACACACACACTGTGTTCTTGTCCTGGGATGCGCTCCCCTCTGCTCTCCCTCTGCCTCCTTAAATAGGGAGCGGTTCCTGGGAAAACACACAAAACACAGGTTAATTACAGTCAGGTGTAGCGATTCTGCCACTCACCTTTCCTGGCTCCGCCCTCCTGTCACAGACCGGTGCTTGACCACGCCCCCGCTGCCACAGACAGATTTCAACCTATAGATGTTCTGTCTCTCAATGATGGGTAGATTAAGTATGAATCCTATTTCCAGGTCTTGCGGGTTAACAAATATGGGAATTGCACTGCCAAGACTATATGCCAGATGTACTTGTGAGGTGTATACATTAGTGGTGGTAGTAGCTTTCAGTATGTTCTCAACCATGCTAAGAGGAACTAGGTAAGGAGGGATTTTTCCACCACTTAAGTTGTTAACTGAGCTAAATTCTCTCAACAAGTCCTGCATCAGATCTCTAATTACATGCACATAGGTTATATCTGACCGTACAATTCCTGGCAATGTGTCTAAAGTGTGCAGGGCATTATTTATTAATGCTGAGTGCATGTTGACCGAGAATGGTTCCCTGCAGGGTTCTGCCTAGGCCCTGCAGCTGGTCCTGTTGGACAAAGGTTTCGTTACCTTGAGTTGATTGGTACTGGGTGAATACTTAATGGTGGTGCATGCCTATGGGGTTAGCGATGCATGCAAGGTATTTAAAAATAAATAAATAAATACATTTTATAAAAGGTGGAGTGAGGCTGCTACGGGCTATCCACCCCCTTTGGACTGGGGAGACCCCACTGGGGTGGTCCCTTGCCATGGGGATCATACACTAGCAACCCTTTCTCCATTTTCAGGCAATGCCGTAAGTTCTGAAAGTGACTTAAATCTGGAGATTGTTACAGCATGGGTGCCATGATGGGAAATTCCTGGGGGTCTGTGACAAACTGCCGGATTCTTTGGATCACTGGGTCTCTTTCCTGCATAGAAAAGAAGTCCACATCGCCGGGCTGTCAACCTAGACGGACGGTCTGCAACTTAGTGTCAGAGTTCTCACAACTTTCTTTGGCTTGTCGGCAGGTAATGGTATTTACTGCGTAACTCTGTTTATCGGGGTCGAATCGCTCAATGTCCTTTGCAAAAGGAGTCAAGCTGGCACATACAGAGGCCAGGGGAATGGTTCCTCTGTGTCCTCCTTGCCCTTTGGGGAGGTTCGCTCTCTGAGCTACCTGAGGAGTTTGATGGAGGGGGATACTTCACATGGTACTCATCAGAAGAGGAGAAGGAAGAGAAAAAGAGTGTTCGTAGGCGGGGTTTACCACCAAATATTTCTTATTTTTCTTCTCCCTTTTAATGGTCGGGAGCTTTGGGGACCCCTCAAGTGCAGGTGGGTGTGATTCCGCTCCACCGGGATTGCGAGAGGGGGCAGGAACCTGGCGCTTTGGTTTGAAGGGGGGGGGGTGACCGACCAAGAAATCTTCAGAGTCTGTGTCAGACTTGGCCCTCCTCCCAGCTCTGTTTCTGCCTTTGCCTCCATGGATGATGCATGAAGCACCGCTTGGGCCCTGTTGCGCATTTTGCAACTTTCTTCCTGGGCCCGGTCATTGGCAGCTTTCCTGCTAGACTGTTCAGCTAGCTGGAGTCTATTAGCACACTCCTCTAACAAATTGTTGGTAAGCTTGAGTTCATCGCGCAGGGTCTGATTCATTGCGTCTAGCCAGTCATGGCTAGCGCTCAGCTCCTTGTTCTCCCCCCGGAGCATTTCCAGCTCCCTGTTCTCCCGCCGGAGTGTTTCTAGCTCCAAACGGGTATGTTGGTGATGGAGCAGAAATAACTTGCCTACCACCTCTTGGATGATGACACCACTCTGGGGATTCTGCACGTATTGTATCAAGCTATCAATCTCTGTCTGACACTCATCCTGGGTTAATTGCCCAAGTTCTTCCCTTTCCTTAAGAGAGATTTTGAGGAGATCCAAGACAAGGTCAGAGAGGGGAATAGGTTCCAGAGGAGGAAGGCTATCCTCCTCACCTCTTGATGTATTTGGGGTACGACGGCAGCTCATCCTGACTGCCTGGTTTGGGCACGGACCTACACCTGATGAACTAGTGACGTGGGCACTATTTCTTGGTCTACCCCTTTTAATGTAAGATAAATGTCGTGGGTACGAGGGGACGACAGACAAACAGCAAAAATAAAATGCACAGGTGAGGCTTCTAAACTGTGGCTCGTTTACTAATCACTCTCTCAAAATATGCCTCCGCACTATGGCAACTGTACTTGTTTCTACCAATGACTACTGGTGATAGAGTCACTTACTCCCTACTAGCTGTGTTTACAGTATGACTGACACAAAACTGCTAGTTAAACACCACAACACTGCAATTAGCCCAAAATACACTCTGGTATAGCCTTGGCAGTTCCACTTGACTAGCCTATTACTGAATAGAGGTCTGGAATGGCTCAACACTAAATTTATCCATTATTGCTACAAAAATCACTGAAGCCAACAATAACAATCCTTACACAGGGCACCAAAATAGGTAGGTGCAATAGGCTTATCAAATCAGTCTCATGTAAAAAGGGATCAGTCTCAAATTCATTAATTCAAGTGTCTAATAGTTTATAGCTAAACTATTAAAATCACTGGAATAACTTGGTGGTGATGTTTCTACAGTTTATTGAGTATTGTAGCTCTAATGTAATAGGTTTACTCTATAAACAGAACACAGTTTATTCCAAAGATACCATTTATTGAAATAGCTGACATGAATTAGCAAACTAATACTGATCAGATATAGCAACAATAGCAGCCAAGGAATACTTCAATATAAATGGTGATACAATGTATACAAATAAGAATCAGTAGTGTATATGATAATTAAGGCACTAATGGTTATCAGAAGTAATAAGCTATATGCCAGTGTTACAGTGTTGGGGAGAGTGGATGTTAAAATGTGATAGGGAAATCACGTGTGTGTGTGTGTGTGTGTGTGTGTGTGTGTGTGTGTGTGTGTGTGTGTGTGTATAATGCGAATGGAATGCGCGAGCCTTGTGCCAGGCCGCACCCAGAGGGGGATGGTCAACACAGGGAGAGTGCACGAAAGAGAGACAAAGGAATCTGTAGTTTAAACTAGTCTTGGCTAGGCCTTAAACCCAAACTTCTACTCAACCCTTAGCTACTCCTGAAATCCCAATGTTGAGGAGTGGAGTACGACGGAGGGAGTTAGAGAGAGAGAATGCATGCACAATCTAACTAAATACAGATAGTAAACGAAGTAAATCAAACCACACGCAGTCTAAGACTGACTTTCATGTGAATCAAAATGCGTACATTTAAACCATAAATTAATTCAAATAAACAAACACTTCACATTAACTAGCCACAATTGCCCAGATGCAGGCCTTACTTGAGGTCACTCTTGGTTGGCAGCTGAAAGTGCGTCTTCTGTTATCCAAAGACAGCATGGAGCGCAGGTCCGGGGAGAAAACAGTTCTGTTCCTTTCACTTTTACAGCTCGTCATCTGAAGATCTTTGGTGTTCTGTTGGTCGTCCAATGATCTGGAAGGAATCTTGTTTATAGTTCGTCGATGTTGAAAGGGAAAAGGGATACGGTCTCCTTTTCTCTTTAAAAATACTGCATGAGCTGCAGTAACTAACCGGTTCAGTTATTATTACAACTATTCGAAGGTCAAATACATTGAACTTTGGCTAAAGGTCCAGTATCAATAGATCGTTCTTTGTTCTCTGTCCTTCTGTAGCACCAATGCATCGGCGTCTCTTTCACATGTGGAATCCACCGCCAGAAAGAAAGAATTTTGATTTTGCCGCGGATTTTAAGCACAGTTGTGACGTCACTGTATTTGGTATCCGGTATCATCCCTGTATCCAATACCATTACAGGGAGTCAGAAGAATGGGCGGAGATAGAACATGGCATCGAGTACAGGGATTGGTGTGTTCAGTGCTGTACAGTGAAAGGAGGAAGATTATGGCTACGGTATGGCAGCCCCCCACACCATCTACCAGTCCCTTATACACTCGCCTCCAAATGTTCTGGGACAACAAATGCAATTCATTTATTTGTACTATACACTAAACATTTGAGTTTTAGATGAAAAGATTAATGTGAGACCTTTTGTTTGAATGCACCCATTTTTCATGTAATCAAAAATATAGGAACATGTGGCTCACCAGTGTTTTATGTTGCACTGTTAGATTAATTGTTGAAATAATTAATAGCTCTGAATATCTACTGTTGGTTTGAGTCCTCGGTTTTGCCTCTGAAGACTGCATTTGTTGTTAAAAATGATAAACCAACCTAAAGATCAGAGAGCTGTCTATGGGAAAAGCAAGTCATTTTGAAGCTGAGAAAGGAGGCAAACAGATTGGTCAAGGAAAAGAGCAATTGATGTCAGAAACATTGTGAGACCTATGAAGAAAAAACCCAAAAAACAATCAGTGACATCAACAACCTTTACTGGACAAGGGTAAAAGTTTCACAATCAACTGTTCAAAAATGACTTTGAGAGAAGAAATATAGAGGTCATACCACAAGATAAGCCACTCATCAGCAGTAAGAATTGGAAGGCCAGACTGGAATTTACAAAGAAATAGAGATGAGCAACAAAAGTTCTGGAACCAAGATTAACCTCTACCAAAGTAATGGAAAGGCCAAAGTGTGGATTAAGAAAGTGCTCATGATCCATAACATACAAGCTCATCAGTCAAGTACGCTGGGGGTAGTATTGAGCATTGGGCTTGTATAGCTGCTTCTGGAATGGGCTCATTAATCTGGATTGTTGATATAACTTGATTGTTGCAGTAAAATGAATTCAGAAGTCTACAGAAATATTCTGGCAATTTACAGAGAAATGCATCCAATCTAATTGGGAGGAACTTCATCATGCAGCAAGACAAGACCCAAAACACACTGCAACAAAGTACTTCATCAGAGAGAAAAAAGTGGAAGGTTGCTGACTGGCCAAGTCGATCACCAGACTTTAACTCAATTGAGCATGTATTTCACCTCCTGAAGAGGAGACTAAAGGGAATAACCCCCAAAAGAAACAACTGAAAGAGGCTAGGTTACAAGTCAGGAAAACCATCACAAATGAAGAATGCTAAAGTTTGGTGATGTCAGTGGGTCACCAGTTTGATGCAGTTTTTGCAAGCAAGGGATATGCAATCAAATAAGTGTTGCTTACTTTAATTTACTTGAATATCTGTTCCTACACTTTTACTCACCTAAAATTGGGTGATTTGCCAGCAAAGGTGCCATGTTCTAAGATGTTTAAACAGAGTGATATGTAAATATTAGGAAATGAAAATTGAAATTATGATCCATCGTCTCATCTGTGATCTAAAACCTAAATGTCTTCAATGCATAATGAAAACAAAAGAATTGGTCTTGTTCCACATCAGCACATCTTGACATAATATGGATTACTACAGTACATGTAATATATGGATGTTCCATATATTGTTTTATCATTTTGATGTCTTCAGAAGACTGTATTTTTCACATGCACACTCAAGCATGGTAAAATTCCTCCTCTGCACTTCACCTATCTGAAGCAGTGACCACACACATGCGCACAAGTGAGAAATAAGCACACACACATACCCAGAGCAGTGGGCAACTATGCTACAGTGCCCAGAGAACAGCTATGCTACAGTGCCCAGAGAACAGCTGAGCCATAATACAGAGGGAGGGGTAAGTGCTGTTCATTCACTCAACCCCCCTCACGTTTTTTTCTGCCTGTCTTGGGAACTGAACCAGTGAACCTTTGGGGCCAAGGCTGCTTCTCTAACCTTCAGGCCATGGTTGCCCCCTTGTTCAACAATGTAGAAAATAGTCAAAATTCTGAAAAACCCATGAATGACTTGGTGTGTCCAAACATTTGACTTCCATTTTTGTGCGTGCGTGTGTGCGAGCAAGAAAAAAAATGCACTGAAAAAAGGTTATTGAATTTATTGAAGTCAAATGCGGACATGTTTACATTGGTTATAGCCACACTGCAGAAAACTGAATTTGAGGAGAAAATTCCTTAATACTAGTGAAATTATCTTGCTGCATGGACAGATAATTTTACTTGACAAGACATCTTGGAATAATTTGGTTACAATCTAGAACTAGTTTTAATAATCTCAGAGTTGGTGTCGTCTATTCTTCTACACTGCAAAAATGATATCTTAAGTTAAAATCAGTGTTGGAGGTAATGGATTACAAAGTAACAGATTACAGTAACATTATTACTTTTATGGGTAACGAAGTAAAGTAACGCATTACACTAAAAATATCAGTAACTATACTACTTTACTTAACTTTTGGAATGCGCTTTCCTGCGTTACCCAAGCCATTTTTGTTGTTCTGATCTATTTAGTGGTGCGTGTATGCATGCTGCATATGGGCTGAGATTTGTGCCAGCAGAATCAGGATTTGAATCCTTTACATTTGAATTGTGCCAGCAGAATCAGGATTTGAATCCTTTATATTTGAATTTGAATAGCTGAACTTGAATGGTTGCATTGACAAACTGAATTTGCATCACACAATTTGACATTGCCTTTACATTTGAATTGTGCCAGCAGAATCAGGATTTGAATCCTTTACATTTGAATTTGAATAGCTGAACTTGAATGGTTGCATTGACAAACTGAATTTGCATCACACAATTTGAAATTGTATTTCGCTATTTGAATGTGTGCATTTACAATCTGAATCTGAATATGATGATTTGAATTAGAAATTTATTCGTTTTTAATCTCTAAATATTCAGATTCAGTTCTCATAATTCAAATTCAGTTCTTCAAATTCAGTTTCAAGTTTCTGTGACAAACATCCGGGTATGAAGGAAGAGCAATCGAGCGCAGACACGCAGGATTCTTCTTTGGCCAATCAGCAGTCGCGTTGTTGACCACAGTAGTAGCCGGCCAAGAAACATGAAGAAGAGGTGGTGAACAACATGTGAGCGGCATGCAGCGATGGCATCGGATGAGCGACATACGAATGAGGTATTGGAAACTTAACAAATTAACGTTCTTGTGTTTAGCTGTTGTCATTGTGACAGGTTTTGTAAAAATGTTTCGTTTCTTGAACAGAGTCTATCATTAGTGACTAAAATCTCTGCTAGCAGTTATTAATTTCTCTTTCAATGAGATTCCAGCTCTCAACGGCAACTAGTTAGCTCATTTAATCCGTGTGTTACTAGAGTACTCCACTGCCAACATAAGAGTCATTTACCCCAGTCTGTCAGAACTACAGACTGACGGTAACGGCAGACATACCGTACCAAACGTCGAGACGTGCATGGCTGTACCGAACGTAAGCGCAATTTGTGTATGGCAAAAGTCCATGGCTGTAGTAGCATCGACTCGAGCCCCTAGGCTTAGCATGCTAGGCTTAGCTAATTGAAGATCTAAATTGTAAAATGGGCTATGATTATGAATACTTTAAGTGGTGCAATGTAAGATAGTACAATGTGGAATTCTATCCACGTTTTCTTGGTAAGATATTTTAAAGGTAAAAGATCGAGTGCAAACTTTTCCAAGGTAGTACTCAATGAGAGTAAATCTAATGTGCCTCAATGGCGGAGTTGGAGAAATGTGAACTCGGCTATGAGTTAGCTAGTGCTGTGCTAACATGTTACTGATAGCTCATTTCCACGAGGCAGCAAAACGGCATGATTGCATTGTTTTCTTTTACGGTCTGTGGATTGCACGTGTGAATAGCTTGCTGGGAACAGGCAAAACTTCAAGCCACACACATAGTCCACTCTATCTAAAAAGGGCCAAACATGGAACAAAATGTAATTGTTTATATTGTAAATATTGTTACATATTTATGTTGTTGTATGGGGGGTGAAGATTGTTAAATTCTTTCAACCTTCTGTTTTGACAGGCACACAACTTAGAGCTTGTGAACTCAGCGAGACATCTATTAAATCTATTGATAAATTCACCCAGCGCCCACCCTCCAGCCATCCCTGGTCCCAGTGAGGCTCCAAGGTGTTGTCTATTTTCACAAGAAATAACACACAGATTTAAACATTTATACATATTTCATTATTTGACCCCTGAGACATTTTACTCCTTTTAAAGGCCCTGTATGTGGTATTTGTGTAATTTTGAATTTCCCACTCTTCAGAAATTGTAAGTAATTGCATGTAATAAAAGGATGACTAATGAAGAAATGCACCCTGCCCACCATCTGATAATTTTTAGAGCCATAGGAACAGTTTGAATAATGTGTTACTCCATCACTGCCTCAGACATAAACTAGTACCCCAAGACTGGCTGGACCAACACTTGTCAGCACACAGATTCTGAAGGAGATCTATGCAGTGCTATGCATATAGTACTTTTGTTAGGATTGTCAGTAGGATTACTTCTTCACACTGTGGTATGTACAGTTTTTTTTTTGGTATGCATTGCACTTCAAAATGACACAAACCACACATGGGGCCTTTAAATGTTAATTACTCTATAAAATAATGTTGTGCATCTTCTGAACATGGTGTTATTCCAACAGACAGGGAACGAGTCAGGAAGTGAGGCAGGAAGTGAGGCCCAGGCCCAGTGTCAGCAGTGAAATGTCAAGGTCCTCTTTTGTACTTTGGTTTCTATGTCAGACTGACTTGTCCCTTAATTTAAATGCTCAAGCTATAGCTAGTGAGATGTGTACCGTATTTCTTTGTCAATTTTTGACACAGGTATTTTGCACGTCCTAAAATCTACCAACCCTGTGGTGTGTGTTAAATCTTTTAAAACACATTGAGCTGCATGATTGTATGAATTGTGCAATACAAATGCGGTTTATTATTGTTGTTATTATAACTATTATACTGCTATTGTGTAACGCCAGAACATTCTCATCACAGATCTTTTCCTGGCCTTTTTGGGCCAAAGGGAAAAAAGTGGAAAGGGGAAAAACTTGTCAGAGGGCCACACCACCATGACAAGAAGATGCAAATTACCTTTTATCTCTTGCCAAAATGTGTGGACCGTACTCCAAAAGGTGATGAAGAGATTCACCATCTGCAGGCAGGCTTGGGGCGGAGGTCAACAGTTATACTGGAGCTCTACACCCATGATCAGGTGAGGCAACATTGAAATTGTATTTTTTTTCCTATTAATTTTAACATATGAATGTATAGCCATAATAATTGATTATTTTTAATATAAACATGTTAATGATAAATTCCATTATTCATCCGTAAGTCTCCCGACGATTTGCTGCTGAGACTGCTGTCGTTTTACTAACAGTGAAGAGTCTGGTAGTATGAGTGTCGTTATTGCAAAATAGTTCGACCGGATTTAATTGTTGTATTATGTGCTATATACTTTTATTATAAAAGCAAATGTTCTTTTATCAATAATATGGTATGATTAATATAAAATATTGACGGTATCTTCAGCTCTGAAGGCTCTCTATCCGATGCTGGACAGCATATCAGGAAGCTGGTTAATGTACAAAGCCACAGGTACATAACACTTACCCATGCCTGTGTTATCTGAGTCGACTGTATAGTTTTGATAAAGTGCTATACAAATAAATTTGATTGATTGATTAACTTGTTCTAGCTCTTCAGATCAATATGAGTGAAAGCTACTGAAATGTGACAATACTCAACTACTTAACTTTTCTTTTAAGGAGGATGGGGTTCTAGAAAACTGCACATGGTGTCTCCAGAGGACAGCGGCTACACTGGGCAGATACTAAAGTCAGCAACTGGATGTGGAAAGGCCATGATGTATATACAGTGGTGCTTGAAATTTTGTGAACCCTTTAGAATTTTCTATATTTCTGCATAAATATGACCTAAAACATAATCAGATTTTCACACAAGTCCTAAAAGTACATAAAGAGAACCCAGTTAAACAAATGAGACAAAAATATTATACTTGGTCATTTATTTATTGAGGAAAATGATCCAATATTACATATCTGTGAGTGGCAAAAGTATGTGAACCCCTAGGATTAGCAGTTAATTTGAAGGTGAAATTAGAGTCAGGTGTTTTCAATCAATGGGATGACAATCAGGTGTGAGTGGGCACCCTGTTTTATTTAAAGAACAGGGATCTATCAAAGTCTGATCTTCACAACACATGTTTGTTGAAGTGTATCATGGCACGAACAAAGGAGATTTCTGAGGACCTCAGAAAAAGCGTTGTTGATGCTCATCAGGCTGGAAAAGGTTACAAAACCATCTCTAAAGAGTTTGGACTCCACCAATCCACAGTCAGACAGACTGTGTACAAATGGAGGAAATTCAAGACCATTGTTACCCTCCCCAGGAGCGGTTGACCAACAAAGATCACTCCAAGAGCAAGGCGTGTAATAGTCGGCGAGGTCACAAAGGACCCCAGGGTAACTTCTAAGCAACTGAAGGCCTCTCTCACATTGGCTAATGTTAATGTTCATGAGTCCACCATCAGGAGAACACTGCACAACAATGGTGCGAATGGCAGGGTTGCAAGGAGAAAGCCACTGCTCTCCAAAAAGAACATTGCTGCTCGTCTGCAGTTTGCTAAAGATCATGTGGACAAGCCAGAGGGCTATTGGAAAAATGTTTTGTGGACAGATGAGACCAAAATAGAACCTTTTGGTTTAAATGAGAAGCATTATATTTGGAGAAAGGAAAACACTGCATTCCAGCATAAGAACCTTATCCCATCTGTGAAACATGCTGGTGGTAGTATCATGGTTTGGGCCTGTTTTGCTGCATCTGGGCCAGGACGGCTTGCCATTGTTGATGGAACAATGAATTCTGAATTATACCAGCGAATTCTAAAGGAAAATGTCAGGACATCTGCCCATGAACTGAATCTCAAGAGAAAGTGGGTCATGCAGCAAGACAACGAACCTAAGCATACAAGTCGTTCTACCAAAGAATTGTTAAAGAAGAATAAAGTTATTATAAATATGAGGTCCTTATGCATTTATGCTTTGTTTTACTATATTTGCCATATTGAATTACTTTTTTCCTTTTATATTTTAGTGCTGTTGTTCTTCATGCCATTCTTCGGCTACTGCCCCTTCTCTGTCAGCTCAGGGAAGGTCTGGCACTGTACAGTGGTGCTTGAAAGTTTGTGAACCCTTTAGAATTTTCTATATTTCTGCAAAAATATGACCTAATACATCATCAGATTTTCACACAAGTCCTAAAAGTAGGTAAAGAGAACCCAGTTAAACAAATGAGACAAAAATATTATACTTGGTCATTTATTTATTGAGGAAAATGATCCAATATTACATATCTGTGAGTGGCAAAAGTATGTGAACCTCTAGGATTAGCAGTTTATTTGAAGGTGAAATTAGAGTCAGGTGTTTTCAATCAATGGGATGACAATCAGGTGTGAGTGGGCGCCCTGTTTTATTTAAAGAACAGGGATCTATCAAAGTCTGATCTTCACAGCACATGTTTGTGGAAGTGTATCATGGCATGAACAAAGGAGATTTCTGAGGGCCTCAGAAAAAGCCTTGTTGATGCTCATCAGGCTGGAAAAAGTTACAAAACCATCTCTAAAGAGTTTGGACTCCACTAATCCACAGTCAGACAGATTGTGTACAAATGGAGGAAATTCAAGACCATTGTTACCCTCCCCAGGAGTGGTCAGTCAACAAAGATCACTCCAAGAACAAGGCGTGTAATAGTCAGCGAGGTCACAAAGGACCCCAGGGTAACTTCCAAGCAACTGAAGGCCTCTCTCACATTGGCTAATGTTAATGTGCATGAGTCCACCATCAGGAGAACACTGAACAACAATGGTGTGCATGGTAGGGTTGCAAGGAGAAAGCCACTGCTCTCCAAAAAGAACATTGCTGCTCGTCTGCAGTTTGCTAAAGATCACGTGGACAAGCCAGAAGGCTACTGGAAAAATGTTTTGTGGACGGGTGAGACCAAAATAGAACTTTTTGGTTTAAATGAGAAGCATTATGTTTGGAGAAAGGAAAACACTGCATTCCAGCATAAGAACCTTATCCCATCTGTGAAACAAGGTGGTGGTAGCATAATGGTTTGGGCCTGTTTTGCTGCATCTGGGCCAGGACGGCTTGCCATCATTGATGGAAAAATGAATTCTGAATTATACCAGTGAATTCTAAAGGAAAATGTCAGGACATCTGTCCATGAACTGAATCTCAAGAGAAGGTGGGTCATGCAGCAAGACAACGACCCTAAGCACACAAGTCCTTCTACCAAAGAATGGTTAAAGAAGAATAAAGTTAATGTTTTGGAATGGCCAAGTCAATGTCCTGACCTTAATCCAATCGAAATGTTGTGGAAGGACCTGAAGTGAGCAGTTCATGTGAGGAAACCCACCAACATCCCAGAGTTGAAGCTGTTCTGTACGGAGGAATGGGCTAAAATTCCTCCAAGCCAGTGTGCAGGACTGATCAACAGTTACCGCAAACGTTTAGTTTCAGTTATTGCTGCACAAGGTGGTCACACCAGATACTGAAAGCAAAGGTTCACATACTTTCGCCACTCTCAGATATGTAATATTGGATCATTTTCCTCAATAAATAAATGAACAAGTATAATATTTTTGTCTCATTTGTTTAACTGGGTTCTCTTTATCTACTTTTAGTACTTGTGTGAAAATCTGATGATGTTTTAGGTCATATTTATGCAGAAATATAGAAAATTCTAAAGGGTTCACAAACTTTCAAGCACCACTGTATGGTGTAGCTGATCTGATGAGGCAGTACCCGGACGTCTGCCAGGTGCTGTTTGTCCCTGGGTTGGAGGTGAAGGTGAGTTAATCCACTTATGCCGAATGTTGCGTAACGCAACAATGTCTTGGACTGTGGTTGTGTTAAATGTTTGGGGGGGCTTTGAGCCACAGTTTGGTTTTGAGGCAAGTGGGTTCGGTTTTTGTTTTATGCAGAGTGCCGAGGCTCCACACATTTCTTTCTATTATACTGTAGATCGCCGGCATATCTGGTGTGCTGTGCTTTAGTTGAAAAGTTTACACGGAACTTTATTTCATACATTTGAGTGTTTCATTTAACTGATCAGTTTCACCAAGAAACATTGCATTTTCCCCTTTGTATAATGGCACAAAAGTGTGGTATAATAAGCATGCAAACAAACCAGCACATGGTTTTGTATTGTCCTTCATGGAAAAAAGTGTTGTGCTGCATTATTGAAATTGCAGTTACAGTATTACTGCAGCATTAGATGAATAGATGAATATTTCAGACACAAAAATATTGCAAACATACTGCAAACTGTACATACGTACATTAAAAATATTTTCATGTATTATGGAAGTATCGGATCGGGACTATATCGGCAGATACTCAAAATCAAATGATCGGAATCGGATCAGAGGACAAAAAAAAGGTCAAGACATCCCTTATAGGAGGCTTATTATAGGCCTATGAATAGTCTGTTTAATGTCATAACTGGTATTATATTGTATTGTCTTTTCCCACTTCTTTCTCATACCAAGGTTCCAAGCATTTATTATTGTTGTTATTACTACTTCTACTATTATTCATATCATCGTACTTACTAATTTCTTTTTTTTTCTCTTATGAGGCTGACGCGGACTCTGTTTTCGCCATGTGCCGTCCTGTGTTCAGTGACAAAGGCTCCATCAAGGAACAGATGGAAGTGATGCTTATGAACCACCTGCAAGACTTACTCCAGAGTATGGAAGCATGTAAGTGCTCGTTTAATTTCTTCTTGACCTGCCCCTACCTCTGGCAACACCTGTGACTGTATGTTCAGACCGAAAATGACCAAAGCAAATCTGTTACCTATCCACATTCGTGCCTAGTGGCACATAAGACTTCATAAATCTTTGGTCACCCAATTGGCTGACCAACCATAGAGAAATAATGACTTTCGTCGCTCTAGTAGCTTTTGTCGCCTCTGGTTTGAACATACGGTAAGCTCTCTGCCCAACACACACACACCATCAGTAAGCCCATCTGACCTTATTTCAGTACATTTTGTAAACCCAGTACATAGATTTCCAAATTGTACCTCTTGTGCTGTTACATGTCTAAAATGTCATTTAACATGCCTGCTTTATCTGTCTCTGGAAGGTGACCATCTAGAGGCAGGACCAGATTGCCTGTCCCCCAGTAAAGCACTTCAGTGGCTCACAGGACAAGGCCACATTCCTGTGTTACCAGAGGAGAGGCTGAACTTCCAAGTGTGTGTGGAGTTTATCCACAACTGTGACATTCAATATGGTACCCATACTGTTTGCTATCCTACAGTTGCTGCTTGCAGTAACACCATTCGTCTGCCAGTGAAACATATGCAAACATATGCAGAGTTTGTTGCAATAATGTCAGAAGCCTTTCACTTAGGCCAGGCCTTTCATCAAGTTTAGACATGTGAGTTGCTAATTTCTGCTACTGTTCTAAATGCCAATCGTGCTGTTCCACGCAGCAATCACATGCCAGAGACTCTTAAAGGGGTGGCACATGTTGAAGTCTTGAAGGTGTGGGTCATCGGATGTGGGACTCAAGCACTTGTGTTTTTTTTGTTGTTGTTGTTTTCATCTGTGGGAGCACCACTGCATTATGGGTAAAGGGAAACCTCATTGTAATCATTTTGTTAAATCATCTTTATAGCACTTTATTTTTCACTTAAAAGAACCCATTGTTTTATGCAGTCATTATTGGCAAGCATGACCCAGTGTTTCTCTGAAGACTTACAAGTGAGATGGAGTGTTCTTTTGTCATACAGATATTTCTGTCTGTTTCTCCTCTCCCAAAAAATATGGAAGAAAAAAACATTTTGTGCCAATTTCATTATTTTGTCAAGCTGTCTTTATTTCTGTGCACTTTTTCACTGAAAAAAACAACAACTATGCGCCCAGTATTTATGTCATTATGCAGTGACATGCAGTCGTTACTATATACAGCAAGCATAACCCACTTTTCTCTGAGGAAATACAATTGAGTTGAACACTTTTGTTGCCGGGGCGGCACGGTGGTGTAGTGGTTAGCGCTGTCGCCTCACAGCAAGAAGGTCCTGGGTTCGAGCCCCGGGGCCGGCGAGGGCCCTTCTGTGTGGAGTTTGCATGTTCTCCCCGTGTCCGCGTGGGTTTCCTCCGGGTGCTCCGGTTTCCCCCACAGTCCAAAGACATGCAGGTTAGGTTAACTGGTGACTCTAAATTGACCGTAGGTGTGAATGTGAGTGTGAATGGTTGTCTGTGTCTATGTGTCAGCCCTGTGATGACCTGGCGACTTGTCCAGGGTGTACCCCGCCTTTCGCCCGTAGTCAGCTGGGATAGGCTCCAGCTTGCCTGCGACCCTGTAGAAGGACAAAGCGGCTAGAGATAATGAGATGAGACTTTTGTTGCCCAAGTACAAGTATTTGTGTCTTTTTCTTCTGTTTTTCTTCTCCCAAAAAAGGAAGGAAATACTGTACATAGAATACAGACTTAGTTGTACTTTTGCTGTGAATGATTGCGAAGTAGGTACAAAGCGTGAGTGAGTGTGGTCAGATAAATGTCTCTTCCAAAACTATTTGAGTGAGAAAGGGGGTCAATGGAAAGGCACAGCATTGCAAGATCCTCTGTCGTCAATGGACATTCCATTTCTGGCACGGTAACACCTGGGTTGGTAGAGCTGTCATGACAAAGCCCTATGTTTTCCCAATCAATATCCTCGATTATTATTCCCTAGTACAACAAACAGAATGTCAGTATGTTTATTGAGAAAATTGTTTTATAGACAAAGTAAAATTACTTTAATTACTCAACTACCTCATTTTCCTCATGCATCTCTGGCTGTCTGATGGGGTGCTGCATCATCCCCAATTCCCATAACTGGTTTGGGGAAAGGAAGCCCTCTGTCCTGAGAGGATGGTTATTCCATGCAGTGGAGAACTTAGCCAAATCAGCCTTGAATCTGGGGAGGAAGGTGTCCTGAGCACAGAAGAGATGAAGATGATCCGAGATGTCAAGGGCTCCATCTTCCTCCAGGCTGTGTAAAACGTCATAGTAAATGTGTGTAACTCCCATCCAAACATCCCTCCATAGATGTTCGATTCTACAATTCATACAACCCCGATTCCAAAAAAGTTGGGACAAAGTACAAATTGTAAATAAAAACGGAATGTAATAATTTACAAATCTCAAAAACTGATATTGTATTCACAGTAGAACATAGACAACATATCAAATGTCGAAAGTGAGACATTTTGAAATTTCATGCCAAATATTGGCTCATTTGAAATTTCATGACAGCAAGGCATCTCAAAAAAGTTGGGACAGGGGCAATAAGAGGCTGGAAAAGTTAAAGGTACAAAAAAGGAACAGCTGGAGAACCAAACTGCAACTCATTAGGTCAACTGGCAATAGGTCATTAACATGACTGGGTATAAAAAGAGCATCTTGGAGTGGCAGCGGCTCTCAGAAGTAAAGATGGGATGAGGATCACCAATCCCCCTAATTCTGCGCCGACAAATAGTGCAGCAATATCAGAAAGGAGTTTGACAGTGTACAATTGCAAAGAGTTTGAACATATCATCATCTACAGTGCATAATATCATCAAAAGATTCAGAGAATCTGGAAGAATCTCTGTGCGTAAGGGTCAAGGCCGGAAAACCATACTGGGTGCCCGTGATCTTCGGGCCCTTAGACGGCACTGCATCACATACAGGCATGCTTCTGTATTGGAAATCACAAAATGGGCTCAGGAATATTTCCAGAGAACATTATCTGTAAACACAATTCACCGTGCCATCCACCGTTGCCAGCTAAAACTCTATAGTTCAAAGAAGAAGCCGTATCTAAATATGATCCAGAAGCGCAGACGTCTTCTCTGGGCCAAGGCTCATTTAAAATGGACTGTGGCAAAGTGGAAAACTGTTCTGTGGTCAGACGAATCAAAATTTGAAGTTCTTTATGGAAATCAGGGACGCCGTGTCATTCGGACTAAAGAGGAGAAGGACGACCCAAGTTGTTATCAGCGCTCAGTTCAGAAACCTGCATCTCTGATGGTATGGGGTTGCATTAGTGCGTGTGGCATGGGCAGCTTACACATCTGGAAAGACACCATCAATGCTGAAAGGTATATCCAGGTTCTAGAGCAACATATGCTCCCATCCAGACGACGTCTCTTTCAGGGAAGACCTTGCATTTTCCAACATGACAATGCCAAACCACATACTGCATCAATTACAGCATCATGGCTGCGTAGAAGAAGGGTCTGGGTACTGAACTGTCCAGCCTGCAGTCCAGATCTTTCACCCATAGAAAACATTTGGTGCATCATAAAACGGAAGATACGACAAAAAAAACCTAAGACAGTTGAGCAACTAGAATCCTACATTAGACAAGAATGGGTTAACATTCCTATCCCAAACTTGAGCAACTTGTCTCCTCAGTCCCCAGATGTTTACAGACTGTTGTAAAGAGAAAAGGGGATGTCTCACAGTGGTAAACATGGCCTTGTCCCAACTTTTTTGAGATGTGTTGTTGTCATGAAATTTAAAATCACCTAATTTTTCTCTCTAAATTATACATTTTCTCAGTTTAAACATTTGATATGTCATCTATGTTCTATTCTGAATAAAATATGGAATTTTGAAACTTCCACATCATTGCATTCTGTTTTTATTTACAATTTGTACTTTGTCCCAACTTTTTTGGAATCGGGGTTGTACAAAGAGAAGTTCTTACACTGTACTTGGATATTGAGGTAATTTCTAATCATCATTATTGTTACGAAGAGATGACCTTACCTCTGGTTGTGCACACTTTTTCCACTTATAAAGCTGCCATGTCCTGTCCCTCTGACCGTAAACCTCATCTGGGCAATACTGACATTTTCAACACCCTGGTCACCTCTTACCCTGCAACACATCAGATGCTAAAAATTAGCATACAACATTCATTTCTATTGCTTAAAGGAGAAATCTGGTGTTGCTTAAGGTCACTGAATGGTTGCGTCTTTGGTCTAGCACTCGGTGAACTGTAAAAGATACTACGAAAATCACAGTTCAAAATAACTGCAGAATTACTCACTTGTAGGGCCATCCAAATCTCCTCACTCCATCCAGGAAAAACTCAAGACCAGTACTTGCTGTGTTGTTAGAAGCAGCATTGAGATACATGATCTAGAAGGAAAACCGACATGAGTTCTATAAATGATGGTCATAAGATGGAAACCCAAACAAGAGAGATATTTTCATGTCTATGTTCTTTGTTACAGTAGGAAACTTACCTTCCTTGAGTAGCCGCCAATGCCCCCGAATATCACCAGGTTATATCTAGTGAAAAGGATGGGTTATTTTCACAGATAGATAAGAACACAGGGCTGGCATATTTTAAGACAGGCCAAGTAATACTGCCAAAAATGTAACAAACACACCCAATGAGTTTATGATTGGTGTCTATGTGCTGCAGAAAATGTGGGCCTTGAACACAGTATTTACGTCAAACAACACAGCCCATACTTGTCATTCTTGATAAGATGCCCTCTGAATCAACTCTATGCATAGAGGCCTTGAGTCTGGTCCATTGTACATGGTGGCCCTGTGCTTCAAGACACCCCTTGACAATCTGGTATCCAGCATGAGGTAGTCTAGATTTGATGGCTCGCACTTCATTATCCAGAACATCATCAGTTATGGTGGAATACAGGCTCCTAACTGACATGTTGTACTCCTGCATCCTCCTGTACATGGTTCTCCTTGAGACTCCAAGAATGTCTGCTACATACAGTGGTGCTTGAAAGTTTGTGAACCCTTTAGAATTTTCTATATTTCTGCATAAATATGACCTAAAACATCATCAGATTTTTACACAAGTCCTAAAAGTAGATAAAGAGAACCCAGTTAAACAAATGAGACAAAAATATTATACTTGGTCATTTATTTATTGAGGAAAATGATCCAATATTACATATCTGTGAGTGGCAAAAGTATGTGAACCTCTAGGTTTAGCAGTTAATTTGAAGGTGAAATTAGAGTCAGGTGTTTTCAATCAATGGGATGACAATCAGGTGTGAGTGGGCACCCTGTTTTATTGAAAGAACAGGGATCTATCAAAGTCTGATCTTCACAACACATGTTTGTGGAAGTGTATCATGGCACGAACAAAGGAGATTTCTGAGAACTTCAGAAAAAGCGTTGTTGATGCTCATCAGGCTGGAAAAGGTTACAAAACCATCTCTAAAGAGTTTGGACTCCACCAATCCACAGTCAGACAGATTGTGTACAAATGGAGGAAATTCAAGACCATTGTTACCCTCCCCAGGATTGGTCGACCAACAAAGATCACTCCAAGAGCAAGGCGGGTAATAGTCGGCGAAGTCATAAAGGACCCCAGGGTAACTTCTAAGCAACTGAAGGCCTCTCTCACATTGGCTAATGTTAATGTTCATGAGTCCACCATCAGGAGAACACTGAACAACAATGGTGTGCATGGCAGGGTTGCAAGGAGAAAGCCACTGCTCTCCAAAAAGAGCATTGCTGCTCATCTGCAGTTTGCTAAAGATCACGTGGATAAGCCAGAAGGCTATTGGAAAAATGTTTTGTGGACGGATGAGACCAAAATAGAACTTTTTGGTTTAAATGAGAAGCGTTATGTTTGGAGAAAGGAAAGAACTGCATTCCAGCATAAGAACCTTATCCCATCTGTGAAACATGGTGGTGGTAGTATCATGGTTTGGGCCTGTTTTGCTGCATCTGGGCCAGGACGGCTTGCCATCATTGATGGAACAATGAATTCTGAATTATACCAGCAAATTCGAAAGGAAAATGTCAGGACATCTGTCTATGAACTGAATCCCAAGAGAAGGTGGGTCATGCAGCAAGACGACGACCCTAAACACACAAGTCGTTCTACCAAAGAATGGTTAAAGAAGAATAAAGTTAATGTTTTGGAATGGCCAAGTCAAAATCCTGACCTTAATCCAATTGAAATGTTGTGGAAGGACCTGAAGCAAGCAGTTCATGTGAGGAAACCCACCAGCATCCCAGAGTTGAAGCTGTTCTGTATGGAGGAATGGGCTAAAAGTCCTCCAAGCCGGTGTGCAGGACTGATCAACAGTTACCGGAAACGTTTAGTTGCAGTTATTGCTGCACAAGGGGGTCACACCAGATACTGAAAGCAAAGGTTCACATACTTTTGCCACTCACAGATATGTAATATTGGATCATTTTCCTCAATAAATAAATGACCAAGTATAATATTTTTGTCTCATTTGTTTAACTGGGTTCTCTTTATCTACGTTTAGGACTTGTGTGAAATTCTGATGATGTTTTAGGACATATTTATGCAGAAATATAGAAAATTCTAAAGGGTTCACAAACTTTCAAGCACCACTGTATGTGGCAGGTAGACCCAAGTGAAGCAGACTCTGAAGATGATCCGTTGAGACCTCTAGTCTTAAACGTCCAAGGGGACCTAAACTCCAGACGACAGATTTTGAGGGGGCAGGTTTATTCCGCTGGTCTAGCAAAACGCTCAGTTGTTGGAGGGCTTCCCATATGTCATTAGGCAAGGCTATATTATCCATTGCATTTAGAAGGGCCATCTCTTGGGTCACTACGAAGTCCAAATAATCGAAATCAGGGGGGTTGCTGTTGAGGACATGTTGCACTCTCTCCCTCAGTCTGACCAAGACCTCCTGGATGACAATGTTCTGCAAAGGCAATGAAATGATGTTATACAGCAATTGGGTCTGGTCGAAATGTTTAAGCTTAGGCCTAATATGATAAACCATTTCATCAGATGGAGCTCCACTGTTACCACAATCTACGACCCCAGGATATTTTGACCCAATGTCACTCAGTAGTCATGAGATCCGCGTTTGTTCTATGTTACAGCAAATTAATACAATTGGACGTTATTTTGAATGGGTCTGGGCTCCTTGTTAAAATAAAATAAAGGGCTCAGTTTGATCCACTGAGGCGTCCATCCTTCTTGATTATCCTAACTACAACAATCTCAGATGGACCCGTCATAGTAGGCTATTAAAAGCTAGGGGTGTAATGATACACAAATAATTTGGCACGAGGTCACGGTTGTTGTTGTTGTTGTTGTTTTTTGCGGTACAGTGTGGGAACAAAATGCAAACCATTTGCTTGTTTATTTGCGTATTTGTTAATCAATTTGTTGTTACAAATATTGTTGTAGCCTACCATTATGAAGGGGAAATTAAAATAAATGCAATGCTGCGTGGTAGGCCTAATACTAAGTTAAATAAAATAGTAACCTCGTAAGGAACAAATGATGAAATAGCCTATGGATGAATTGTATAAATTATTATTTTTTTAAAAATCCTTGTAAACAGTAAGCTTCAACAAGTGCAGCACTATAAGTTACAGCATGAACACACGGATGAAATGAGCTAACTGGCTGTCGTTGAGAGCTGGAATTCTCTCATTGAGAGAGAAACTTAGTAACTGCTACTCACTAATGATAGACTCTGTTCAAGAAACGAAACATTTTTACAAAACCTGTCACAATGACAACAGCTAAACACAAGAACGTTAATTTGTTAAGTTTCCAATACCTCATTCGTATGTCGCTCATCCGATGCCATCGCTGCATGCCGCTCGCATGTTGTTCACCACCTCTTCTTCACATTTCTTGGCCGGCTACTACTGTGGTCAACAACGTGACCGCTGATTGGCCAAAGAAGAATCCTGCGTGTCTGTGCTCGATTGCTCTTCCTTCATACCTGGATGTTTGTCACAGAAACTTGAAACTGAATTTGAAGAACTGAATTTGAGTTATGAGAACTGAATCTGAATATTTAAAGATTGAAAGCCAATTAATTTCAAATTCAAATGATCTGATTCAGATTGTAAATACAAGCATTCAAATAGCGAAATACAATTTCAAATTGTGTGATGCAAATTCAGTTTGTTAATGCAACCATTCAAGTTCAGCTATTCAAATTCAAATGTAAAGGATTCAAATCCTAATTCTGCTGGCACAAATCTCCCATAGCTGCATGTGCGCTTAGGCACCATTGCCCTAGAGACTGATTTGAGTACGTACAGTGATGCTTGAAAGTTTGTGAACCCTTTAGAAGTTTCTATATTGCTGCATAAATGACCTAAAACATCATCAGATTTTCACACAAGTCCTAAAAGTAGATAAAGAGAACTCAGTTAAACAAATGAGACATATTACACTTGGTCATTTATTTATTGAGGAAAATGAGCCAATATTACATATCTGAGTGGCAAATGTATGTGAACCTTTGAGTCCATGAACATTGACTCAAGATAAAATCCTGGTCTTGGCAAGATGGCGCCAGTGTGTTTGTTGGCTTGCTGTCAGCCCCATCAGTTCCGTAAGCTCTTACCTGTGCAATCTGTGTTCTGCCTGTTCATGCTTCTGTTTGTATTGATCTGGCATTGCGCCGATGCATCTATATGGACTTATGTTCGGCAGTTTTTATTGGATCTCAAAAACTCATTGGTGGCCCATTCTAGTGGGTATCCTGCACCACACAGCAGATGTCATCCCTCATTCATTCACCCCTCTGCCGATTGTGTTCATCGGCTACCTTGCTGCATTTCTCACCACAAGAAACGGCGTAGATGGAGGGGTAAACGCGGAGGCCTCTGAGTGAAGATCAGGAGAGGAGTAACTTTTTGTCCGGTGCAGCCATGGTCAAGTAAGCTAGCCGTGGTCTATCCAGCACGCAAAGATCTCTACCTGGCTCGGTGCTCATGGGACCGGAGATACTCCTGCCATGTAGGGTATTAGGCAGAAAAAGAAATTTACCAGTCAAAAATAATATTTTATATAATCCTGATAAGCGCCGCAGGTGCGAAAACGAGCGCTGCAGGCGCGAAGTCCCTCTAGGGGGGTCTGGGGGCATGCCCCCCCAGAAAATTTTTGAAATTTAGACTTCATTTCCTGCATTCTAGGACATTTTCAGGGTGAAATGGCGTGTAATTTTTGATCAGAAATATTGCATATTTTTACTTTGTATTTTTTTCAGTTTCACTCCTGAATGTATCAGATGTATGTATGGTGTTTGATTTGGTAACAAAAGTGAAAAGAAAATAAACAACAATGAATTGTATATAATCTTTTGATCTAGTTACAGTATTTAATAAAAAAAAAAACCAACAGTATTCTATTTTACCATACCCCAATGAAACCCCCTTGTTAATCAATGTATCACACATACCTTTTCTGTCTTTTTGTGGAAAAACGAATCAGTTTTTGTCACATTCAATTTGGGGCGTTTGTTGGGATTCATCTTGATCCAGAAGAGTGAGTCAGCAAAAAAAAATGCGGTTCTCCCGCCAAGAAAGAGGAAACTACAACGCAGGGTGTTTGGCAATTTTCGACCAATCAGAATTCGCGATTTATTCAGTCCGCATGTTACAAGATTCAGTGCGGGCCAAAATGGCGGAAACGATGAAATATTCTGATTTTTCATTTCAAGTTTTCAGTATTTTTCGTATTAAACTGTGTTTCTTACGATTTGTAAATGATGGCGGAACCACACACGGACTGGCCATCGGGAGTAGCGGGAGTTTTCCCAGTGGGCCGGTGGTTCAGTGTGGGCCAGCGGAGAAAAAAAAAAAAAAACAGTTGCGCGCTGGCCTTTAATATGATAAGCAATGTTAACAGTTTCTTTAACAAACTGTTAACATTGCTTATCATATTAAAGGCCAGCGCGCAACTGTAATAAGCAATGTTAACAGTTTGTTAAAGAAACTGTTAACATTGCTTATCATATTAAAGGCCAGCGCGCAACTGTTTTTTTTTTTTTCTCCGCCGGCCCACGCTGAACCACCAGCCCACCGGGAAAACTCCCGCTACTCCCGATGGCCAGTCCGTGTGTGGGCGGAACATAACTGGATTTATCGGACGACATGTGGGAGTATTCATGTGCGAAAATTTTCGGCATTATCGTCCGTTTCAGTATCCGTCTGTGTGTATACTTGCCCGTTGAAATCGGCAATCACCCGTCAAATTTACGGGTGGACGGGTCTCTGCCTAATACCTTACTGCCATGTAGACCTTTCCATTGCTCTGTACTGGAGCCCACTGCTCGACTGCTCTGCTGTGCCTGCTGCGTGAAGGCTGCGCATCCGAAGTGGCGGGGTGAATCACCTGAACATCCGCCTGCTGGAATTCTCTCAACACTGCCAGGCTGCGGCTCACTCAATGGCAAAGGCGGCTTTGGTTAATAGCAGGTCTGTGTCAAACAAGACTCATTTTAAATTACTTTTTCTCCCGACGTGATCTGGATTTACTATTTCTAACCGAGACATGGATTGGCACTGGAGCTGGTGAGTCACCTGTCTTTGGTGAACTCTGTCCAAATGACTGTTCATTCGTTAGCACCCCAAGGTGCTTTGGAAGAGGTGGCGGAGTAGCTCCTGTTTTCCGGAATCATTTTAAAATACAAAAACTCTGTTGCGATCTATTCCTCCTTCGAATTGCAATGCGTAAAAGTGGAATCTTCTATGTCTCCACTGGTTTGCACACTGATTTACAGGCCTCCCAAGCCTGATAAGGACTTTATAATTGAATTTTCTGAACTTCTCTCGAATCTTGTAACGGTGCATGACCGTCTGTTGCTACTGGGTGATTTTAATATTCATGTTTGTTGTCCAGGCAAACCCTTGGTTAGCGAGTTTTGTGGTGTATTAGATGCTTTTGGTTTGACACAACACAAACAAAGCCACACACATACAGGGTCATACTCTTGACCTTCTTTTATCTTATGGGTTCTCTGTTGATAATGATTGAGGATGCTACTTTCTCTGATCATAAACCTGTTGTATTTGATCTCACTCTCTCCATTTCCCACGATCTGCTAGAGCCCCAGGCCGCTACTCCTGCCACATCAATTCGCTTACTGCAGAACAGTTTTCTAACAGTTTTTATAGTAAGGCTGTTGCTTATGCTATTTCAGCTGCATCCCAGATTTCTAGCCCGGATGAATTAATTACCCTCTTTTACTCCTCTTGCTCATCTATACTTGATTCTGTGGCCCCTCTCAGATACAGTCGCCCTAAACTTAATCTCACTACTGGCTAGATGAAGAAACACGTACTTTGAGACAGGCCTGTAGAAAAGCTGAACAGAGATGGAAAAAAGACCGTCTCACTGTTTCATTTGAAATTTTTAAATTGTCACTGGTAACTTTCCAGACTGCAGCCAAAAAAGCCAGAGTAAAACACCTCTCTGACTTAATTCGTAAACATCCTGACAGGCCCAAAGTTTTGTTCAGTACAATAAACTCAGTTGTCAAGCCCCCAGTTTCACCAGATATTGAAGCCTCCACTGATATCTGTGAGAAATTCTTGAATTTTTTCATTAGCAAAATTGAAAACATCAGATCACAGTTCTCTCCCCCTTTGTCTGATATGCTACCAGGCTGCTCTGGTGCTATAGCCACATTCCACCAATTTCAACATACCGGTATGTCCTTTGCTGAGCTTAACGACTTAGTAAAACATGAAACCTACTTCATCGCCCCATGATGCTGTCCCCTCCAATATAATCAAGGATGCATTTGATACTATTGGCCCCAGCATTCAAGTGATTATTAATTCATGCTTAGTATCCGGCACAGTCCCTGCATGTTTTAAGCATGCGGTTGTCCAACCCCTGCTTAAAAAACACAATCTTGATGTTAAATGCCTAAAAAATTACCACCCCATCTCTAAGCTTCCTTTTATTTCTAAGGTGCTGGAAAAAGCTGTTCTCTCTCAACTGCTCCCCTTTTTAAACATGCATAATATTCTGGAACCTTTTCAGTCTGGTTTTAGAGCCCTTCACAGTACCAAAACAGCCTTACTTAAAGTGACTAATGATCTGCTGCACACTTTAGATTCAGGTGAAAATGCAGTCTTGATTTTATTGGATCTTAATGGTGCCTTTGACACTGTGGATCACATTCTTCTCGCTCGCCTAGAACAGCGGGTAGGCATTAAGGGGACAGCACTATACTGGTTCAGCTCCTATCTTAAACATAGGACATTTTCTGTGCCCACTGATCAGTTCTCCTCATCCACTGCTCCTGTCTCCTTTGGGGTCCCTCAGGGGTCCATCTTGGGCCCAGTGCTCTTTTGCCTATACATGCTCCCCGTTGGTGACATCATTAGAAAATATAATCTCTTTTCATTTATATGCAGATAACTCACAATTGTATCTCCCACTAAAATCCACTAACTCTGTACAGTCTCTCTTGGACTGTCTTGAAGATATTAAAGTTTGGATGTCTAATAACTATCTCCAGTTAAACAGTGATAAAACAGAAGTCATCATCTTTGGTCCTCCCAAATCCATAAGCACTGTTGCAAGCAAATTAGCTCACCTCACCCCATATGTTAAATCTCATGCCAGAAATCTGGGGGTCATACTTGACTCAGGGCTCTGTCCTGACAGACAGATGAGCTCAGTTGTTAAAAACAGTTTTTATCAGTTACGAATCATCTCACATCTCAAATTTTCATCTTATAATGATCTGGAAAAAGTAATCCATGCCTTCATTACATCACGCCTGGACTACTGCAATTCCCTCTACCTCAGTCTTCACTAATGCATCTGCAGTTGGTTCAAAATGCAGTGGCGAGACTGTTGACTGGTACAAGGAAGCATGAATATATCACCCCTGTCTTGGCTTCCCTGCATTGGCTCCCCATTCATTATAGAATTCAGTTTAAAGTTTTACTTATTGTTTTTAAGGCTCTACATGGGCAGGCCCCTGCTTACATCACTGAACTTCTCCAGCCTCATTCAGTCACCAGGTCCCTTAGGTCCTCTAGCAAAGGACAACTACATGTGCCACGGTCACGACTGAAACAGAAAGGTGATCGGGCCTTTTCTGTGGCTGCTCCCCGACTGTGGAACCAGTTACCCTCAGATATTAGATGCGCCCCCTCTATTCCCACCTTTAAATCTAGATTAAAAACTCACCTCTATTCACTAGCTTTCCTAGTCCCCTAATCCTCTTATTTCTTGTGTTCTTGTGTGTCTGTGTTGTAGGTTCTCTTCTGTTTGGTTTAACATTCATTTATTTTTCACATTTGTTTATTTTCTAAATTTGTTTTTTTTATTTTTTTTATTACTGAATGCTCATTTACTATTATTATTATTATTATTATTATTATTATTATGTACAGCACTTTGGTCAGTGGTAGCGGTGTTTAAATGTGCTTTATAAATAAATTTTACTTACACTATTGAAGTCATTTAAATGATTTTGCCAACTTTAAGAGGGGATTGGTGGCCTTAGGATGAATATTTAGTTTTCACCTTCTTGTTACCATTAATGAAAAAAAGTTAATCAAATACAGACCCTCAACATTATTACTGTTAGATAAATATATTCCAGTCTTCATAGAAAAAAACTAACTATGCATAGTAGTAAAAGTGCATGTGTTTGCAATTTATTGCAGCATAGTTTGGGGTTTATTTTGCCCTTTATTAAATGAAAGAGCAAATAAATATAATTACAAAAAATTATCTGAACACTACAAGGTGAGTAAGTTTAATATTCGGTCTCATGTATTAAATGTTTATAAAATATTTATTCATTAGAGTTAATGTTAAATAAATTATGAGAAAGATAATATTAAAAGGAATATAAAATTAGTGAATTATTCAAAGTAATACCATCACCATTTACCGTCACCAACACAAACAAGCTAGGCTACTACTGTAACAATAATAAACATACCAAACACAGCATGCAAAGTTCCTGCTGAAAAACTATATATATTTGGCTATACAGTTATGATAACATATCTGTGGGACAGTTCAAAATAAACTATTATTTTACTTTAACTTAGCAAATAGATCTAGTTGAGCTTAGATTAACTGAAACAAAGCACATTTCACTTTTTTAAACATGATAAAATATAAAATTATACCTTCTCACTGACAGAAGTCTGTGCTGCAAATACGGTCAAGAGTGATCCTGATGATCTCACTTTTTCAAGATCTTTGTGAGACTTTCTTTGCATGGGAGTTCGACATCTTGAAGGTCTTGGTGTTTACAACTTGCCTGTTGCAAACGGTGCATCGGAAATGGTGCTTGCTCGCTGAATCAGCGATAATGCATGGATAGATCTTGGTCCAGTTGGAATTAAACTTCGTATCATACTTAGCTGCACCTTGATACTTGGAAATGTTCTGTTTTAGAACTTGGGGGGGCCTCTGGTCCAAAATCGCTGTCACTCTTTCTCCCCATGCGTCTTTCCTGCCAGTAACATGCAGAGGTGGGTAGTAACGCGCTACATTTACTCCGTTACATTTACTTGAGTAACTTTTTGGATGAATTGTACTTGTAAGAGTAGTGTTAATGCAGCATACTTTTTACTTTTACTTGAGTATATTTGTGAAGAAGAAGCGGTACTTTTACTCCGTTACATTGGGCTATATTCTGCTCATTACTCGCTACTTTATTTTTATTGATCCGTGCGATGCGTGGTCTGTTTGTTTATGTTTTGTCGAGACTTCCAGGGCCCTGTACTACGAACGGAGGTCAACCTACCCAGAAGTAACCCAGGGTTCCCCTGCTAAACCGGGGTTGACAAAACCTGGTTATCTTGTTTGGGGTTAAACGGTACTACGATGCCAGTTATGAAGTTGATTTGTTGAACCTGGTTTAACCTAATCAGGGTTAATGCGCGTTCACGTTAAAGGAGAGGTTATCAGCGCAAATCACCACTGTTCACAATGGCACGGTCGCCGTACTTCACGGAGGAAGAATGCGCTGTCATAATGCAAAGCTACGAGGAGTTCAAAACAACATTAAGAGCAAACTCTAACACAGCGGCTGCCAATAAGGAGCGGCAAGCATGTTGGCAATGAATTGCCGATCGGGTAAATGCGCAAGTACATTCTCCCTTCTACATGTTCCAGAACAGAAGTATAGGATGAGAGAAAGCTTCATGATCAATCACAAGTCACAGAAAATGGTCCTTCGACGTGGCCCCAGTCATATATAGCTTGTTTAATGTCCGAAAAATCCTGAATAAAATTTGGTATGGTAAATTCATGGAGTAGCCTACTTAAGCTGATATGTGCACAGAGTCACATGAATTAGGATGACTGACTGTTCAGTCCCTTTGACTAAGTTGGTGTATGTCCTGTGAACATTTCAGAGGCAACAGCAGTGCCAAACGCACCTGGCAACAGGTGAAAATGAAATATAAAAACATCATTCATAATGGTAAGTGTGTGTGTGTGTCGTTCTTTTTCTGTACTGTGTTTCAGATGAAAAAGCTTTTGCCCAAGGACAAGAAGTAGGCTAAACAGCATTTGCCTTTTATTTATTCAAGTTTTATCTGTTTGCCTAATAGTTCAAATTGTTTTGTATATAGTTTATAATGTAGTTGTGTGATATTAATGATAATATTGTGGGAAAACTACTTTGCACGGACGTTCATTTAATTTATTCTATCGTCATTTTGTTTGTTCTATTTTTGTGTATTTTATTTATTTATCTGTTTGTCTAGTTGTATCTATTTTTCTAATAATATATTTTTTGCATTAATTGTTTTTTCCTATTAAAATAATCTTGTGTTCTTGTTATAACTTTATCTATTTATCTGACTGTTTAGTTGTATCTATTTTTGTTACAATTTCAATATTTTTAATATAAATTTTTTTCTATTAAAATGTTCTTGTGTTATATTTATTGTAGTTGTATCTATTTTATATCTCAGACTTAAATATTTTTGTAAAACAAGTGTTTTTCTATAAAATATTCTTGCGTTCTTGATAACTATGTTCTTGAGTGGGTTCTTTTTTTTACAGAAAAGCCGTTCTGCATGGACATTCATTGAAGCCCTCATTGTTTTTTAATGGTTATTTATGAGCATTTAGGGGTTACAATAATGTAAGTCTAGGTTGCTTTATATAAAAGGTATGTCCAGAAATATTGTTACTGTCTAAGCAGAGGGATCTGGCTTCTTTAGACGCTGTCTTCTTAAAACTGAATAAATATTTAAAAAGAGCCAAATGAGCCAGTCTTTTGAACGGCTCTTTTCAAAGAACGGATCACAAAGATGCGGATCCCATCAAAGAGCCATAAATCCCATCTCTAATCTGCGCTCCGATATCGCACGGGTCATCCAGGTACGCTGGCATTGTCTCTAGAGGAAATGTCGGTGGAGAGGTGGTGTTTAAAAAGGGTGTGGTTAATCGGAAACCTCGGGTTAACCAAGAACATAACCTGAGACGAGCAGGTTTGAGATGCGGCGTAAGTTGCCATGGCATACCTCGGTTTGAACATAGCCAACTTTCGTAGTATGGGTTAATCGGGAAGTTACGCTGCACGTGATCAAGTTACTCTCAAAGTTACCCTGGTAAGCCAGAAAACCCGCTTCGTAGTACAGGGCCCAGCAGAGGCTCTGTCACATGACAGCATCTCACCGATCACATGTAGCAGCCAGAGCCATAGTGGGAGGAGCTATGGTTTAACTCCGTTTCGCCAATCAAACAGAGCCAAGCCGCCGCGCGCGCCCGCACACAAAATTCCCGTGGCAAGATCAGTCCAGGTGGAAAAGAGCGTGGAAGCAGAAGAAAAATGGCAGAGACAACGGCCAGCGGTTCTCATCAAGCTGAAGAGGCACACCCCTGGCCACACATACAAACCATGTTCACTCTCCAAACAACAAAAAATAATAATGTTATGCGGTGTCACATGTGTCTCCCCAAACCAGTGGACGTTTCAGCTTATAAAAACTCAACATCGAGTATGAGGAAACGCATTGCGGTAAGTAGGCTATGTGCTTTTGGCTGCCTTTGTAGGCTATAAAATACATTGTTTTGTGGAAATGTATTGACACACTGCGGCCTCAGACGGCAAGATAACACACACACACACACCAGAGAACCAAGAAATAAAACTACAAAAAATCTTCCTAACAATCACTTTTTATTGATGTGAAACCAAAAAATGCTCATGAAAATAAGGTTGCTCGCCTAATGTCAGCTCCTCAATAGCGTTACAGTTGTACACGGCTCTGGTCAAAAACTGGGAATGGAAGACTGGTGAAAACTTACTAAATAACAAAACGCGTAACATATCGTTTGTGAAATCTCCATTTTTCAAGCTACTGTATTTATTGTGGATTAGAGGGATTTGTGAAGACTTGGTGTTTTTCTTTTCTGTGAGATTTGTTTTATTATTTGTCTACAAGTGCTTGTTCACAAAAGGAAGGGCGTTAGCTTGACCGCTTGCTAGCAATCCCACCACCACCCAGCCAAAATGGGCACTGGCAGCTAGTTAGCAATCTTTTTGCTGGTTACTTCCACTTGCTAACTCCTCTGCAAGATGGATCCAGTAAACAACTTTTGGGGAGATGAAAGGATTAACATCGTTGATCGCATCTTACAGGATTATTTCCAGTCTTTTTCGTACGAGGATATATTACGTGTGATGTTCAGCTGCTGTTAAAGCTGAACAGTCACTTCATGGAGTGAACATGCACGCGCGCGCACACAGTGTTATGGTTTATGTGCAGACTGCCTTTTTCTTCTTTTTCTTTGTAACCTCTACCCATTGTTTTATGTTACTTTGTAAAGATTTAATTAATTAATATTTATTGTTTTCACCTGTTCATGGCTAAAAGGTCACAGCTTCACAGTGCAAAATTGAGAGCCTGCTGCTGTTAAAGCTGAACAGTCACTTCATGGAGTGAACATGCACGTGCGCACACACACAGTGTTATGGTTTATGTGCAGACTGCCTTGAGCTTCTTGTTGTTATTGTTAATACACAGAACTACACACACACAGTTTGTGTGAAATATATATGAAATCTCTGCCTGTTATGACATCCTGATCAATAAACAAAAGTTACTCAGCAGTTACTCAGTACTTGAGTAGTTTTTTCACTTAGTACTTTTTACTCTCATCTCATCATCTCTAGCCGCTTTATCCTTCTACAGGGTCGCAGGCAAGCTGGAGCCTATCCCAGCTGACTATGGGCGAAAGGCGGGGTACACCCTGGACAAGTCGCCAGGTCATCACAGGGCTGACACAGACACAGACAACCATTCACACTCACACCTACGGTCAATTTAGAGTCACCAGTTAACCTAACCTGCATGTCTTTGGACTGTGGGGGAAACCGGAGCACCCGGAGGAAACCCACGCGGACACGGGGAGAACATGCAAACTCCACACAGAAAGGCCCTCGCCAGCCCCGGGGCTCGAACCCAGGACCTTCTTGCTGTGAGGCGACAGCGCTAACCACTATACCACCGTGCCGCCCACTTTTTACTCTTACTCAGGTAATTAATTGGATGACTACTTTTTACTTGAGTAATATTATTCTAAAGTAACAATACTCTTACTTGAGTACAATTTTTGGCTACTCTACCCACCTCTGGTAACGTGGAAATAATGAAGACAAAGTAAGGCATGATTTCATTGTCCGACTTCCCGCAATCAACCAAGCATGAACATCCTTTCAAAAAAGTTTTCACACTGGCCTTCTGGAAACATGATATAATGTACATATTGGGCATTGCATGCACTGGTGTATCGAGAACACTTTGCTTTCCATGAATGTATGGTTGTTTGTTCAGAAAAATCATGAGAATTTGATAGTGGAAGCGTGAGACCGTGATTCAGTGCAAAAAAAAAAAAAAAAAAATCATGAGTCTCGGCAATGTTGTGAGAGTTGATAATTATATACTCTACTGAGTAAGCACTTATGTAAAAACATTGAATCATGAGATCCACAAACCTCCTTTAAAAAGTGTGTTTCTAGGCAAATGAAAAAAAACCAACCCCGGAATATGCTTTTCCTATTTCCTTTTTATATTCTGCCAATTTGAATGGCCTTTCTGACCCAGGCTGTTAGGGTTGCTGGAGGTGTGGGGAATTAGGACCCAAAAGCAGAACACGCACACGGACAGTAATCCAAGCAGCGTAGTAGGTTTAATCCAGAAAAAGGCGTGGCAAAAATGTCAACAAAACTTGATTACAAAAAAATAAAAATAGTCCAGCCATAAAAAGAAAACGTGAAACTTGACTTGAAAAACACTTGAGGAGAAAACCATGAAACACCCCTCTCAAGGCGCCAAAAAAAAAAAAAAATTGGCTAGACTCTACATAAAAGACGTTCTGGCACTGTCTGTGGCTGAGAACGGCATTTAAAAAGGCAGCGGTGATGATCAGGAAGTGAATGCAGGTGAGCGCTCGCTGAATAGGGAAGCAGGCAGGATGGAATTCCCGTCCCGGATCGGAGCTGATGTGGAAGATCCGCAAGCTCAGGAGCGGATGTCCGGGGCGGAGTGTGACACAGGCACATGGACCTCCTCTGAGCAGTCTGGATATAAAAGAATATATAGTCCATCATGCATGCCCTTATTAAAAGTTCGCATTTTCTGGACAGCTTGTTTCAGTAGATCAGGTGCTGCTACCTCCAGGTCTGTAAATAATGGTGTGGCAGCGGGGGCGTAGTCGAGCATCAGCTGTGAATGGCGAGGAGGCAGGTTGAACCAGTGGGTAACATGTAATGAGGTGCACCTGTGTCAAATTGCTGGCTGTCTATTAACCGGTGTCTCTGTGTCTTTCAGACAGTCAGGGAGCTAGTGATCCTTGGGGTGTCGCGTGACACCCCATCGCGTGTGTTTGTTTTGTGGTCACTGAACAGTGTGCTGAAATAAGAGCTCACCTGTTCTGAACCCTGCTTCCCGTTCCTCTGTTTCCCAAAGTCTGAGAACTGTTACAAACAGGAGTGTTTTCCCTCTTAGAGGTTTTAAATCAGTTCCATCAGTTTCAAGTGGCACCATCAATCCTATGTTTATCTAGTAAAATAACAAAGATAAAATTAATTTCATATATTATACACAGATAAAATAAAACAAATGCCTACATACATTTGTGGTCAGAAGTTTACATACACTCATCCTGGGCATGAATGGCATGGTAATTTTGGGCTGTTAATGATTTCCTTTAACTGTTCTTTTTCCAGGGTGGAATGATTGTACAGCATACCTCTTTAATGACTTCAAAAAACAAGAATTGAGTGCACAAGTTTGAATTTATATTGGAAACTCCTCCAAGATGGCACCGCGGATGGTTGCCTCGGTACTTCGCTCTCTCGTACTTTCTATGTTTTTGTGTATTTGTTGTGTTTTTTGTGCTCCTTCGCTGGTCACATACTCCAGAGAAGAACTTATAAAAACACCAGTAAAGTTTTTTTCATCAGTTTTCATTGATCCGGAAAGTTTTCCAGAGCTACTTGTTGGAGGAGCAGCAGCTCTCTATGGATTACGCCAAGGACGCGGAGACACCGGGGGAAGCGAGCCGGCGCGCTCGTCAGGCTGAGGCAGCGGGGGTTTCACACTGCGCAACGGGAGTCTATTCACCTGGCTAACGTCCACTCTCTGGCCAATAAGATGGACGAACTGCTGCTCCTCAACTCAATTAACACGGATTTTAACAGATCTGCTGCCTTGTGCTTCACCGAAACCTGGCTCGGTAAGCACATCCCAGACTCTTCTCTCCATCTGCCTGGATTTCACCTGCACCAATCGGACCGCAAAACGGAGCTCACGGGGAAAATGAGGGGAGGCATAATCTGCTTTTATATTAACGAAGGTTGGTATATTGATGTCATAGTTCTAAACAAATCGTGCAGTCCTCATCTGGAGTCATTATTCATAAACTGCAAACCGTTTTATGATCCGCGAGAGTTTTCCTCGTTTATTCTAGTTGGAGTTTACATCCCCCCTCAGGCTTGTATTAATGAGGCATTACAACACCTGGCTAACCAGATAAACAATGTGGAGAAAAAACACCCAGACTCTTTTCTCATTGTTTTGGGGGACTTTAACAGAGCAAACCGCAGCCATGAACTGCCAAAATATAAACAGCACATTAAGTGTCTCACCAGGGACCATTGTTACATTGTTTTAAAGGACTTATACCACTCGGTCCCCCATGCAGCCTTGGGACTATCTGATCACTGTATGGTTCATCTTATCCCATCCTACAGTCAGAAGCTGAAATCTGCTAAGGCTGTAGTTAAGACGGTGAGGAGATGGTCCGATGAGGCCAAAGTGGAACTACAAGCCTGCTTTGACTGCACTGATTGGAGTGTTTTTGAGGCTGCAGCCTCAGACCTGCATGAACTGACTGATACTGTGACATCTTGCATCAGTTTTTGTGAGGATGTGTGTGCGCCTACCAAAACCTTCTGCATATACAACAAAAATAAACCCTGGTTCACTGCAAAACTCAGGCAACTTCATCAGAACAAAGAAGAGGCCTACAAAAGTGGAGACAGAGTTCTGTATAATCAGACCAGAAACACACTGACAATGGAGGTGAAAGCAGCTAAGAGGAGCTATGCTGATAAGATTAAAAACAGCCTTTCATCAAACGATCTGACGTCAGTGTGGAGAGGCCTGCAGAACATTACTAACTATAGACCCTTTTCAGTCACGTGACCTTCATAAACACGACCACCATTTTGGACATGTAGCGGACTTCGGCTCGAATTGGTTTGAATGCGAGGAAGGCGACAAACGGAGAACATACAAGAAAAAGGAGCGAGATGCAGAAAACACCTTCGCTATCCAGCGACGTAGGGCATTTACAGGGCGAGCAGAGGGAGAAATAACAACAGTAACAACACATTAGCAACGCCGTACAGAAATAACAGTTTATGGCACAGACCCTTTCGGTTCTCGCTCATCTAGCTGCTACAATGACTGCTTAGACTGCAACAATAATACCTAACACACATTTAAGTATCCGTCGTAAAGACGTGAAACTCATCGAGTGACGAGTGTGTTCATTGATAAGCTAACACAATCTAAAAGTAGACATACCATGACACTGCCCTGGCGCTGTGTACAGTTTACCTTCTATGGTTTGTGCACTCACTATTTGCCATTACTTTCTCCAACCGTTGTTACAGATTACAGGGAACGGCCTGGATTTAAGAGACAAATACCTGTTCCTCTTATTTTGAACACTTATTCGTAGGCAGTGCTTAATTTGTAAAGTGGGAGGTCCCGGAGCGCAGAGGATGAGCGGCTCCGGTGCGGAAAAAAGAGGAGAGGAGAGGAGAGGAGAGGAGAGGGAGGAGAGGAGAGGAGAGGAGAGGGGGGCGCGGCACTGCGCTTCTGGGCATGTTTTGTAATAACACTGCAAATTAAGTTCATCTGCAGATATTTTGTGGATGTCGTTTCATGAGAGAAATCACCAACAAGACAGATATCAAAATCAGACATTAACACTAAATAAACTTGCATTTTTAAATTTAATTATTATTATTATTATTATTATTATTTTTTGTTACATAGTCAAAAGAGGTGTCGGATCACCAGATCCAGTGTAAATAGCTGCCGGAGCCAACGCCCGAGGTTCCGGAGCGCGCTCTGGCTTGCTCCCCCTCAAATTAAGCGCTGTTTGTAGGACACTGCCTCTGATCTGTCCTACAGTCTACCAACAGCAAAGGAACACAACGCTAACTAATAGCTACTACAGAAGAACAAAGAGGTTACAATGGGTTATTTTAGCCCATTTGGTTACACACTCGCCGCCACAGAATGTTAACAGCAATGTAATGCCTTTTCTGGCTAATTTTATTTGTCTTACCTCCAACAAAGTGGTCACTACACAAGCGTTGGTATGCCGCTATCCATCTTTTCCGTCGGTCAGCATCTACCGGGATCCGATAAAATGATAACCCTTGCCTTGTTTGTTGATGGTTACTACATCCAGGTGCACAACAATATAGTGGCATGATGGAAGTCTTGCTGAAAATAAACACTTTCTTTGCTGTCGTTCCTCAATGTTGGCTGTGGTAAACTACTGGTAGTACATGTCCAAAATGGCGGCCGCGTTTGTCGTGACGTCACGTGAAAAGGGTCCATAGGAGACCATCCACCAACACTGCAGTGAACCATCAACTGGCTGACGAGCTGAATGTTTTACTGCAGATTGGACACATTCACACCTCTCCCCCCCTTCAGTCATTAAAGACCCATTTACACCCCCTGCCATTCTGCCACCCCCCGCCTCTGACCCCCCACCAGCACTCAAGATCTGTGAAGAGGATGTCTGTCAGCCTTTTCCACAGACAGAAGATCAGGAAGGCACCTGGCCCAGATGGTGTGTCACCCTCTTGTCTGAAGGTCTGTGCTGATCAGCTGGCTCCCATCTTCACCCAGATCTTTAATAGATCCCTGGAGCTGTGTGAAGTCCCCTCATGCTTCAAATGCTCCACAATAATCTCGGTTCCTAAGAAAACCAATATCACAGGACTGAATGACTACAGGCCTGTTGCCCTCACATCTGTAGTCATGAAGTCCTTTGAGATACTGGTGCTGTCATACCTGAAGGACATCACAGACCCCCTGCTGGACCCCCTGCAGTTTGCCTACCAGGCAAACAGGTCAGTGGATGATGCAATAAATATGGGTCTACACTACATCCTGCAACACCTTGACACTGCAGGGACGTATGCCAGGATCCTGTTCGTGGACTTCAGTTTGGCATTCGACACCATTGTTCCAGACATTCTCCACACCAAGCTCACCCAGCTCACTATGCCCTCCTCCACCTGTCAGTGGATTACAAACTTCCTGACTGACAGGAAGCAGCAGGTGAGGATGGGGAGCATCATATCCAGCACTCGGACTATCAGCACTGGCGCCCCCCAAGGGTGTGTGCTCTCCCCACTGCTCTTCTCCCTTTATACCAATGACTGCACCTCAAGAGACCCATCTGTTAAACTCCTGAAATTTGCGGACAATATAACGGTCATCGGCCTCATCCGAGATGGTGACGAGTCTGCATACAGATGGGAGGTTGAACGGCTGGTCTGGTGGTGCAGTCAGAACAATCTAGAACTGAACACGCTCAAAACTGTGGAGATGACAGTGGACTTTAGGAGGAGCCCCCCACTCTGCTGCCCATCACCAACAACACTGTGACTGCTGTTGAAAGCTTCAGGTTTCTGGGTTCCACAATCTCTTGGGACTTGAAGTGGGAGACCAACACAGTCACTATCATCAAAAAGGCTCAGGAAGCTCAACCTGCCTAAGGAGCTGCTGACACAATTCTACTATGCCATCATTCAGTCTGTTCTTTGCTCTTCCATCACTGTTTGGTTTGGATTGGTCACCAAACAGGAGAAGAATAGACTGCAATGGACAATAAGGTCTGCAGAGAAAATTATTGGTGTCAACCTGCCCTCCATCCAAGACTCTGGGAGACTATTTATAAAACTTTGTGAAGTCATTGACATGAATGTACATTTGACGCAGCACTCTGGCAAAGTGCACATATTATTGTTCAGACATATTTTAAATAAGATTAGATAATGATCTGAGGTAGTTTCAGACCCTGGAAGTGTGACTATATTTTCTATATTTAACCCGAATGTTAGTATTAGATTAAGAGTGTGACAACCATTATGGCCATTTGATGTCATATGACATCCTATGACGTTCTGATTAACCCTTACTGAATCTAGAATAGACATGAACGTTGTTTTCAGAGGGTCTTCTGAGTTTTTCAAGTGAATCTTAGTCTACAACAACTAAGGCTTTATCTCAGGAAATGACCAGGTCTGAGAATTTTCAGCTTTTCCCATCACCTGGTCATCTAATGGTTAAATGGAGGCCTGGAGAGGTCACAGTGTCTCGCACCCATTGTGAAATTTGGTGTAGGATCAGTGATGATCTGGGGGTGCTTCAGCAAGGCTGGAAGGGGGCAGATTTTTATTTGTGAAGGACACATGAATCAAGTCATGTACAAGGTTATCCTAGAAGAAAACTTGCTTCCTTCTGCTCTGACAATGTTCCCTAACTCTGAAGATTAGGTTTTCCAGCAGGACAATGCTCCATGCCACACAGCCAAGCCCAATCAAGGTGTGGATGGAGGACCACATGATCAAGACCCTGTCATGGCCAGCCCAATCTCGAGACCTGAGCCCCTTTAAAAACATCTGGAATGTGATCAAGAGGAAAATGGATGGTCACAAGCCATCAAACAAAGCTGAGCTGTCTGAATTTTTGTGCCAGGAGTGGCATAAAGTCACCCAAGAATAACATGAAAGACTGGTGGAAAGCATGCCAAGGTACATGAAAGCTGTGATTAAATGTCAGGGTAATTCTACCAAATATTGATTTCCAAACTCATCATAAGTTCAAACATTAGTATTGTGTTGTTTAAAAAAATTAATATGATCTTGATTTCTATGCATTATTTAAGGTCTGAAAACACTTCATCTAATTTATTATTTTGACAAGTTGACACTTGAACTAGAGCCAGATCTAATGCAAGAGCTGGAGCCTTTGTCAAAGCCAGCACCTGAACAAGAGCACAAGCCAAAGCCACTGCTAGAGCAAGAGACAGAGCCAGCACCAGAGCAAGAGCCAGATCCAGTGACCAGTGTTGCCAGATTGGGCGGGTTTAGGGGCTTTTTGGCTGGTTTTGAACATATTTTGGGGTGGAAAACATTAGCAATATCTGGCAACACTGCCAGTGACCAAACTAGAGCCAGAGCTAGGACCAGTGCAAAAGTCAGTGCCAGTACAAGAGTCTGTGCCAGAACCAGTGCCAGAGTCAGAGCCAATGCCTAAGCCAGTGCCAGAGTCAGAGCCAGTGTCGGCGCCAATGCCAGCTCCAGCACAAGAGCCAGTGCCAGAACTAGAGCAAGTTCCAGAACTGGGTCTAGATGACTACGGGGCGGCCCCTGCCTCAGTCAGTTATGAAGACGTCATTGTCCTGCCACCACCATCCGGCTATGAAGACGTCCTCACCCTGCCACTGCCACCGTTGCCTGGCTATGAAGACGTCGTTGTCTCACTGCTGGGTCCTGACCAGGAACAGAATGATGCACAGACAGAGCTGGAACCCATGCCTATGTCAAGTCTGAAGCCCAAGTCCTGTCCAGAGCCTGAACCCATGCCTGCATCCGGTCTGAAGCCCAAGTCATCTCCAGAGCTTGAGCTCACTTCCAGTCCAGAGTCCAAATCATGTCCTAAGCCTGAATCGACTTCAAACCCAGAGTCCAAGTCCTGTCCTGAGCCTGAGCCCAAGCCCCTACCTGAGCCAAGTATCCGCTGCCATGTCGGCTCCGAGCTACACATCGATGGCACAGCATCCACCCTCAGGCCCTCATCCCCATGGCCAGGAAGGATGGATTTTCGCTCCCAGAGGGAGCTCTTTTGGGGGGGTACTGTCAGACCTGCACGCTTTGGTGCGTGCACCAGTTGGACTCTTGGGCACACTCTGGACTACACACACACTGAGCAGACTCTTGCACGTGCGCTGTTAATGACGCACACCTGCTCAGGATTAAGGTGCAATCTGTGCACATGTATAAAGACTGTTTAACTGCATGCTCAGTGCAAAGTATTGAGTTCATTGTGACACTTTACTGAGCCTTGTTTCTGTGGTTGATTTCCTGGTTTCCTGATTCCTGTTCCTTGTTTTCATTTTTCTCTGTGCCTGTGATGTTCTATTTGTGCCTCGCCTGACCCTTTGCTCGTTTCCAGTTTATTATCTTGCCTGCTGATTTGGATTATTTGCCTGTTTGTTACTGTGGCAGCAGGGGCGTGGCCTAGTGTCAGTTTGTGAATGGAGGGTGGAGCCAGGGAAGGTGAGTGGCAAAGTCAATGCACCTGTGGTCAATTAATGTTGTGTGTCTGTTGTTGCAGTGACAGAGGATAGAAAAGGAGGGAGATATATATATATATATATATATATATATATATATATATATAAAATAAAATGTGGGCGGCACAGTGGTGTAGTGGTTAGCGCTGTCGCCTCACAGCAAGAAGGTCCGGGTTCGAGCCCCGTGGCCGGTGAGGGCCTTTCTGTGTGGAGTTTGCATGTTCTCCCCGTGTCTGCGTGGGTTTCCTCCGGGTGCTCCGGTTTGACCTGGCGACTTGTCCAGGGTGTACCCCGCCTTTCGCCCGTAGTCAGCTGGGATAGGCTCCAGCTTGCCTGCGACCCTGTAGAACAGGATAAAGCGGCTAGAGATAATGAGATGAGATATATAAAATGTGTGTGTACTGCCCTCGCAATGCGTGTGCTTATACAAAGGATCTTAATCTTCGCAGGAAATAGATGCACTGTTGTATTTTTTTACATGTGAAGTCTATGTGGTCGGTCCATGTCAGATTTTGGTCAATCATGACACCCAGGTATTTGTAGGATGGGACTTGAGTGATGTCTGAGTTGTGGATTTTTACTGGAAGTAGTTGGAGATTGGGTGGTTTTCCAAAAATGACCTCCTCGGTCTTCACTGTATTAATGATGAGGTAGTTATTATCACACCATTCAATTAACCAATCCACATTGCTTTGGTACTGAGTGTGATCATCGGATTTTGTGAAAAGAGTCACTAATGTGGAATCATCTGAGTATTTGAGAAGATATTGATTAGGCACATTGGTGGTACAGTCAGAGGTATACAGGGTAAACAACCTAGGGGAGCTCATGCAACCCTGGGGAACTCCAACATTGGTGGTAATGGGAGAAGATAGTGTGTCATTTACCTTAACCAGCTGGACCCTATTTGTGAGAAAAGAAAAATACCAGTGGATAATGTATGGGTTTATCTGAAACTTAATCATTTTGGACAGAAGTATGTTTGGCTGAATGGTGTTGAACGCTGAAGAAAAATCAAGGAAAAGAGCCCTGGCATAAGTGTTGGGTTTGTCCAGATGTTTAGATATAATGTGTACCAGTGTAACCACTGCATCCTCTGTGCTACGGCCTTGTTTGTATGCAAACTGGTATGGGTCTTGAAGCCCCCCCCCATCTGTCTGTTTAGATGTTGAACTATGATTTTCTCTAGTGACTTCATGATCACTGATGTAAGAGCTATTGGCTGATAGTCATTATGTTCCTTAGGACATTTCTTTTTAGGGATAGGCTTAATGTGGGATGTTTTCCATGCTAAAGGTATATGATGGGTGTCTAGAGACTGCTGGAAAATGGGTTGCCATACAGGGGCTAATTCCCTGGCAAAGGTTTTTAGAATGAGTGCGCTGCTGTGGTCAGGCCCTAAGGCTTTCCTTGTATTATTGCGCTGGAAGGTACCTCTGACCTCCTCCACAGTTAAAAGAACTCTGTCGGAGTTGGACGGTTTAATGGTCTTTACTATATTTTCACAGTCATTGAGGTGGGAGGAAGAATCAAACCTACAGAAAAAGTCATTCAGTTCATTTGCAAACATGAGTTCATTTCCAGTCACAATGGGTTTGTTGGAGGATGACATTCCAGTCATTTTTTTCATATTGTCCCAGTCTTTTAGGGTTTTTTTCTTTGAAGTTTTCCTCCAGCTGATCTCTGTGCACCTGTTTAGCTTCCCTTAGTTTGTTTTTTAAAACCCTCTCCAATTGTTTGCATTCGATGGCATCTTTGTTTTTAAAAGCTACTTTCCTTTTATTGATTGTCTTTAATGTCCTTAGACACAAATCGCTTGTTGTTGGGATAAATCTTTATTCATTTGCTGGGGATAACTAATGGCCTTTTTCCACTACCCTTTTTCAGCTCACTTCAGCTCGCTTCAGCTCACTTCAGCCCGACACGGCTCGCGTTTCGACTACCAAAGAACAGCACGACTCAGCTCGCTTCAGCCCTGCTTAGCCCCTAAAACTCGCACGGTTTTGGAGTGGGGCTGAAGCGAGCCAAACCGAGCTGAGTGAGGCTGGGGGCGTGAGGAGACACTCCCCTGTGCACTGATTGGTCAGGAGGAGTGTCCTCACATGCCCACACACGCCCCGCGAGCACGCTGGGATCTGTAAACACCGTAAACCCGGAAGGAGAAGAATTACAAGAATTTCTGAAGCCTTATGCGCCTCGCCTCATCTATACGCTCTTGCCAGTATCTGTTGGCGTTGTCGGTGACAACAAGCCACAGCACCAAGACCAGCAGCACTAACGACTCCATGTCCTCCATGTTTATTGTTTACTATCCGGGTCGTGAGACTACCGCTTAAAAGATCACTGATGTCACTGTTTGCGCTGCTTAACGACATCACGTGACGTCCACCCACTTTCGCTAACTCCACCCAATGTGTCCACCCACTTCCAGCCAGCACGGTTCAGCGCGGTGGTAGTCGAAATGCAACTCCAACAGCCCCGCTCAGCTCGACTCAGCACGGCACGGCTCAGCCCGACTCAGCCGCGTTTGTAGTGGAAAAGCGGCATAACTGTGCAAAAAAGTTAATATAGTCCATGGTGACTGAGGTAGTGACATCTAAAGAGTTCTGGTCATGGAATACATCCCAGTTCGTCAGTTCAAAACAAGCTCTCAGTTCCTTGCAGGCTTCAGGAGACCAGCATCGTATTTCTCTTGCTACTGGTTTACAGTGCTTCAATTTTGATTTATATGTCAGAATTAAATGAACCACATTGTGATCGGAATTGGCAGTAGGATGTCTAATCTTAGACCCATAGGCATCTTTCACGTTCACATAACATTTATCAAGTAGTCTGTCTTTTCGTGTTTCACCTTTGACCGTTTGGTAGAAGCCAGGTAGAACAGCGTCCAACTGACAATGGTTTAAGTCCCCTGCCAGAATGGCAGGTGCGTCGGGGTATTTCTGTAATAATCTGTGAACATGATCCACAATAGTGGCTGCGGCCAGCGAAGCCTTGCCACTTGGTGGAACGTACACCACACACAAAAGCACACATCTGAACTCACGTGGCAGATAGAAAGGTCTTAATGTCAAACAGAGCGTCTCAAAGTTTGAGTCACATGGCGTCTCTTTGACAGTGAACTGGCGGCACCACTGATCATTGATGTATACACAAATCCCACCGCCCTTGGTTTTCCCAGAGTTGTTATCTCTATCAAACCGGATCAAAGTGAGTCCGTTGATCTCAAATAGGGAATCGGGGGTATTGGATTGCAGCCAGCTCTCTGTGAGACACAACAGCGAAGCTTCACGGAATTCAGAGCAGTACCTTGCATGGGTTCGGAGGTCGTCAATCTTGTTGTTCAAAGACCGAACGTTGCTGAGAATGATTACTGGAAGTGGAGGTTTGGTGTATCTTCGTCGGAGCCGGTTCCGTATTCCACCTCTCCTGCCTCGTTTCCTACGCGTGGGCCTTCTCAGCTCAACGGGGATGTCACTCAGGAACGGCAGGGGCAACAAGGATGGTGATTTGTGGCGAAGTGCGAGCAGGGCATCCCGACTGTAACGTGCGCTTGGTCGAAGTTCCCGGTAAGGTTTTAAATCCATTTCTCTCTCAGATGCTACAGAAGACTTTGAGTGTGCAGTGGGCTGCCCAATGGTGGCAATCCCAATTAGAATCAATATAATCCATGGATAAATCATCTTCCAAGTTACAAGTAAACATACATGAAGGGTGACATTTTAGACACAAAACAAACGGCGCGAGCACACTAATAAACACATACAAACGAACTTAAAACGAGCTTGACATGCCCAGGACGCGGTTCGCAGCCGAGCAGCGCACCGGAAATTTGGCACATTGATTGTGGACAGTCAGGACTTTTCAGCAAGTTTCATGTTTGTAACTTGAGTGCTATAACAGGTTAAATTTTTAGGTGCATTTATGAATGTAACTTTTTAACTGTAACCCCAATTTTCAAAAATGAATTCATTTGGATTCCTTGGTTGAAGCCAAGTTCAACATAACCCATGAAGTCAATTTCTGCCTGTTTGGATTTTCCATCATATTGGATTTTTTTGGATTTTCCACCGTATTGGATTTGGTGTTTTGAATCAAATTTGTCAGAGATGATCTTCAGAATAAGCCATGCAAAAGTTATCAGATGGAGTTTTGTGTTTTGAAAGCATTCCACCATTACACAGGGATGTGATTTTTCCGCGAATTCGCGGAATTCCGCTTTTTTCACCTCAAAATTTGAAAAAAAAATTTTTTCCGATTTTTCGCTCAAAAATCCTCATTCGTATCCTATTCATTCTGACTTTCAGTAATTCCGTCATTGAGATGACGCGAGGTACGTGATTGGCCCATTGCTCTGTAACAACCAATGAACGCGCTTGTTAGATAGCTGTACGTAAGCTCGCTTCAAACAAAGAGTTGAAAGATGGCAGCCTCCGTGATCGAGCGTAAAGATGCAAATCGAGTTAAAGAAATCGACAGAATAGTGAAAAACAAGTTCCGCTGGGAATGGTTGGAGAAAGAGGTTGCTACAAACGTTGGACATAAGACTGTGAGACATTAGTTCAGCGATTTCGTTCTTTGGGGAGAGGGCAGAGGTCTCTGGCTGTCAAGTTTGGGGATGCTGGGACCTCCCCTGCCTGAGCTACGAGTGTGCAAAGTCGGGCTGGAGCCCGGGATAGAAACGAAACCTAAGCGGAGCGCCGTGGCTCGCCTCGGGGCGAATTACATCCCGAGGCATGGGGCTAGCATGCCCTGCCCGCGCTGGTTCTTTGGGAGGAGGGCAGAGGACTCTGGCTGTCAAGTTTGAGGATGCTGGGACCTCCCCTGCCCGAGCTACGAGCGTGCAAAGTCGGGCTGGAGCCCGGGATAGAAACGAAACCTAAGTGAGTGAACATAGTAGTTTTGAATATCCTTAAGTGAGTGAACACTGGGGTTCTGAATATCCTTAAGTGAGTGAACACTGGGGTTCTGAATATCCTTTGGTGAGTGAACACTGGGGTTCTGAATATCCTTTGGTGAGTGAACACTGGGGTTCTGAAAATCCTTTGGTGAGTGAACACTGGGGTTCTGAAAATCCTTTGGTGAGTGAACACTGGGGTTCTGAAAATCCTTTGGTGAGTGAACACTGGGGTTCTGAATATCCTTTGGTGAGTGAACACTGGGGTTCTGAATATCCTTTGGTGAGTGAACACTGGGGTTCTGAATATCCTTTGGTGAGTGAACACTATAGAGTTATGTATATGAAGTTGACATTGCTAGAGTAGAAACTGCAGAAAAAAGTGACTGATATGCTGGAACTGGACATGGATGCTAGCATCTTTTTTTCTTTGAGAGTTCCTGAAGACTTGTGGATGAATTCTTATGTTGCATCATGTTTGTTTGAAAAGGCACATTTAGGTATGTTCAACTTCGACAGTAATTGAAAGTATAAATTTTGTTTTTCCTTATACAATTTTCTATTTATTCTAATGCAGATTTAATTTAGAAATGACATTTTTAGGTTTCATGTTTTGGCTTTTTGTCAGTTAAGAATCATTAAATTTACTATAGGGGCTCAGAGTTGCATGTTGACCATTAAATTGGCTTGAATTTGTTAATCATGACAAGTTTTTTCTTGTGTGTTTGCTTGCCATTTTAGTACAATTTTTAAGTCAGAAAGCCCCAGAACCCAGGAGCTTTGGGGAGCAGCGCCCCCCCTTGTCCCCCCACCAGGGCGCTGCCCTGGACCAGCTGGGGGCCTGCGGCCCCCAGACCCCCGGCTAAAATTTTCAGATAATTTCACCAGCCCCAAATCACATCTCTGATTACAGCTAATCAAAAATGACGGTGAAGCAGCCAAACAGGACGTGAGCCCATACCTCTGCAACACTTTGATGTTTCTTCACTAAACATGGTGGACTGACTTTTGAAAGCATTTGACCATATCAGCCACTCAATATTAGTGGCAAAGCTGGTAAACAGGAAATGTGGCTATTTTTCAGTAATGCATTTATTTGTTCACACCAAACTTGGTGAAATGACTCAAGATCAGACCTAAACAGAGTTGAAGAACAATTACCCCATTTGGTCACTTGGGTGCCGCTATAAAAAATCATGCTTTTGCTAATTACTCTTCACATGTTTGGTCTAATCATGACTGTCATTTAAAGTCATGCCTTTTTTGAAACTGAAGTTTGGACATATTGCGATTTCCTCTTCTGCAATCATATTTGACAGTGAAGTCGCCAAACAGGAAGTGAGACTATTTCTCAGTAACAGAGGTGGAAAAAGTACTGAAAAATTGTAATTAAGTAAAAGTATCTTTACTTTGCTTAAATTCTACTCAAGTAAAAGTACCCATCTAAAAATCTAATCGAGTAAAAGTAAAAAAGTACTCAACTTAAAATGTACTTTGAGTAAAAGTTACTTAGTTACTTTCAATTATTTGATGTAAAAAAAGAAAGGACAAGTCATAAATCAAATTGTTTTTAATGAACTATTAGTCCACATAATAACCTTTCAGGCAGTATAATGTATAAAGCTACGGACTACCCCATAAAACATTTTCAAGTACAAGTGGCATAACTTGTAAATTCTATCATCCATTACGCCTGCTATTTTTATGCATACTTATTTATATATATATATATATATATATATATATATATATATATATATATATATATATATATGAGTGATTCCACGCTTATGGGTACTGAAATGGGGACATGAACTTATTCACCTAAAACCATTTCTTTTTTTACCATCAGGTCACAAAACATGTAATCTTTAATGAATGATATGTTAAAAGATAACTTTAATTTTCTGAGATGTAATAAAAACATTTATATGCCAAAGTCAAGCCTATGAGTTCCAAAATGATGTCTGTTACATTACTTCTGTTACGATTGTCCATCTCACGTCTGTTACAAATTAATTACAATCTAGCTATATACCATGTTAATCTTATTGAAAGAATGTGTATGTTTATTCTACTACACATGTTTATTAATTATATTTGCTAAAACATCACCTTCCTATGTTTCAAAAAGTAATTCTACATTGTTAAAATTGAGAATATATATGTTCACAACACTTCTTCTGTTACGTTCTGACTTTGGCATATAAATATGTTTTTATTACATCTCAGAAAATTAAAGTTATCTTTTAACATATCACTCATTAAAGATTACATGTTTTGTGACCTGATGGTAAAAAAAGAAATGGTTTTAGGTGAATTTTTAAAAATAAGTTCATGTCCCCATTTGAGTACCCATAAGCGTGGAATCACCCATTTTATATATATATATATATATATATATATATATATATATATATATATAAATTTGTGTGTGTATATACACAGTCTACCTGTAATGCAATTTTTCCGAGCCTCTCAATAAGGCAATTTTTCTATACTTTTTCATGATAGATAATGCAAATAGCCCTCTGTATTTAATCCTTCGTTTGTCTAATTTGTATTTGTTTTATTTGTTATCTGTTTGACATTTTCTTGCTACTGTAACACGTGAATTTCCCCAGTGTGGGATGAATAAAGTTAATCTAATCTAATCTAATCTAATCTAATCTAATCTAATCTAATAAAGCCACTAAAGCAGACTTACTAAATGACACATATGAAATGTAAACCAACCAAACTCAGTGTCCAGGGCTCTCACGATTTAAAGACAGCTAAGCGATTCCTTAGTAACACTGTGCTCTTCCTTATATAGAAAATATAATTGACAAATTAACTGCATAATGTTTACAACCTGTCGAGAGGTAATGTGCAAACTATTTTGAGACCACCCCATAAAACATTTTTAAGCAAAGTGCCAAATTCTGAATTGTATAGTCCAACTCAAACACCACAATGAAAAAAGAAAAGAAAACCAAACTCAAACAAAGTATCCAAGACAGTGAAAATGTTTTGATGGCCTATCAGTGACCTCCCAAAGCTCTAGTCTAGGCTACAGCTAACAACCCAGGAGCTAGTCTATACATGAATTAGGATTTTTTCATAAGAGACCAATTACAACTAAAACCATGCACTCGTATTATTTCTGATTGTCGTTCTGATAAATTTGTAAACGTGAGGTGATTTATTTCATTTAGGCTACTTCACTTGAAACGTTAGTGATCAGTATGGATGCTAGGTGGCCAAAAGAATTGATAATGAAGGCACATTTAACAGTGGAAGGTTTTAACCAAACAAATATAACGTTTGGGATACACAGGTAAATGCACATATCACATGCTTCCGCAGATTTGATGTGGAAGTTTTGTAGACTGATATAGCTCTGTACGGCAGGGCAGGCACATTTTGCATTGCATTATGTTATTGCCTCGTTTGTGTTTGAATGCAAAGTACTGGCTGAGATACGGCCAAGGATTTCCCTCGCTGTCCGGCGCATCTGTTCCACGGGAATTCTCTTCTTGGCAATCCTCAACCTCCTCCATGACCTCCTCTATCTCTTGCTCGGCTACCTCGGCACCAGCCATCATCCAACCATACATGTAGGCTAATATGGATATTCTGTGCGCGCGCCTGCGCCAGTTTCCTTCCAGTTCAGGCCAATTGGGTTTTTTTCCCTGCATTTAATTTTTTTACTCAGTAACGGGCGGTTTTCGAATGTAGTGAAGTAAAATACTTGGTTCAAAATGTACTTGAGTAAAAGTAAAATTACCCATTTCAAAAACTACTTAAATTACAAATTGCACAAAAAAATCTACTTAATTACAGTAACGTGAGTAAATGTAATTTGTTACTTTCCACCTCTGCTCAGTAATGCTTTTATGTATCTACACCAAATTTAGTGCAATGACTCAAGACTCTGTTCAAAGGGAGTCCAGCAACAGTTAACCCTTTTGACCATTTGGGGGTGCCATCATAAGGAAAAACATTTTTTTGCACATTATTATTCATATCTTTGGTCTAAAATCATGATTGTCATTTGAAGTCATGCCTTTTTTTAGCCTGAGGTATGGACTTGTTGTCATTTCCTGTTCTGCAGTTGCAACTGTATCCAGCAATTTTCATATCTTCCCATCAAGAACTCTGGCACAACTCAATCTGCATTCACATATGCAACTTTTGAGCAATATGAGGGAAATTAAAGCTACACAGCCTTTCAGTTCATAAAATCAACATCAAACTTGATACTGACCCCACCATAAGGTTGTCTCAAAAAAAAAAAACTGCTCCAATT